>NC_059108.1:6114138-6414138 GCF_020740685.1 Jaculus jaculus | reverse complement strand
TTCCCCTGCAAAAAGCAACAAAAAAATCCAAAGACTAGTACAGACATGGAAGTTTTTGTTGTTGTTGTTTTAAATATTTTTATTTATTTATTTATCTATTTGACAGAGAGAGAGCATGCGAAGACCTCCAGCCACTGCAAACGAACTCCAGATGGCTGAGCATCCTTGTGCATCAGGCTTATGTGGGTCCTGGAAAGTTGCACCAGGGTCCTTTGGCTTTGCAGGCAAACGCCTTAACTGCGTAGCCATCCCCCAGCCCTGTTTTTTGTTTTCTTTTTTAACTCCTGAGGTCATGTCTTTGTGAGATGAGGCTCAGGAAAGGTCATGACCTTAGGAAGATGATTTTCCACAGATGTGGAAAGGACTCACAGGTAAAGGCTGGCTGCAGGCCGCTCATGGGAAGGGCATCTGGGCATCGGGGCACAGCAGCTCTCACAGTACGTGGCACACCTGCTTTTCCTGACCCCTTCCCCTCTCTTCCCCCATCCCCTAAGATAATAATGAGCAGCATTGAACAGGGAGAAGCTGGCAAAATGATTCTTGAAAAATCTTAGGGAAACTGACTAGACCAGTGTGGGCCATAGGTTTTGGGAGTGGATTCACATGCCACCAAATCAAGTGATTCCTTCCTCCGCCGCGTAGCCAAGACAGCTCCTTGTGGAGGGCGTCTGATGTAAGGCTTTGAGAAGAAAATGTCTGGAAGCATTACAACCATCTCACCACACCCACGTTGGGCCCACGGAATACGCCAGAAGCATGTCCACTCCCTGCAGACAACGTTGACCATTCTGCACCAGAAGCCAGCCAGGCAGCAGATCCCACTACGATAGGACCCCGCCATTTAAATAACCTGTTAAGTGGTTCTCGCTGTCAATACTCTGATCCGCGCTCTGGCAAGACAAGTTGGGACCCTTTTGAATGGCCTCAAATATGTCAATATGTAACAAGAAGATAAGGAAGAGAATTAGGTTCGACATCCCGGCTTTTGCTTTGCATCTTTCATTTTCTTGGCCAGACTGCTAAATAGTTTTATATGGAACCCGAAATTGCTGCCTAATGCTAATTTGCGAGTGATACAATCAGTGCTGAGGTAAATGATACAGAGAATTGATACTGAAATAAATTGGGATGTGTCCCTTTAAATAACAGTATCGACAAAAGTTTGGCACAAAGGGCGGCGGGGGAGGGGTGGCTTACTGGGTCGGCAGGTCTTCCTGGACTGGCAGTGTGCTCCTGCAGGTTGAAAGTGGACTCTGAGAGGAATCTCCAGTCACAGGCAGCCACCACCAGGAAGGTCCTCCATGCGCCAGTTCAACATCCGCACAGATCTCTTTTCTTTCCTAACCCGTCACTTCTCCAAAATGCGCAATGAACATCGTCCTGTCACTATGGGGATAGCATGCCCGTTACATTTAAGACTTTCAGCACAGCACTGGGCACAGGAAAAGCAGTGATGGTGGCCGTTGCTGTCATGAGTTCTCCTTTTGAACCTGTCGTGTTCAACATCGATGTCCAAGGAAAGGGCGGTGGAAGGCACCCATTGCAGGAGGAGAAGCCACTTTTGCAAGTGTCTCTGGTTCACTCTTGTGGAAAACCAGCCTGCCACTGGGCCCTATGGGGTTCTGAGGGTGGGTAGGGGACCCCAGATATCCAGGAGTGCTTTTGGAAGAAGTTCTGGTTACAATCCCAGGAAACCCTTGGGAAGGAAAGAGCTGTTTGAAGTCTTGATCTTTGTTAGATGTTTGTTTTTGTCCCCAGCCCTCCACAGCAAGGTAGAGTCTCATTCTAGCTCAGGCTGACTTGGAACTCACTCTGTAGTCCCAGGCTGCCCTCTCTACCTCTGCCTCCTGAGTGCTGGGATTAAAGGCATGCGCCACCACACCTGACTGGTCAGGATCTTTGCAAGACAGGGACTCTCTCATAGAACTCCAGGTCTTATGTCTTCCCCAGTCCAGAAAAGTGCTGGGCCGTTTTCCTTTGAGAAGCCCTGAGGACAGAAACCTGTCCACCCTGCTTAGTGGCAGCAGAACCTTCTATGCTGCGACACTGCCTGTCGGCACCTGAGGGGTTGACTCTGCTTGTCTTGTCATTTGCTTGATCCGTGAGTTCTCCTGGAACGTACGTCATCTCCCCAGATAGGGCACAAACAACAGACCAAAAGACAAATCACACCAAAACCAGTTTGGGTCACATGCAGCTAGCTGCACCAAGAAAGTCACATCCCATCCTGGACGTCGACCTCCCCATCGCTGCTTAGACTCAAAGGCAGCTGGATCCCCAGAAGGCCCGCCTCGGCCTAGGTGAGGGCTCCCGGAAGCCACCCTCCGGAGCTCACGGCGGCCCTGGCAGGCCATCCAAGGGTCTCTTCCTCTAAGCCATCGTTTCCCCCGTTTACCACCTTGGGGTGGGGGGTCTTGTGACCCTTTCCCAGACTTGTTGACTTCCCTGGTCTCTGGAACTTTCTTCCCCTCACTCATGAAGGAATGCTTCCATTTCCAGTTCACATAACCTTGGGGAGAGGTTGAGATCTCCCTGACCTGGACTTCCTGAATCAGGCCAATCTTCCTCAGGTCAGATGGGAGGAATCCACTATGCAGCCTGAGGATGGACATGGTGCCCTGTCATATCCCAGTGACTGGTGTGGTGTGCCAAAGGCTCAGGAAAAAAAAAAAAATCCATGCTGCCTATTCTGTATCTGGGAGAATAACTCTTTTTCTGTGATGGAGGTATTTTGTTTATTTTTATTTATTTGAGAGCACGAGAGAGAGAGAGAGAGAGAGGGAGAGAGAGAGGGAGAGATTGAATGGGTGAGCCACTGCAAATGAACTGCAGACGCATACGCCCCCTTGTGCATCTGCCCAATGTCTGTACGGGGGAATTGAGCCTTGAACTGGGGTTCTTAGGCTCCACAATCAAGTGCTTAACCGCTAATCCATCTCTCCAGCCGGATGGAGGTATTTTAAGAAAGAGATGGTTCTGGGGAAGGACTCAGAAAGTATGTGATGCTTTGCAGGGAAGATTCCAGCCTTACTGCAACCTTTGACCTTTTCCTGCTGCAACTTCTGGGTTCAGGTACAATTTCCCAAAGAGCTTTTTAATTTTTAATTTTAAAATTTAAGAACATTTTTTTTTTTAATGAGAGAGAGAGGGTAAGATAGAGAAGGAGAGAATTGGCATGTCAGGGCCTCAGCCACTGAACTCCAACTCCAGACGCATGCGCCACCTAGTGGTCACGTGTGACCTTGTGCTTGGGTCACCTTGTGCGTGTGGCTTACGTGGGATCTGGAGAGTTGAACAGGGGTCCTGAGGCTTCTCAGGCAAGAGCCTTAACTGCCAAGCCATCTCTGCAGCCCCACAAGAGCTTCTGTTTTAGGTTAACTTATTTCAGTCACAGAAGTCTCCTGGGACTACTTGCATCCACCATTTGAGGGCACTGCCCATGTATTCACCCCATTGGTTTATTGTTGCTGTTGTCGACCATATTGATTCCAACATGGGGCTTGTGTGTATCCAGAAAGTTCCCCTTTGGACATATACAAGGTGAGGCATCACCAGGGTCCAAAAGTAATATAGGAGCCTTCACATTATGGCTACAGCCCACTGCCAGGGCTGGCACAGCCTGCCTCCCCCCACCCCTCCATCCCTGTCTTTGGTCTGTGTATTCTTGATGCATTCTCACTTATATTTCTTATTGCTTTCTGGCCAATCCCCATCCTTAACTATAGAGGGAGGGTCTTGGTGACAATCACAGCTCCTCATCAAACAGGTTGACTGAAAGGTTGACAAGTTCTGCAGCCTGTTGTTCAGCCTTAGGTCATTCCTGCTTCCTGTGCGATTTGAGAGACGGAGTAGTCATTACTACGGGTGGTCACTGGGTCCAAAATCCTCCCGATCCTGGAAACTGCTTTCACCCATTCATCTTTACTTGAAGGGAATCCAAATGGTGGCTTGTAGTAGTCATTTTAACATGTTTAAAAAAATTTTTTTTTCTAAAATAGTCATCCAACACAACCTGTCTGAAAGTTTTCTGGAGAACAGATATTTTTGGAATTCTTTTGACAGCCAGACCAACTCAATTGTGGTAGAGAATGACTAATGAGTAATCTCTTTGTCTCTTAGCCCCACTTCTCACTAGCAAGCTTTACCGGGTACACGCTGATTGTTCTCCATGATTTTGCAGTGGGCCAGTCCTGTGCATGTCAGACCTGGAGGAGGCTCCGGGTATTAAAGATTACACTGTGCAGACAACCCTGAATGCTCTGTAACAGTGTGTGTGAGAGCAGCCTCAAAGGTCAAAGATACCTCAGAGTCCAGCGTATACCCAGGCAGAGACATAGCATGCATGCAGTTTTCAAAATCAGCTATTAAAAAGTCCCTCCTGAGCTGCATGTGGTGGTGAATACCTGAAATTTCAGAAATTTAGGAAATTGAGGCAGGAGGATTGCAAGTGGCGCTGTCTAGACTGCAGAGTGAGTTCAAGGCTGGCCTAGGCAACTTACTACTAAGAGCCTAACTCAAAATAAAAACAAATATAGGGCTGGGGAAGGTATTTTAGGAGTAGAGTGCTTGCCTCGCACACACAGAGTCCTGGGTTCAAGTGCAAGGACTGGAAAAATTACTTGGGACTCCATTTTCTCCTCATAATAAGTAAGTTGGTATTTTCCAAAGCAGGCATCCTCGTGGTCTTTGATGGTCTCTGAGTTCATTACTGGAAGGGTATGCTGCCTGAGCAACTTCCACTGGAGTCTCTAGCATGGGGAAGAAATGCCTTTCTCCCAAAGGGGACAAAACCCTGATCTGGAGTTGTGTGCATACAAGGACCCAGGACGCTGACATCTGTCCACGTCCCCAGCAAAGTCAGACACCAGGTAGACCACCGCCGGTGTTGAAGTCCACGCCACACAATTCTACTGCAACTCGGGACAGAGCCGTTGTGTTTCTGAACAAGCCTTCATGTGACCTCCCGCTCCCAGGGGGAAGAGCTGACGGATGGGTCATGCTCCCCTCATAAATAGAGGCACCACCGCTCCAATCTCAAGCCAACGGGCCTCATAAGGAGGGGAGAAGGTCAGTGAGGGTTCCCAGGCCGAGACCCTGTGAGGTCTGATAAGAAAGGGAGCAATTTTAAAAATCAATGGAATATTTACTAGAGACCCGAGTATAGTCCTCAATCTATTGTAAAGGACATGTCCCAGCTATCTATAAATAAAAGACAATCACCCTTCCTGGCGGGTCTCCTGGAAAGTGGGAAAAGGTACAAGACAGAATAAAATAAATAAATAAATAAAACACTTCTGTGCATATCAGAACCTTCTGAGATAGACGGCATCTCCTACTGACATTTTCATTAGCAGGAAATTTATGTTCCTATTTCTGTCTGTTGTAATGACCATTCATAGCCATAGCGTGGTGGAAGCTAATGGACAGGAATGGTGGAAAAAAAAATCCTTAATTAATGCAAAAGTGAAGCATTTTCTTCCTGCACTTTGAGGAGCCAAGTAATTCACAGCCACTCTTGGCACTGAAGTGGAGGTAAAATAATTATACACAATTTCTAGTGATTAAAAGATTGTAAAATAATTTTAGTTACATCTTAAAATTATTTGTCTTGTAAATGAGGAAAGAATCGGAAATAAGGGATCTGAGGTTCAGAATGTCACCCAGCAGAGACTTCCTGTTGGCGGCTGGCTGTCCAGGGCCTCTGGATTCTGGGAGCTGTGTCTGGGGCCCACATGGACCTTGTTCTGGCCCAGTCCGCTTTTAGGTGCCGTCACACAGTTGGGGCCACGCCTCTCTGAGGCTGTCTTTGTTCTCTCTCTCTGTACCTGCATCAGCTTTTATTTTCACTTCTGTTCATTGCCTTTAAATAACAACCCAGCAATATGTCCCTGTGTGATTCCCATGTCGCTGAAAGGGAAAATGACCCATTCAGCCCTGGCCCTTCCTTTGGAGAACTATTCTCTTAAGAAGGGATGCCTGCTTACATTTTCACATAGGCTCTGCGAGGGAGGTTCTGGGTTTGTTTTCCTCGTTTTGAACATGAGAGAGGCCAAGCATCAGAGTGACCTTGTAGGCAGCCAAGGGCGTGGACCTGGAGCTGTCCACAGCGTTCTGTTCACCACAAGGCACGCTTGGAAGATGGTCCGTTTCCCATTTCTCGAGAACAGATATTAAACACACATACAAGACGGCAGGACCGTAAAGGGTCTCGGAAAGCCAGAAAGAAGGACCCAGACTGTGATGATCCTGGTCCTGGCTTCCAGTGAGAAGTGGACGGTCTTCTTGCTCCTCTCATCTTCCTGTGTAGTTTATTTTTCCCTTTTTTCTTGTTTTTGTTGTTTTGTTTTTTTTCATGGTAGGATTTCACTCTAGCTCAAGCTGACCTAGAATTCACTATGTAGTCTCAGGATGGCCTTGAACTCATGGAGATCCTCCTACCTCTGCCTCCCAAGTGCTGGGATTAAAGGCGTGCACCACCACACCTGGCTCCTTATGTAGTTTTTAAATGTGGAAACTTAGACTGTCAATTTGAGATCTTTCTTTTTTATTCCTAAGGTAAACTTTAAATCCCATACGTTTCCTCTAAGCTCTAATTTAAGTGCACTTGAGTATATTTCCTAAATTACCTTGAAAATTTCATCTTTTACTCATGGGGTTCTTAACACTTGGGAAAAGAAATTTTAGGGACCCGAGAGATGGCTCCACAGTTAAATTCATGGCTTGCAAAAGCCTGATAGCCCTGGTTCGATTCCCCAGGACGTGCAGAAAACCAGATGTACAAGGTGGAACGGGGGTCTGGAGTGTCTTTGCATTGGTAGGAGGCCCATGTTGTAGTCAGCTTTGCGATGCTGGGATGGACTTCAGAACCAGGCACAGTTTATAGGAAGCATATAATTTATTGGAAGCTTACAGATCAAGGGGAAGGTCCATAATGGCAGAAGAAGCTGCCTGCTTTCACAGACCCAGGTAGACAGACAGAGAGAGAGAGAGAGAGAGAGAGAGACCATCAGGAGCAGTACAAAGCAAGCGTGCTCCCAGAACCCCAGGCAGGGCTCAAGTTCTCTGCAGATCTTTAGGTGGGCTGCTTCCAAACATACCTTACCCCTGCACCCCAGGATCCACCCACAGTGACCCTGCCTCCAGTCAGGCAGCTGGGAACCCAAGAATCTTTAATAAAACTGAATCCCCTGCTAGACCTACACCCACACTCTCATTTGTCTGTCTCTCTCAAATCAATAAATAAAAATATTTTTTAAAGTTTTAGACTTACAGAAAACCTGAACAGAAACTGAAGTCCCCATTTGGTTTTCTCTGTTATTAATGTCTTGCATCTGTAAAGCACACACTCGTTGGGACTAACAAACCAGTATGTATACTTCTGATGGTTAAATGAAGCCCATGGTTTAATCAGGTTTCATTGTGTGTATTGTGAAGTGAAGTTCTTGGGGCTTGCCCGTGTGTAATGTCAAGATTCATGTGTTCTTTTAGGAATTGACAATTCACTGGATTCTATCTCCTTGTCTGCTCTCCCTTCCAAATTTATTTAATTATTTATTTATTAAAGAGGAAGAGACAGACAGAGAGGAAGAGAGAATGGGCACGCCAGGGCCTCCAGCCATTGCATACAAACTCCAGGCACATGCGCCTCCTTGTGCATCTGGCTTATGTGGATCCTGGGGAATGGAACCCGGGTCCTTAGGCTTCACAGGCAAATGCCCTAACTGCTAAGCCATTTCCCCAGTTCCTAATTCCTTCCAATTTTTGTCAGTTGGGAATGAAGCTTCTGGAACTACCGTGTGCATGCACATTTTGGTGTGGATGTTTCCTGCTCACTTAGCTGAACATCTAGGTGTGTGATGACTTAGCCATGTGGGAAGGTGATACTTAGGAGAGACTGCCAAGTCATCTTCTGGAGGGGCTGGGCCGCTCTGAGTTCCCAACAGCAGTGAATGAGACGTGTGGTTATCCTTGGTCCTCAGTGGCATCTGGTGGTGTCAGGGCTTTGAGCTGTGGTCTTCTGGAAGCCAGGAGGTGGCTATTCCTCTATGGTTCTAGTTTGCAATTCCCTAGGGGCACGTGATGGCAAGCATTTTCGTGTTCTTACACTTACTCTCCGTCTGCACATCTTCAGTTAGGTAGCATCTATCTAGATCATTTGTTTACGTATATACATGTATGATTTAATTATTTTTTAAATTTTTTTTTATTTATTTATTTGAGAGCGACAGACACAGAGAGAAAGACAGACAGAGGGAGAGAGGAGAATGGGCGCGCCAGGGCTTCCAGCCTCTGCAAACGAACTCCAGACGTGTGCGCCCCCTTGTGCATCTGGCTAACGTGGGACCTGGGGAACCGAGCCTCGAACCGGGGTCCTTAGGCTTCACAGGCAAGCGCTTAACCCCTAAGCCATCTCTCCAGCCCCTAATTTAATTATTTGAAAGAGAGAGAGAGAGAAAGAGGCAGATGTATATATAAAGAGGCACACCACGCACTCTAGCCACTGCAAAAAGAGCTCCAGGCGCTTGTGCCACTGTGTGCAGCTGGGAAATTGAACCCTGGTCATTAGGTCTTATAGGCAAGTGCCTTAACTGCTGAGCCATCTCTCCATCCCCGCTTGTTTACTTTTGAATCAAGGTATTTTGTTCTTATGGAATTATAAAACTCCTTGGTATATTTTGAATGTACAAATATCAGATATCTGTCTTGAAAATGTTTTCCCTCAGTTTGTGGTT
This sequence comes from Jaculus jaculus, assembly GCF_020740685.1. Taxonomy (NCBI): domain Eukaryota; kingdom Metazoa; phylum Chordata; class Mammalia; order Rodentia; family Dipodidae; genus Jaculus; species Jaculus jaculus. The sequence continues at coordinate 6,405,406 of NC_059108.1, read as the reverse complement.
TGCCTTTTCATTCTCCCAGTGGCATCTTTTAAATTTTTTTTTCTATTTTTATTTATTTATTTGAGAGAGACAGGGAATGAGGGAGGAGAGAGAGAGAGAGTGGGCATCCCAGGGCCTTCAGCTGCTGAAAATGAACTCCTGACACATGCACCCCTTTTGCATCTAGCTTACATGGGTTATGGGGAATTGAACCTGGGCACTTTGGCTTTTTAGGCAAGTGCCTTAATTGCTAAGCCATCTCTCCAGCCCCCAATGGCATGTTTAAGAGAAATTCTTGACTTCTGTTTTGTGTGTAACTATTTCACTTCACTCTCTGCTTGCTTGCATGACTTCTGAAGAGAAGTCTGTGAACTTTTTGTCATTTTCTCTCATCAGCTAGGCTGTTTTTCCCACCCACCTGATTTCTTTGAAAGCTTTCTTTTTGACGCTGATTTTCTGCAGCTTTGATATGATCTGTCCTAGTTTGGTCTGGGCATTTGTTTGTTTTAGTCAAATCTGGATTGATTGTTTGGCATCTATCATTAATTTGGGGAAATTTACAGCCATTTTTTGATTCAAAAATTCAAGTTTTTTTTCTCTCTCTTTTCTCCTCTTATCTAAGACTATGTTTGCTGCATCCTTCACAGTTGTATTATCACAAATTTATCACACATTTCTTGGATATTTTGTTATTTTTCAAGCATTTTGTTAATTTTTCAAAGACTTATTTTTACTTTAAGATTGTATGGTATGTGTTTATGATGTACACTGTGATATTTCAATGGGCATTCATTATGGAAAAAACAAATCAGACCAACTCACATATCCATGATCTAAAATATTTAGCATTTCTTTTTGATGAGAAAATTTAAAGTCGTCAATCTTAACTATTTTGAAATAGACATTATTGTGAACTATATTCACAATGCTATTCAATAGGTAACCAAAATTTATTCTTCTTATCTACATAAAACTTGATACTACTAGATGAATGTATTTGTTTCATCCTCTTCCCTCATACTTTTCTTTTTAAATATTTGATTTATTTATGTATAAACAGAGAGAGAGAGAGGGAGAGAATGGGTATGCCAGGGCCTCTAGCCACTGAGAACTAACTCCAGATGCATGCACCACTTTGTGCATCTGGATTTATGTGGGCACTGGGGACTCAAACCCCAGTTGTTAGACTTTGCAGGCAAGTGTCTCAATTGCTGAGCCATCTCTCAAGACCCCTTCCCTCTTTTGAGACAAGGTCTTATGTAGCTGAGACTGGCCTCAAGCTCACTGTGTAACTGAAGCTGACTTCCTGCCTCCACCTGCCAAGTGCTGGGATCACAGGCATGTGGTGCCGTGCCCAGCGTTCTGCGGTTACTCTCACTGGCATTCTTTGTTTTCAATTTTCAACAATTTGATATGTCTGAACATGGATTCCTTTGGGTTTGCTGTCTTTTTATCTTTCCCCATACTTAGGAAGATTTCAACAATTTCTCTTTGTATTTATTGACTAGATAGTTAACATCTAAGCATCTCCTTGCTTTCCTTGTGGCTGGACTTCAATGATATAAATATGTGATTATTTGGTATTCTCTCACAAACCTCTCAAGGTCTGTGAAAATTTTTCAAGTTTTTTTGTTTGTTTGTTTGGTTTTTTTTTTGTTGTTGTTTTTCGAGGTAGGGTCTCACTCTATCCCAGGCTGACCTGGAATTCACTATGGAGTCTCAGGGTGGCCTCAAACTCATGGCGATCCTCCTACACCTGCCTCCCTAGTGCTGGGATTAAAGGCGTGCACCACCATGCCTGACAAAATTTTCACATTTTTCTCTGTTGTTCATATTGGGTAATTTTTATTGGTTTCCTTTCAAATTTCATGACTGTGATCTGACATATCTCTTCTGATACTGAGTTGATCCAGTGCTACCTTCCATTGTAGAATTTTCATTTCATTCTTTTCTACACCTTGTATTTCTGTGTTAAGACTTTATAGCTTTCATTCATTTCAAGAGTGTTTTCCACTATTTCCTAGAATATAGTCATAAAACTGCTTTAGTCTCGATCAACATTATATCATCTCAGATTTTGGGGTTGGCGCATCATCATCATCATCATCATCTTTTTCTTCCTTGAGTGCTGCAGAGATTTTCCAGATTCTTCATATGTCAAGTAATTTTGGAATGAATTTGGGCATTTTGAATATTATAGTAAAGGACTTTGGGTCTTTTTAAAATCCTTTGAAGAATGTTGATTGTTTTATCTATTCATTTGTTTTGTTTTGTGTGGGATGAAAGCCAGTTAGGCTAAAAAAAAAAGCCCAGAGCCTATGACTTCTGGTTTCAATCTAAATTCAATTTGTAAGGCATTTATAGGGTTATTTTAAAACTGTTCTCTGAATGCATCAGCCCTTGCCTTATCTGGACCTGGGAAGTAATCTGTTCTGGAGCATAGCTCCTTGAGTCTGATGCTGCACCCGCAGCTGGGATACCAGCCCTGGAGTTCACGCACAGCTTGGCGGAGTCATCTTCATGAGCACCCCCACCCCTCCATCTTCTTCAGACATGTGCGCCTGAACGTTTTCCATCCTAGTTGTCCGACTAGTTTCTCTGCCCACTGTTCACTTCCTACAACCATGTCACCTCCAAGGGCATGTGGAAAGATGCACAGAGGGGACCAACCGGGCTGTGTGCTCTGGCTTTTGGGACCGTATTGTTTCTAGTCAGAGAGACAGGTTTCCCTCCTCCGTTGCTTAGCTACTTGCCAGCCACTGCTGACTGTCTGACAATGCACGATTGCTAAATGCTTGGAGTGAGAGCAGGAAGTACAAGAAACAGGATTTTCTCTACTGGCCCTGGATTTCGATAAACTTTGAGTCTTTCCAGTAGCCACTGACATCTGCAAAAAAAAAAAAAAAAAGAAAAAAAAGCCAAAAACAAACAAACAAACAAAATGCATCTATGTTCAAAGGTGGGAATAAATATAAATATTTACAAGGAAACTTGGTGGGCAATACATATCCATTTAGCTAAACACCAGGGGAGGCTTCCCTTCTAGGGTATATGATCTTCCTAGTCATAAGCTTTGACTAGGTTTTCAGTACCAATCATGAGACCCCAGTAATGGAGATGGGTCTCAAATCCAGTTTGAGAGTAGTTGGTTACCCCCATAATCACCATGCCTGGTGAGTAATTTGCACAGGAGGCAGGGTGGAGTAGATCCGCTGCTCGGTAAGACTGCTGACGATTTTGATCTCCCGGCAGCCTGTGTGGAAAGCACTTTCCAGCACTACAACATCTAGCCAGATGATCTTCTGACATCTACTCAAAATTCAATACAGGGCTGAAAAGATGGCTTATCGGTTAAGGTGCTCGTCTACAAAGCCTAAGGACCCTGGTTTGATTCCCCAGGACCCACGTAAGCCAGATGCACAAGGTGGCATGTGTGTCTGGAGTTCCTTCGCAGTGGCTGGAGTCCCTGTACTGCCCATTCTCTCCTTCTTCTTTCTCTCAACCTCTCCAATAAATAAACAAATAAAATATATTTTAAAAAATCAATGTGTTTTACCTTCCTTACATCAGAGATTGGTTCAGGGATGCCCGCATGTCCCAGCCCTACCCAATCAGAGCCATTTATTTTGAAAAAAATTTATGAAAAAGGAGCTTTACCTCCTTCCTGCATTTATTAAGCTGGCAAGTGACAGCCAATCCTTTTGGCAGTGGAGCCTCGCTGGAGGAGGGCTTTTGCTGGGGGTCGACCTTGATCCAGGATTTCTTAGCCTTCGCTTGCCAGTGCTTGCCAGCTCACTGTTCCCCCCTGCGGTGGCCCGGGGGCTGCCCAGCCTCTACTCTGCCATCGTTCCCCTGTCATCATTGAACTTCCCCTTGAGACTTAAGCCAAAATTAACGCTTTCCTCCCATCAGATGCCAGTGGGCAGGTTTCTGTCCCAGAAAGAGGAAGGCCATTTCAGCACACCGGGAGCAGAGTAAAAGGCAAGAGGAAACCTGGGACTTTTGCGGACTTCTGAGGGGGCACGTCAGCCAAGCTGAGGAGCAATGTGAAACAAAGTTCTACGAACATGTGTCCCCAGATCCTGGACTATTTGCTTCAGCAGGCCAGGAGACTTTAATTGCTTTCTTGAGGAGTAAAGCGGATGAGGAGTTACCTGTGCTAGGTCCACGTAGCTTCAGGTTTTCTAAGAATGTGACTAAACCTGGCATCACAGGTTATAGGAGATGGAACAGATTTCTCTCCAGAGGGTGGGCTAGGTAGCTACAACGTGTGTGGGGAAGTCACAGAACAACCTGGGTGTTGGTCCTTAGTCTTTTACCTTGTTTAAGGCAAGGTCTCTCCTTTTACCACTGTGTTCATCAGGCTGTCTGGCCCATGAGCTTCTGGGAGATTCTCCTGTCTTACTGTAGGCATGTAAAGAATTTCAAGCATACATGCTACTATGTCATATATGTGATTATTTGTTTTGAGGAGGAGTTTCACTGTAGCCCAGGCTGACCTAAAATTCACTATGGAGTCTCAAGGTGGCTTTGAACTTACGGCTATCCTCCTGCCTGTGCCTGCCAAGTTCTGGGATTAAAGGCGTGCACCACCACACCTAGGTCCAACTCTTTTTTTTTTTTTTTTTTTTTTGGTTTTCTGAGGTAGGGTCTTGCTGTAGCCCAGGCTGACCTGGAATTCACTATGTAGTCTCAGGGTGGCCTCGAACTCTTGGTGATCCTCCTACCTCTGCCTGCCAAATGCTGGGATTAAAGGTGTGCACCACCACACTTAGGTCCAGCTCATTATTATGTTTTTTAATGTGGGTTTTGAACATTCAAACTCAGCACTCATCTTTAGCCACTGAGCCATCTCCCAGTCTGTTACTGAAGCTTATGCCAGGAATAGGGATGATGGTTTCTTCTTAGGCACTTTCATTTTTATTCCTTTAATGTCTTCTGTGGCAGTATGAATGTGATATTATAAATGTATGGCCACAGAGACTCAGGTGTTTTATTGCAACTGAGTTTGTGACTTCAGCCCCTTTCAGCAGATTCTTGCTATAGGGTGGGGGGCCGTGTCACTGGGGGCAGATCTAAGAGTCCACCACTGAGGTGTGTTTGGCTGGGGGACCTGAATTCCAGCCCAGAGGTAGCAGTTGGAGCTCTGGCTGTTCCTGCTTGCTTGCAGTTCTGGCTGTGTGATGATTTCTCTCTGCTCGGATCTATGAAAGGGATCCAGCTTCTTCTGCCCTTGATGGAACTTTCCCTGCATCAGCAAGTCTGAAGTAAATCCTTTCCTCTGTAAACCGTGTCTGGTTGGATGTTCATCCCAGCAACATGGAGCTGACCACAACACTTTCCAAACTTCGTCCCTGAGTCTGGCGACTTTGGAGCAAGTTTTTGAACTGCACTTAGTGTCCTTGGAGAACTCTAGGTTTTAAAGCTTTTAAGAACCATCTTTGTCTTGTCAAGTTACCTTGTGAAGTGAGTGATCTGCATCAAGTGGCTTTGGGCATAGGATGGGTCAAGCCAGTCCAAAGAACAGTTGCTTGGAAGAGGCTTCAGAATGATCGGACCCTGTCTTGCTGGCCCCGCTGCACTGCGTGCTTGGGCTTCCAAGCACTGCCCAGGGGAGAACAAGACTTCCAGCTTCCACTCAGCCCTGCCTCTGCTCTGGGTCTCCTTGGAGAGGAAGTGGCTTCCATTTTGTCGAGGACTGGGCAGTCGGGAACCCTAGATGGCTCACAGCTGCCCTGAGAGGTGGGGGGTTAGTTCTCCATCACAAGAAAGATGCCGGGGTCTAAATGGACACCGGCCAGCGCTGTGTGGAGAGTTTTGTCTTCTCTGGCGACATCTCAGGGTCTGTCCTATGTGGGATGCCGTGGTCACATCTTGCCCAGTGTTTGAATCCCAACGAGTATGTGTGTTGGCACAGGCGCCCGGCGCAGCATCAGATAACATCACGAGCTGTTTCACGGCAGCTGTGCAATGGCCGCGTAGCTCTAGTTTGTTGTTTTTGTATTTTCCATCCTCTCCCCCCAACCCTCAAACCTCAGCACGCCCATCCGCTGCCTTCTAGCTTACAAAATCCAAGCCCATTGTCCTAAGTAATAAAGAAGAAATCTACAAGAAAAGATCCACCACACTTGCTAATCAGTCTAATAATGGAGGATATCTCTGCCACATTAGAGAAGAAGGAATTAAAAGGGCAAGGAGAGCTTCTAGAAATCATCTGTTCATGTTAACAAAGTGAATATTAATGAAAAACAAGATTGAGTTCCTCTTGTGTCTGATTTCCTCCCAATTGTGCAGGTATTAGGAAATAGCTATAGAAATCCTGTCCATTAGTAGTTAATTCAAAATACCGTTGGCCTCTGCTCTCTTCCTGACGATTACTGTCTTAGTGGGCAGAAAAGGCAGTCACCTTGCTGAGCCCATCGGTCCGTGAGAATTGATGATTGAGCTAACTCAGTTCTCTCTGGGCCAGGTATCTAGAAAGAAACATGTTGCTGGCATACACGGGCAGAAAGAGGGGGCAAGAGGGGCTCCAGGGACCATTTTGTTTTCTTCCTCTGGGGACCCAGTTCATATTTCTTGTGTGACCAAAGGTCAGAGCTTGGTAGAACTCACATGCTTTCCACAGGTCAGAGGCCCCCAGGTGCCAGTGGCGGAAAACACCCAGCTGCTGGGCACGTGCCCTTAGGGTGCCTTGCTGCCTTCGCTGTGCCCTGAGTGGCTCTGCAAGGAGTTTCCTCAGGTTCAGCAACGTGACTGCCTATGCTGCCCACAAAGACAATAATAGTGGGAAGACAGCAGAGGCCATCGTTATTTTGAATTAACTACTAGGGGATAGGATTTCTGTAGCTATTTTTTGAAAATAATTTTTTTAAATTTATTTATTTGAGACCGGCAGACAGAAAGAGGTAGAGAGAGAGAGAGAAAGAGAGAGAGAGTGAGAGAGAGGGAGGGATAGCATGGGCACGCCAGGGCCTCCAGCTGCTGCAAACGAACTCCAGACGCGTGCACCCCCTTGTGCATCTGGCTAACGTGGGACCTGGGGAATCGAGCCTCAAACCGGGGTCCTTAGGCTTCACAGGCAAGCACCTATCCGTTAAGAGCTCCTAGCAATCTTCTTCAGGTAGGGAGGCATTGTGGTTTGCATATGAAACATCCTAGGTACGTTCATGCATTGGTCTCTGGGTCCCCAGTTGGTGATTGTGATGGTTAAGTCTGTGCCAACTTGATCTGTGTAGGAATCCACAGACGTTCCTCACAAGGGGATCTCTGAAGTTGCTTCCAGGAAGGATTAGCTAAAGGAGGAATCCTTCCCCCAGGGTGAGCCCTTCCCCCAGAGTGAGCGGGCCCCTCTCAGAGGGGAGGTGTTTTTCAAAAGACTCTCTGGGAAGAAGAGTATTCTCCTCCCCGGCCCCCTGGCTGCTGGTGCTGCTAGCCGCTTTCCGTGTGGAACAAAGACCAGCGTGGACTGAAGAGCAGGGTGGACTGAGGACCAGCGTGGACTGAAGAGCAGGGTGGGCTGAGGACCAGCGTGGACTGAAGAGCAGGGTGGACTGAGGACCAGCGTGGACTGAAGAGCAGTGGGCCTCAGTGCCAGATTGGGACTGCTGAGGCCTGCAGCCTCACTACAGGGTCTCTTGACTCTCGGGCCTGTAATGTGCTGTTGTTAGCCTGTCATAGGCTAGTCCACTAAATTTCCTCGTCATACAATTCATTCTAACGGCTGTGTTTCTCTTCAGAACGCTGGCTAGCACAGTGGTACAGTTTGGTAGATTATAGAACCTTCAGGAAGTGAGGCAGGCTGGTTGAGATGAGTCCTTGGGGGCGGGCCCTTGAGGCTGACCGCCCGGGTCCACCTCCATGAGGTCCTTTCTCCTAACCTCCCCAGTGGGAAGGAGCTCCACGGGTGTTCTTGCCACATCTGGCTCAGCTGCTCCAGCTGCCATCTCTGCCCCACCATGAGGAACTAAAACTGTGAGCCAAAGCAAACATCTTCTGCCTCGTCTATGTCAAATGTTTTGTCTTAATGACGTAATGCTCCTCATACAGAAGGGAAGACCAATGGGTACTCCCGTTACGAGGATCAGTAGGAAGCACTGGCAACTTGTGGTGGACCAAAGGCCCTGGAGGAGCTCGGCCTGAAAAGGAGGAAGCAAGAACCCTTATGCCAGAGCCCGCCCACACTGAGAGCTCATCTACCTGTCCACATCTGGGGTGACCCAGACAGGCACATGTCTCATCATGTTTGGGGTCCAAACTTCTCAATAAGGATGTTGATCTCTGCCGAGTCCGCGTGCTCTGTAGATTTCTGCGGTGTGCAGGCTGCACCCATGTGCCCAGCCCTACGCCGTTACAATACCCTGGGATCTACCCGGTTTGCATCACTGTCAGTCGGGCCTTTCTCTGCACTCGCCCATGCTGGCTGCAGCCAACTTCTATCAGTTATCCATGTGACATGGCCGAGACCTGGGAGAAGCTGGCTTCGACTCCTGGTGTATGTCATCAGTTACTAGGGTATAACTGCTACCTGGGGAGTCTGCTGTCTGAGGCTCCATGCTGAGGGAGCAGCACCAAAGAACGTCACCCTGTCTAGTGGAGTTGTGTTTAGAGCCCTTCAAGCTTCAGGGTGCAGCACCATACGGTGGTGCGTGGGGATGTGACCGAGGTCTCTTGCTGCAGTATTCAGAGGTCTAGCTCCTGGGCAGCGCTGGGTCTGTACCAGTTCTCGGTCGCATGTGCTGGCACACATGCCCGCCCCAGGCCCTTTCCTCTGTCTGCAGAACTGCTTCTTGGGCTGACACAGCCTAGCTGTTTGCTTATCAAAAAAAGTTTGCAATGCAAATTTTGACTTGGAGCTTTGCTTTCAATAACTTTGCTCTCAAATTCAAGGCCAGCCTGGGCAGCCTAGCCAGTTTGTCTCAAACAAACAACCCCCCTAACCAAAAACAACAAAAAACTCGACCAACCAAATAATCAAGTGATTAAAAAAAAAAAAAATACTAACTTCTGCTTCAGCTTCCAGCAGAATCTCGACTCAATTTTTCCACAGGTAGGACAAGTGAAGAATGGTTGCAGGGAACTGAAAACTGAACAGTGGGTTTGGAGACACAGGGCTTTTGCTCATGTAGCAATCACTGTAGTTACAGGCACGTCTGTGTGTCATGAATGCCATGTGCAGAACACTCCTAGAGCTGATAAACACTTTCAGCAAAGTGGAAGGGTACAAAATTAACACACAAAAATCAGTAGTCTTTATATACCAGTGGAAAACACACTGAGAGAGAAATCGTCTCATTCAGAATATCCACAAAAGTTAAATGCATTGAATTATCCCTAATAAGGAAACGAAAGACCTCCAAAATGAAAACCTTAAAATGTTACAGAAGGAAATGGAGGAAGAAGTTAGAAGATAGAAGTCAGAAGATGGAAAGATCTCCTGTGATCATGGACTGGAAAGATTAATATGGTGAAAATTATTGTTGCAGTCTGGTTTGCATTGCTGGTAGAAATCACCCAACAAAGAGAAGTTTGTGGGATAAAAGAGGTTTATTTTGGCTTGCGGGCTCAATGGGGAAGCTCCATGATGGCAGGGAAAACGATGGCATGAGCAGAGGGTGGACATCATCCCTGGCTAACATAAGGTGGACAATACCAACAGGAGAGCATGTTAAACATTGGCAAGGGGAAACTGGCTATAACACCCATAATCCTGCCACCAGCAATACACTGCCTCCAGGAGGTGTTAATTCCCAAATCTCCATAAATTGGGAACCTAGCATTCAGAACACCTATGTTTATGGGGGACACCTGAACAAATTATCATCCTACCAAAAGCAATATACAGATTGAATGCAGTTCCGAACCAAATTCCAGCATCATTCTTCTTAGAAATATAAAAAATGATCCTAAAATTCATATGGAAGAAGAAAAACCTGATTCTGAGTTATACTACAGAGCCATAGCAATAAAAATAGCATGGTCCTGCTGATATGTAGATCAATGGGATAGTATAGAAAATCCAGGTATAAGTCCATGCAGCTGCAGTCCTATGGATTTTGACACAGAGGTCAAAAGTAAGCATTGGAGAAAAAGAAGCATCTTCAACAAATGGTGCTGGGAAAACTGGATATTTGCATATAGAATAAACCTAGATCTGTATCTCTCACCCAGTACAAAAATCAGTTCCAATGGATCAAGAACTTCAACTTAAGCCCTAAAACTCCAACACAGCTAAAGGAAAGTAGAGAGTACAATTTAATTTTTTAAAATATTTATTTATATTTTTATTTATTTGACAGAGAAAGAGGGAGAGAGAGAGAGAAAGAGACTGGGTGTTCCAGGGCCTTCAGGCATTGCAAAGGAACTCCAGACATGTGCACCCCTTTGTGCATCTGGCTAACGTGGGTCCTGGAGAATAGAACCTGGGTCCTTTGGCTTTGCAGGCAAACGCTTTAACCACTAAGCCATTCCTTCCGCCCAGAGAGTGCACTTTAAGATACAGGTATAAAGAAGGACTTTCTGAATAAGACCCCAGTTGCCCAAGAAATAAGGCATAAGGCAAGTGATAAACAAATGAGACTCCATGAAACTAAGAAATCTATTTTGCCACAAAGTCAAATGTCAGGTACATTAAGAGACAGCCTATAGAATGGAAGAAAATCTTTGCCACCTATACATCTAATAGCGGATTACTACCTAGACTATATGAAGAACTCCAGAAACTACACATCAAGAAAATGAACCAATCAATCAAAAAAGTTGGGTATGGAGCTGAACAGAGACTTCTCAAAAGAAGAAATATGAATTGTCAGTAAATAGTGTTAGAAGTGTTTGACATCCCTAGCCATCAGGGAAATGCAAATTAAAACCACTTTGAGATTCCATCTCACTCCAGTCAAGAATGATGATCATCAAGAAAAAAAAAAAAAAACAGAAAAACAAAAAAACATGCTGGTGAGAATGCAGGGGAAAGGGCGCCTTATTCACTGCTAGTGAGAGTGTCAACCGGCACAGCCACCGTGGAACTCAACCTGGAAGATTCTCAAAGAGCTCAAAATAGGTCTACCAGATGTCTCAGTTGTACCACACCTGGGTTTACACCCTAAGAGCTCTATAGCCACTGCCGAAATAATTGCACATCCGTGTTCATTGACGTCCAATTCACAATAGCTGGGAAATGGAACCAGCCTACATGTCCATCCCCTGGTGAATGGATGACAAAGATGCAGAACACACACACACAGTGGGATTTTATTCAGCTGTAAGAAATGAAGAGAAAAGAAATTATGAAAGTTGCAGGAAAGTGGAACTGGGAAAAAAAATTATATAGCGTGAGCTAACTCAGGCCCAAAAAACAAATGTTGTCTATCTTCTCTCCTATAAGGATCCTAGCTTTTAGACCCGTGAGTTCAATTTGGAGTATCTGCAGAGACAAGAGATTAGAAAAAGGCCAAAGAAGTGGGGAGAGCTCTTAAGGGGGAAAAAAAAAAAAGAAAAGATAGTGGAATACAAGTTTTATGAAATCAGTACATGTGGGGAGGGGATGCTGGAGTTGGGAAGAGTTGAAAGCAGGAGTAAGGATGAGGAGATGAGCAACAAAAGGGAATGGGTGGGGAAGGGCTCACCAAAATGTAGAAGATATGACAAAGCCAGAAGATAATCCTCTATTTAGTAAACAATATTTATATACCAATAATGCTGCTCCTAGTGGCCATGGGCTATCAAACAATAATATCAGAGCCAGGCATAGGATGCCTCCCAATGAGTTGTTGTCCAGGGATGATTTTGAGAACCCCAAAACAATTGGATGCCCCTCCGGCACATTGCAGATGGCACTCCATGTCTGCTGGGTAAAGCACTGAGAGAAGTCAGCTTGTAACTGAGGCAGAGGCTTCCTGTCTGCTGGCTGGCTTACAGGTGGGAAGTGTGCTATGCAGGATGTGGGCAGAGAGAAGTAGTCCACGGCGCCACCCCGCCGTGGACGGGGCAGTGTAGCTCCTCAGGTAGAGAATCCACAATTCCTGTATTGGTAAATAGATGTGCTGCCAAACTGCCTCTTAAATATTTATCTTTAAAAAATATTTTATTTTTTATTTTATTATTTGAGAACGAGAAAGAGAGAGAGAGAGAGATAACGGGCACGCCTGGGCCTCTGGCCACTGCAAACAAACTCCAGACTCATGCGCCACCTTGTGCATCTGGCTTATGTGGGTTCTGGGGAATTGAACCTGGGTCCGTAGGCTTCCCAAGCAAGTGCCTTAACCACTGAGTAATCTCTTCAGCCCCTTAATTATTTATCTTTGTGTCACAGATCAGCTCTGCTGTCAGCACTGGTCAGAAAGGCATTTTTTGGATAAGAAAAAAGTATTTTTATTTATTTGCAATGAAATAGAAGGGAGTGGGAGGGAGAGAATGGACACGCCAGGGCCTCCAGACACTGCAAACGAGCTCCAGATGCATGTGCCTCCTTGTGCATCTGGCTTTACTTGGGTACTAGTGTGGTGGTTTGATTCAGGTGTCCCCCATAAACTTAGGTGTTCTGAATGCTAGGTTCCCAGCTGATGGATATTTGGGAATTAATGCCTCCTGGAGGGAGTGTATTGTTGGGGGCGGGCTTATGGGCTTTATAGCCAGTTTCCCCATGCCAGTGTTTGGCACACCCTCCTGTTGCTGTAGTCCACCTTATGTTGGCCAGGGAGTGATGTCCACCCTCTGCTCATGCCATCGTTTTCCCCTGCCATCGTGGAGCTTCCCCTCGAGCCTGTGAACCAAAATAAATCTCTTTTTCCCAGAAGCTGCTCTTGGTTGGGTGATTTCTACCAGCAATGCGAACCGGACTGCAACAACTAGGGAATCGAACCTGGCCTTGCAGGCAAGTACCTTAACCAGGGAGCCCTGTTTCTTTTTTAATCTGGCCCTAGTAGGCAGCCAGTGCAGAGAGACATAACTGGTCAAGTGCCCATATAAGTGGCTGATGTGATGCATGCTTGGCCCTAAATGAGACACATACGCACCCCCCACCCCCCCCCCCCGCCCTCCACAGTTCAAACATCATCGAGGAAGATGAGACGGAGAGAATGTAAGAACCAGGGGATGGGAAGGACTGCGTCACTCTGGCGTCTGGACACGACAAATCCATTGAACTCATAAACTCATACCAGATGCTGTTACCTGCACGGGACGAGACCCACACGTGAGGGGCCAGTGACTATTGGGGCACAGGAGTGTCACAGGGGAGGAGCTTGGCAGGACACACCCCTCCCTGGTGAGCTAATGACAGTGGTTTAGCCACCGGCGGGTGATGGGAAGAGGGAATATAATGGGGCTGGGAGGGATCGAAGGGGTGATGTGAGGTCCAAACAACCAATGTGGAAGTATGAAAATGGCAACAAACAATTAAAATTCTTTTATTATATGTAAACAGATGATAAATAGATAAAAGAGATGGCATTTGCACTGTCTGTTTGTCTGCTTTTATACTCTGTCTTCCTCCAGGGAATATTTTTGTTTGTTTGCTTGTTTTTGGTTTTACAAGGTAGGGTCTTGCTCTAGCCAGGTTGACTCGGAAGTCACTAATGTAGTCTCAGGCTGGCTTCGAACTCACAGTGATCCTCCCCTCCTACCTCTGCCTTCTGAGTGCTGGGATTAAAGGCGCGCACCACCACGCCCAGTGCTACCTGGGTTTTGTCCTCAGGCTAGCTGATGCCTCATGGTGGCAAGATGGCTGCTTGGCTTCAGGCATTCTATTTACGTTTAAGATGGGAGGAAGAAGGTTGAGAAGTGACTTGTAACTTGTCCGTCCATCTGGGCAAGCAAAGCCTTCCTTGGCAGCCATCTCGACTGGCTGTGGAGGAACTAGCCCAATCCTGGTGCTTTCAGGGCCTTCGGTTCCACAAGCTACTGAGTGCCAGAACCCCAGTGCTGGCTTTGGAGGACACGCATAGGGCACGGCTCCGGTGATTATTGGAGGGACAGGGACGGGGTGACCTAAGCGGGGAATGGCTTTGTCACTTTAAATCTGCCTAGTCCGAGAGCCTCTGTCTTCCTCAAAATGTCTTCTAAGGGGGCCATGAGGTGACTCTGAGCCAGGGCCACCGCCGTCCTTGCAGATGCAGCGTGTCTGCGGGCAGCAGCCTGGCAGTCAATACCCTCAGATGACCAACGCGAAATGCACCAGGACCTTTGCAAACCCTTAGCAAACATGCTATTTTTCTCTGCCTACATAATTGTTGAGGAGAGAACCAGAGAAGGTATCCTAATTAATTAAAGCATGTATTTGAGAGTGCCACACTGTCCTAGGCTCAGGACAGAATCCAAATTGCCCACTTATCTGCCTCCACAGCACGACCCCGGACGCACCGCTCTCTTCCTTGCATTTGTATTTGTGTGTAAGCTGTAGCCTGTGACCACAGCCTTATTAGCTGTTGGAAATTTTACTTTTAAATGACCATTAACCTACTGAGAGCCCTTAGCGCGCAGATAAGTAAAGCTGGTCAGAACCACATCTCTTTCTTTCCATTATCCCTCCCATGTCTAAAGCACGCTCCCATCCGCTCCCATCCATAGGGCATCTGAGTCTGGTATGTTTACCCAGCTTTTCTATTGGTGTGGGCAAGTCTCTCTCTCTCTCCTCCCTTGGGCCTCAGAGTCCCTCTCACCAGGATGGAACCAGTAGTCTTTGTGTTTTCGACGTGTTCTGTCAGGGAGGAGAGGGGACATACGCCGAGTTGCGGTGCGATCAGCCAGGGCTGCGCAGCCCCGGGGTGGAAGGCATGGCGCCTTCCTGCTGGCACCTCTCGCCTCTTCCTGCTCTGAGAATGAAGATGGAGCCATGGGACTGAGATAAGAAGGCCGACTGACCTCCTGGGTTTTCGAAGCAGAACTCCTGCTTGGCTGGAATTCCGTCCACTCTTGGCAAAACACAACTTCCTGTCTCCAAGGGAGAGGGGCTTATAAAAAGGCATAAAAATGAGGCTTCTAAAGTCATCCTGGACGTCAACTAGATGTTGCAAAATTACATTTTGATGAGTTCAGTGTAAATGAACCAGAAACATATGGATTCAATTTCCCTTGGAATCCACATGGGTTTAAAAACCAAGGGGGCGGGGGAGAATGCATTTGGGGAAGAGCATTTTAGGTCTCACCAAACGCCCCGCATTTGTAAACAGCAGTTTGAGGTTTGTGATGATTGTGTCCTGGCCTGGGCTCCTTTCCTAATAATAGAATGGACAGGATGTCTTGCGGCAGCCTTGCAAAATGCATCCAGGGGAAAACACCCAAACGTCCTTTTTTCTCCTTCTCTGCTCCGTGTCCTGTGAAACCGTGTGATGGTCACCCAGGTATCCTGCCGGGACGTTGATCCCACACCTTCTCCTCTCCTTTGGCTTCTGCAAAAATGAAATGCCTCAGGGAACCCATCAGTGACCATGGAGCCGGCCCCAGGCTGGGCGGGGGGCGGGGGGCGGGGTCTCGGCGGGTACTGTGCTTTGCAGGGTGGGCAACATCAGTGCACTTGAAAACGATGCCATGGTTCACGTTCGAGGTGTGAAGGTGAAGGGTGCTTCACCAGCAGGTGTCAGGCCAGAGTTAGGAGGCAAGCGGGCTGGATGAGTGACCAAGGACTTCTCTCCATACAAAAGGCCGCGACTCTCCCACGTTTGGACGTGTCCACCTGATTGCTCCCTGGCAGCACCACAAGGAAGCTGGGTCACTAGGTTTAGATGGGTGCAGAGAAATTGTAGACATTTCTGACAGTTGCTAGTGGACTGACTGAAACTCCCATCCCCTGGGCTGCTCCCGCCACCCGTGCCCAGGGCACCTCACTCCCCTCTGTGTTATTTATCAGTTCCATAAGTAAAATTTTGACTGCACTAGGCTTTGGAGTTAAGTGTGAAAAAAATCAGGGGTTCAAAGAACCTTGGGCAGCTTCCTATCCCCTCCAGTCCAGTTTTTCAGGTGGACAAATGATTCTGGGAGGACTTGTTTATCCACACTTCGTGTGTGCAGTCCGTGGCTGCTCTCAGGATGTTCAGCCCGGCTTTTTAAGTAACTTGTCTTTGCTCAGGCCCACCTTCAGTCAAGGAGCAGAAAGGCGAGATTGAAACTCACTCCAAAGAGTCACCTTGGGAAGAGAACCATTTGAGATAATGGGTCGTCAATGAGTTCTGGGCATCAGAGATTTTGGCTCCATACACTGATAATGCTAATCAGGGATTAGGCCACTAGAAGCAACTGTGTGAGCCAGAGACTCAAAGGGAATGCCTTGTGCCAAAGTCCTTACCCTCATGGAAGGGACAAAGCCTTTTTGGCTCTTGGCTGATGGAAGGAGCCCTGACTGCTTGTGTTGGGTTACTCCAGGGAGGAGCTGCCTGGACCCGCTTAGGTACATCCCGAAAAGCAGAGCCAAGATTGAGACGGGCTGGAGAGCCATCTGATTGCTATTAGGCTGTGCGACTTTCTTTATTGGCAAACAGTCTGTCAGCAGCTTCTCCTTGCAGAGCAGCCAGATGTGCTTACAAAGCGTTCTGGGTTCTTCCTGTCCACACCCAGCCCCCACGCACGCTGCCACGCTGTCCTGGCCCACAAGGCCAGCTGCACTGGGATTTGAGGGAGGATGGAGACTGGCCCTCGGGAGACCCGGGCCGGCCACATCCACTTTCAGGCTTTGCCTGAGCCGCGCTCCCCTGGAGGCACAGAGCATGTTCCTGGGGGACAAGCTTGGCGTCATACACTGAGCACAGTTTGGGTCCGTGCAGACGGAAGCCCCACTAAGGACTTCCTGTAGCTTTCCAACTCCAGGATGGTCTTCATCTGCTGGGCCAGGGGTTGATTCTCAACGCTTTGAGCGAATTCTCACAGGAGGAGTTCAGGAAACATAGCTGTTGCTGGCTTTGGAAGTCCATAGCTGGGGCTGGTCCCAGTCATAGCTCATGAGATTGTCCAAGTGGCCGCCATCAGCTTGTCCCTTGTGAGGTCAACATCAAGGTGTTTCTCAACACAGAAGAGGGAAGTGGATGCCTAATTGGACCTAAACATGTCACCATGGAAGGAGTTACACGTTTTTGGAGTAAGTGAAAGTCACATTGAGGCAGGCACGTGTGGGGAAAGCTTAGAGGCTTGGGGCTCGGATTGGCTTGAGGTGCACCCAGCCCTTTGCCAACTTACTAACCTGGGACCTCCACCTGTCTGGGGCCACCCCCGTATTTTCTTTGAACAGAGTCACTGGTCATTCCAACCCATCGCTCCCTAGCAACCCTCAGCAACTCACCTTTTGTGGTCAAACATACCTAGGAACATATTCAGGAACTAGGGATGGTAGGGCCCATTGGGCCTACACTGGCTTTGGTAAGTAAGGAAATAAAGTGTCCTCTGAATGAACTTTTAGGGAAAATCCCCCACTTACCATCTTATGCCTATGCATGATTGGGCATGCATATGATTAAAACCAGATGCACCATGGGAAAGGGCATGCACAGTGAGCTAAAGCGTCCATAAGCCAAGCCTTTCAATCCAGACAGAAAGCCTTTCATCTCTTGCCCCTTACAGCTAATCCTGATCCTCCAGGACCCCATGAAAGGAAGCTCTAGGCCACGCAAGTAGCCTGCGTCAGTCTGTGTTCTCACTTTGCTCTTTAACAAAAATACTGGAGAGACAGCTTAGCAGTTAAGACGCTTGCCTGCAAACCAAAGGACCCAGGTTCGATTCCTCAGGACCCACATGAGCCAGATGCACAGAGTGGCACATGTGTCTGGAGTTTGGTTGCAGCAGATGGAGGCCCTGGCACACCCATTATCTTCCTCTCTCTCTCTCTCTCACACACACACACACTTTCTCTCGCTCAAATAAAGAACAATAATAGAAGAACCCTTGCTGTCTTACTGTCGGTGCTTCTATTCTTTCAGCAAGATGACCAGAGCCTGGAGAAGCTGGTCAGGTCCAGACGGCACCTCTGGCAGCTCGGTGATGTGACGTTCCTGGATGCCTTGCTTTGTATCCGCACAGCGGCTTTTCTGGAGGACACAGAAGTCTGGCTCTTCGCTGAGGAGCCCACGTTTCTGGTGGCGATGAGCCTCTTCTCCTTTTACGTAGACTTCGCTTTGCCTCTGCTATCCCCTAGAGCCGAGGGCAGAGACTGATTCAGGCCTCAACCTCCCCTGACGCAGATCTGCATTTTCATCAACACTCCTATGAGGAAAGGGCTCTAGGGAAAAACACTGGGGCCAGTGAGGGTGATTTCCTGTCTGTGTCACCCTCCTTCCAACTTCAACCCTTACAAGTGAGGAGCCTCCCCTCTTCCTCAGCCAACACATAGGAGACTCTCTTCTCCCTTGTGACTGTCCTGATAAGCATGGAGGAGAAGAGATATTATTTCAGTCAGAAACTAACTGCATGTGTAATAGCATTAACTCTGAAGATGCTCATGCCATGCCCTTCTTGTTTTTAATATTTTATTTATTTATTTATTTATTTGAAAGAGAGAGAGAGAAAGAGGCAGGTAGAGAGGAGAGAGGATGGGCATGCAAGAGCCTCCAGCCACTGCAAATGAACTCCAGACGCATGTGCCCCTTGTACAACTGGCTTACATGGGTCCTGGGGAATCGAACTGGGGTCCTTGGGCTTCACAGGCAAGTACCTTAACCTTGAAGCCATTTCTCCAGCTCCCCGATACCCTTCTAGTTTGCAAGTTAAGTAGGGTCTGGAAGAAGAGCCAGAGTGTCTCCATGTTTCCCAGAAAGATCACATTAGAAGACTGCAGTCATAGGCTGGGCAGATGGCTCAGTGGTTCAGGCACTAGCTTGCAAAGCCTGACACCCTGGGCTCGATGCCTCAGTACCCACAAGAGGCCAAATGCACCAAGTAGGGCTTGCAGGTGGAGTTTGCTTGCAGTGGCAGGAAACCCTGGTGTGCCCATACTTATGGGCTATCTAGTGAGTTCAAGGCCAGCCTGTTCACCTTACTAAGACCCCACTTCCAAATAAGAATGAAAAACTGAGCCGGGCGTTGTGGGGGACGCCTTTAATCCCAGCACACGGGAGGCAGAGGTAGGAGGATCGCAGTGAGTTCGAGGCCACCCTGAGACTATATAGTGAATTCCAGGTCAGCCTGGGCTAGAGTGAGAGCCTACCTCGAAAAACAAAAACAAAACAACAAAAAGAATGAAAGAAAATGGTAGAATGCTTGCTTAGTATGCATGAGGTCCTGGGTTTAATCCCCCTTACCAGAAAATCAAAGCCTTTCAGGGACTACACTGATTGGAATGCATTGCCAACCACTGGGGACCACGGTCTGCTCAAGTGTGTTAGCACAGATCTTACCAAGTCATCCTGGTTATTCCCAGAACGCCCGTCTGCAGAGGTCTGGGTAGTGAGGGAGGCGGCAGAGTTCAGCTTCCTGGTTCGCCTTGTTGACGCCAGTCGCGGTAACTGACTTCAGCTTAGTGTCACTGCTGAGCTCACACGGGTCGGCATGTGCTTTGGCCCACAAGGCTTAGCAAGCACCTGTCAAGAGCGTGGAGAGGGCTGGGCAGGTTTCCCTACCTTAAAGGAGATATAAGAAAGAAGCAAGCCTTTTGGTTCTTTTTCTTCCTTAGACCTCATTTATTTAGTTCTGTCATCGTTAGTTAATCATGATGGTCAGCTCCATTGGATTGAGAAGGGCCTAGAAAATTAGGAACATACACTTTTTTTTTTTTTTCCTGAGAGGATTAACTAAGGGGGGAAGGATTACACACCTTGAATGTGGACGTCACCATTCCATATGCTGTCGGCCTGGACGTGACCAAAGGGGAAGACAGAGGAAGGCGACCAGCACAGACATAACCCCCTCTCTGCTTCCTGGCTGATGTGAGGTAAACAGAAGTCTCCCACCACACCCTTCTACCATATTACTGTCTTGCCAAGGGCCTAAAAGCCACCACTGCAGCCCACCATAGATGAAACCTTCCGAAGCCAGGAGCTAAGGTGAATCTTTCCTCCCTTATTTTGTCACGGTGATGTAAAACTGACGCAAGTACTTTGGGACAGCCTCAAGAGCTGTGTGTGTCCCGACCAGTCAGCAGGGCGGTGAGGTGGCAGGGCCTGGGTAATCATGACCCTGGGTTACCATGGTTTCTGAATTTCTTGCACTGTGTGACATGCATGCTTTCATACAAGTTAGAATGGGCATATGTTCTGTTGCTTCATGTGTGAGTCGTTCTGATAGGGCAGACCATGCGATCGTCCGTCTTCTAGCCCTGCAGCAACTGGAGGCTGACCTGGACTTTACTACGTAGTCTCAGGGTGGCCTCGAACTCACAGCGATCCTCCTACCTCAGCCTTCCAAGTGCTGGGATTAAAGGCGTGCGCCACCACGCCCGGCTCAGGCACGCCTTTTAAAGGCTTGCCCCTAGTGACCTATTTCCCCCAGCCAGGCCTCACTTCCTCATAGTACAGGAGCCCTAGCTGGGGACAAGTGTTTAAAACACGAGACATTTCCGACCAAGCCTGTACGCGTCTTCAAGCAGCCTCTCTCTCCCTCAGCCTCCTACCTTCCTCTCCACGGCGTGGCGGGCTGGTCACCTCCCGTGGGGTTGCGGTAACTGCAGTTGCAGCGGGGGAGGGGACGCGGCGGCCGAGCTCAGGACCCAGAGCCCGCGCTCAGGCTGACGTCTTTCCTGTTGCCCCCAGCCTTGCTGTTTGTTGTTTTCCTCTGTGTCTCTTTTGTCGCCATCTCTGTCCTCTGCTCAGGGTTCGGGGATCTCTTCACTTAATCGCACATTTATAATAGTTCATAATCCATTTGGTACAGCAGGCTGGCTGGGGTTGCGAGGAGGAAGCTCGTGGGCGTCCGTCGCAGCTGTGTTGGGATGGACACAGAGGAGAAGACGTGGCTCCTGCGAGCCGTTGAGCGGCCATTGGGTGGGAAGGTCCCCTGGGGAACATTCCGGTGTCAGGAACTGAGGGAATTCTGAGGCCCAGCTCCAGGGAGCAGGCTCGGCAGGGATCCTTCCTCGCCCGTCCCGCTGCCTCGAAGAGACTTGGAGAGACAGCCAGTTGGCGAAAGGTTTGTTGTGGGTTTATTTATTTTTAATAGCAAGCTCATTTTTTAGATATCCCCTCCACATTAGGTGTTTCTGCTCATCTGGGCTGAAGCGCAAGAGCCATGGATCTATACACAAAATACGCAATCTGAAAAATAGGATTCCAGTCCAGGGCCAGGCTCCACGCTACCCTGTCTGGCCAGTGGAGGCCGTGATGGGGTACTGGTTGCTATCAGCAACCTTGGGATCCGCCCACCGTGGTCAGTGTCTTCTCTCCCAAGGGTCCTCCTCAACTCGTTTCATTTTCAGTAGCTGGAGATCCCTGGCATGCTCATTCTCTTTCTGTCTGTCTCTCTTCTGTCTTTCTCTCCCTCTCTCTATCTGCTTGCAAATAAATAAATAAATAAATTTTTAAAAAAGAAAATTTCTCTTTTTTTTATTTTACATTTAAATCCTCAGCAAATATTCTTCTTCTTCTTCTTCTTTTTTTTTTTTTTTTGAGGCATCCCTAACAGACTAGCCTTTTATATGAGAGAGAGTGAGAGCAAGGATGAGAGCGAGGGAGAGAGGAAGAAATGGTACACCAGGGCCTCCAGCAACTGTAATCAGACTCCAGAAGTATGCACCACGTTGTGTGCACATGCGACCTTAGGCGTGTGTCTGGCTTACTTGGAGTCTGGGGATTTGAACATGGGTTCTTAGGCTTTGTGGGCAAGCGTCTTAAACGCCAAGGCATCATTCCATCCTCCTCAGCAAATCTTAAAGAAGGACTTGGATCCTGTCTCCTGTCCTTCTGCTTTTCACCTCTGTGGTTCCCATTGTGCCCATTGCATTTTGCCCCATGCCTGCTACAGGTCATTCAACCTCCACCCCTGCACTGGTCAATCCATTTTCCTCACAGCAGCCGGAGCACGATCCTAAAGACATCAATCAAATCATACTCTCTCTTGTTTAAAAAAAAAAAAAATCAATCAACAGCTTCCTGGTACACAGAAAATAACATCTACCCTCTTCACTGCACGGTGCCTCATAATGCGGTTTCTGTCTGTCTCTGCAAAGTCAGACCGTGCCTCCTTACCCTGTCCTGGCAACACCGGCTCTTCTCGTCATATCGTGCACTGCAATTTGAGCACTTACAGAAGGTGGGTAGTGAGGATGAGAAGGCGTCTTTATTCTCTACTAGGCTGTATCGCCGTGGTGGCTGGGATCATCCCCATCAGGGCGTCCGTGCCGGAAACTGTCTTGGCCTTTTGGCACTTGGTGTCCTTTGTGGAGGCCAGAACTCCCCGCAAAGTACCGCATGCCGTGACCATGGGGGAACAGAAAGGAGTGACGAAGGGCCACAGAAGCCTTCAGCCCCAGTTGTCCATGCCACCTCCTGTGGGGACAGTCTGTGGGATTTTCCTTCGGTGAGGCTTGAGCCTCTGTCCTCGCATGTTCTTCCTTGGAGACCTGTGGGCTTGGGTGGAGGGTCTGAGCAACCTGATTCTCTTCTAAACTTCTAAAGGAAAACTGTAAGAACATCTCAGATCAGTAAGTCCAGCAGCCGGAAGATACAGACTTGATATTTATCCTCATGGTGAGCCCTTGTGGGGTGTTTTGTGGGCAAAGCTTGGACTGAGCACCTGTCTGTCTTGGACGGGCAGTCCTTGCTCCTCTGAGAAGTGAGAACGGGAGTCTCAAACCAAACACAACACACATACCCAGCAGCATTGCAGCTACTTGGCTGGTGGAAGGAAATGGCTCTTCTGAGATTCCAGTGCAAGGAGGACGCTCCCCTTGTCCTGCTGAGGGCGGCTCCGCCCCACAGTCCCCTGCAGCCTCCCTCAGCTACTGCTCTTCCGTTAGCCGCACGAGCTACCCAGAGACCCGGACCCAGTTACTCCCACAAGCTGATTACAGGCCTCTAGGGAAATGCTGGTCCTCTCTGAGCCTCAGATTCTCCTTCCATTGACCTCAGCGACCCCTGCAATGACAGGTAGCAGAGGTAACGGGGCTTTAGCACAGCTCGCCATGCTCCATGCAGTGACAAACCTGGCCGTAAAGCTAGGAGCCCTCAGGAGTCTTATACAAATGTCTTCACAGGTTCATGTGTTTGAGCACTTGGTGCCCATAGATGGTGGCGCTGTTTTAGGAGGGCATGGATCCTTTGGACGTGTGTCAGAACTGGCAAACCTAGGCCACTGGGTACGGGCCTTTATGGTTACGATTGCCTCCAGTTCTGGCCGAACCTGATCCACCAAGCTGTAAACAAGCTGGCCCCAAGCTCTCACCACCACAAACCAAGCTTCTCGGCACCGTTCTCTTCTTGCCATCTGCTGTGATCAGGTTCGCATTGCTGGCAGAAACCACCCAACCAAGAGAAGCTTGTGGGAAAAAGAGGTTTATTTTGGCTTACAGGCTCAAGGGGAAGCTCCACGATGGCAGGGGAAATGATGGCATGAGCAGAGGGTGGACATCACTCCCTGGCCAACATATGGTGGACCACAGCAACAGGAGAGTGTGCCAAACACTGGCAAGGAGAAAGTGGCTATAACACTCATAAGCCCGCCCCCAACAATACATCACCTCCAGGAGGCTTTGATTTCCAATTGCCATCAGCTAGGGAACCTACCTTCCAGAACACCTAAGCTTATGGGGGACACGTGAATCAAACCACCACACCGTGATGGACTAATAGCCCATAAAACTGCGAGCCACAATTCTGCCTTCGTCAGACCCCTCAGGCTGGAGTTGTGCCACAGCAGTGTGAAATGGACTGATGCAGGACCACTGTCTCACCACTGCTTATGAAGTCCGCCATGGCTCCCTGTTATAGATTTGCAGGTGGAAACTTGCTGAACGGGCAAAATAGAGAGAAAATATTCAAGTTCAAGGAGCTCTGGAGTACATTTGTTAAAGTATCAAGTTGTGTTTTCCCCCACTACGTAGGTTCACTGAGTTTCTGGAGGTCATGTTGAGATGGGCCATCCTCTGGGAGCAGGAGAAGCAAGCCAGAGGCCCTATGGGACAGTAGTCGGGGTCTGGAAGGGGAAGGTTCTGCCCTGTGCTATCTCTACAGAGTCTGGGGAGCCATGTGCCTGGCTGAGAGCCCCCTTGGGGAAGAAAACAATGAAGAAAGGACATGTCAGAGTTTCCCAGGCCCCGTGGAGAGCTGTGGCCTTGGAGGTGCCCCAGAAAACCTGTGGGAAATGTCCCCAGAGAGCACACTGAGCTGGAGCAGCTCTCCTGGTTGGGTTCCCCCAATCCCCAGGGCTTTTGTGCCCGGCAGGGCCACGTGTGTGCAGCCCACAAGCCGAGTGTCCAAAGAGTCTTGTCTTTGGTCGTGTGTCCAAGCAGGCCAGTGAAGTCCTCAACATCTCTCATATCCAACTCCACTGGGATGCCATGACAGAGTGTGTGGCTGAGAAACATAACTGATTTGGTCACACAACTGTCTCACTGTGGCTAGCAGGTCTCATCTCTGGTGACAGTGTCCCCCAGTGGGAATGATCTATGTACCCAGGAGTGGTATAATCACTCATTAGAAATATGTAGAAATGGAGAGGACCACAAGAGTTCTTCACAGGGAGATGAGCTCTATATGAATTAGAAGAAAAACATTGCTTGGCCACATGACTTTGAAGATAAGACCCCACTGGGCTGCTGGGAAAGACAGACATCTGCTCAGCTGCTCTTAGGAGAGCCATCAAGGCCATGTGCTATGCCCCCAAGAGCAGGCAGGGTGGCAAAAAGCACGGCTGGCAGCAGATAGGCTCTGCAGGGAACTGACCCCTCGTCGTGAGCCCAGTGCTCAGTAAACAGGAACCTAAACTCACAAAATGCCAGCTGTGATTGGAATGTGCTAGAAAGCCCAGAATTGGTCTCGTCTGAACTCACTCTCCACTCACAGGGCAGCAGGGCAGCTCGCCCAGGCCCGGAGCGCAGACAGTGGACACCTTGGCAGGGGCAGCCCTTGGGAGTCCACACAAGTCACGGGACACGTTTTTTGACCCCCATAGGCTGGGGGAATGGGAGTGGGGAGATTTCCAAGGGCCAGGGACATTCAGTGGACTTCAGGGTTTGATAGATTAAAGAATTTGAATTGTTCTTGTCCTGGCTACTTGGGAAATAAACTAAACTTGTGCAGTTTTCCAAGTACTAAGGGTGGACACGATTGTTTCTTGAGAACCTCTTGGGCTTCACCTTAGTTCAGACTAAGGAGAAAACTCAGGGTGGCGGCTCGTCTTCAGAAAGAGTAACTGAGGACTTTGTGATGGGGTCCTGCAGAGGGGAGGGAGGAGCCTGGAGACTGAGTTCAGGCCTGCAGAATCAAACCTCAGGAAGAGTCCTGAAGCCAGTCATGGTAGCACAAGCCTGTAAATCCCAACACTGCCAGGGCTGATGTAGGACATAGCAAGATCCTGTGTCAAATAAATAAATGAATAAATAAAGTAAAATAGACAAAGTAGTGCATGCATCTAGAGTTCATTTACCATGGCTGGAGGCCCTGATGTACCTATTCTCTCTCTTTCCCTGTTTGCAAATCAATAAATGACATGTTAAACACACACACACAATGAAACAAAACCCAAACCAAACCAGTCAAACAGACATCTTGAGGATACTGAAGTTCAATGATGCTGTCTGGCTGGTGAGCATCCTGGCAGGCCAGGACCCACTCTAGACCAACCCCCATGTCTCTTCCTGTGGCCAGTCCTACTTAATATTCTCTCTAATAAAAATATGCTTGAAAGTAGAGTGATTTCCTGAGTTCTGAGCGTCGTTCTAGTGAATTATTGGGCCAGAAGAGAAGCATGAGACGTGTTCAGAGAAGTGACAATTAGACATGACCTGGAGACCCCTGAGCTAGCTCTGGGTGGTGAGTGTCAGAGGTGGATCACAGTGTGTCCGCTGGCCTGAGGGAAGTGATCTCCCCTTATAACCAGTTGGTAAACGCCTGGGCTGCAACATTCCCCCGCCCCCACAAGAAAATCTAATTCTTTTGGCACAAACATCTGGTGAAATGCTGTCCTTGCAACAATTAAGTTGTTCTGTGTGCTTACTGGGTCTTGCTCCAAAGGCCAGGGGCCAGGTCTTGCCATGTCTGGTTCCCAAAGTTAGGGTGGCGTGAGCTCGCGGCAGGACTGCTTGCTCTGAGGTTGCCTGGTGAGTCACGCGCGCAGCTCCGCTTTACAGTGGCAGTTCTCATCGCTGTGTTTGGGAGGTCCCTGGGACCACAGTCTGGTCCTGGGACATCTTCAAGCTGCTCCCGATCACAGGCATATGTCTCTGGCTTTGTGTGTTTGTTGAAGAGGCTGAGGGAGGGCTGGGAGAGGTTATGGTGTGGGGACCACTGCAGTCCATTAGCAACCTCTCCTTGGTCCAGACATTGTCCCTTTGGTTAGACATTGAGTCCCTAACATAGAGTCCAGATTATAAATCTTTTCCATAGAGCAATATAATTTCATTGTGTTTAAAAATAATTAAGCAAGTATGTAAAACACGTTTCCATTGCATTAGTTTACTTCGCCTGGCCCCACAACGTGAGGATCATAATTACTTAAATATTTCCCTTTACTATTTTTCAAAACATTTTTTTAAATTGCCAAAAAACATTCTGGAGACAGTTGGATAAAAAACATAGTGAACATGTGTCTGATTAATTTTTTAAGACAATCAAGATCAAATGCAAAAAAAAAAAGGGGGGAATGATTGGAAACGCTTTCAGCACGACAATAAAAGACCGAAATCTCAGCACAGGCAGTGTGGTGAGTCATAAGGAAAGGATTCATCATTTTTACTATGATATTTATTGTAACTCCTATGACAGCGAACAAACTGGCCTAGGGCGTACACTGCCGAAGGTCGAGTGTGGCCTTTGGGAGCCACGTCCAGGTGGGCACCTTCTTCTGCCCAGGGTGAGGCAGGACTCAGGGTCTCTCTGGATGCCTGCCACAGAGCTTGTGAAGCCAGAGATCACTGTGAACAGCCATTCATTGTCGCCTGTCACTACAAACAACTTCAGGGCAATCTGCTGGCTTCCTGACAAGCAGATCTGTCCCTCATCTGCCAGCTCACGGTCGGGCCACCAACCTGAGGCCATCGATGGAGCTGCTGGGGTGATGGAAAGCCACTTGTCAAAGGAGGGTTTATGACGTTAACTCACCAGCACTTCCTTGCCTTCTACTGAATTTTATTTTACTTTATTTAATTTGCTTTGTTGAGTCCTTCCCCCCACCAAACTTTTTTTTTTTTTTTTAAGTTCCAATAAGCAATTGGGATGAGAGAATGTGATTTCTTTTTCTAGCAGAACCTTCCTGCCTTTCTTCCTTCCTTCTGGCAAATGTCATAGGGAAGAGAGGCAGGGCCTTTGCCTGAGTGTTCCACCCTTCTGGAGCCTGAGAGAAGGTTCTGGGAAGGTGTCAACACTGTACTCAGACCATCTGCCAGGGAGAAGGGGCAACCCCTATTTAGATTACGAGTTTGGGTGAACAAGCATTGTGGAGTTCTCAGTGGGGGTCTGCTCCCATCCCTCCCTGGCTATCCTTTGAAGGGAGGCAAAACTCTGGCGGTCATGGCCCCCTCACTAGTCTCATAGCCTCGCTACCTTTTCTTGATTTTATCTTTAGTTGTGTGTGTGTGTGTGTGTGTGTGTGTGTGTGTGTGTGTATTACTATTCTGTAGTGCAGGACTGACATGCCTTTTCCTTCGAAATAGCAAAACATGGGAGGAAAAGGGCCGGCAATGGCAGAAGGCCGTGCCCAGTGTGGTCCTTGCCTTCCATTGTAGCTGGCATCGGGTTGAGTAGAAGTCTTAGATCCAACTTCATAGGAAGCTGGCGCAGGGTCAGGGGCCCAGGGTAACTTACTGCGGAGTAAGTCAACACTGTTTGTTGAGGCTTGGTCTGCTCTACAGGGCTCCACACAGCACGCCACACCATGGGACTTTCCAGGCTGCAGCAAGAGAAGGCATCTCTCTGATTGGCCTGTCATCTGTCCCACAGTAGGCCTGGTTCAGGGCTTCTAGGTCCTTGCCCGTGTCTTCACTGCAATGTCACCTGGGCAGGAGATAGAGCCTGCTGATGGCCATGGGTGGGACAGTGAGAATTACGTACTGATCATGGATGTGCTCCCTGAAGCTCATTCAAGCCAGAGGACACTGGGAGCTCACAGGAAGTGGAGGCTGAAATGTGTTCAGGGGCGAGGAAAGCTTGGGTCCTACAGAGCCGCGGCAGAACGTGGCCGCAGTGGACCGTGGCTTCACGAAGAGCCCCAGACTCCGGCAACATTTCCTCTGTCCTGTGGACCCTTGGACTCCTGTGTTCTTAAACACCCCACTATTCTCACCTCTCGTCTACTTCTCCCTACACCTCGAAGAAAAAGAGAAAAGAAAAAGAAAAAGAAAGATGAAAAAAAAAAGTTTCTATGCTTTTCACATCTCGAAGTGATAGTTATTTCAATGCATTTTGCAGCCATAATTCGGTGAGGATTTCTTGCCAGTCTTTGTAGTCATGGGAGGCTCTGGCGTGTGAACATTTGATGGCAGGTGTCTAGACCCACCATCCAGAATGGCATGTGCCCAGGGCTGTAACTGAGGCCCCCCGCCCTGGCAATGGCACTCCTCCCTTCTCCTCTGGATGACCCTCCACCCACTGAGGTACTGAGCAGAACCCCGGGTTTAACTCAGCTCCCCGCCATGACGTTGGCATGTGTTGTCTTTGCTAATGACTCTGAGGGCCTCCTAAATAATTCAGAAATGCTACCTAGAGCCCTTGTTGCTCCCAACTGCTGACGAAAATATCAAGGGAATTAATTGACAGTCAATTATATCCATTGTAGATTTGGACATTGATTCCGATGCCGAAAGCTAAATGTGCAATTTTGCTACAGTCCCTCACCCCTGATTCTCAAATTGCCTTAGTTGTTTCTAGCCAAACTCACAAGGGGGAGCATGCTCGAATGAAGTGTGATCCCTTGCTCTGTTCAGCTTGCTTTAAATAAATGGCTCTAATACAGAGTTAGGGTAGCATGACATGTCTGTATAGCTGTAAGTGCACACGTGTTACCTTGACATTTGTAGTAAACCGCTTGGGGGGAGGGGAGTGTGGGTCATAAATTACCAACAAAGGCAGAAAATAAAAAAAAAAATCATGTGCATGTAATGTGCACAGATATCTATATATTTTGCCTCAATTATGGCATAGAAGAGCTCACAAGAGATGGGAAGTGACAAGAGGGAAGTCCAGGTGTCATCTGTATTTCTTGCTTGTCACAATTGCGACATGAATTTGCCTCCTCTGCAAGTGTGACAAGTTTGTTAGGCATTTGCTAAACTTCATCCGGAGGAATTTTTAAAACCCGCTATGATCTTTGGTATTAAGAAAAGGCATTTCATTGAAAACAGTCTTTGCATGATTTGGCACGAGTCGTCTAGACTGCTTTATGAAAAATGACAGCTAGTAGGAAAGTAATTAAAGATGTATTTTGCTGAAAGCAAAAGTATTTTTGGAATCAATACCAACCATCTTTAATTTGCCAGCTCTTTCCACAATCATTGTTCGCTATCTGGGGGAATCTTACCTCTGGGGGACAGGGGGCGCCAGTCTCTTCCTGGTGTCCCTTTGGAAGCTTTCATCTACTTGCAACCATTCTCAGGTAAGGGCTGGAGGCAGCCAGGTCAGCAAGATGGAGGAGTGGCCCGCAGACCTCTCAGTGGCCACCAGGCACCTCCTTTGTTTCCTCCAAGGGCAGCAGCAATGTTCAAGGAGTCACAGCCTGGGACCCAGTGAGGCAATGGCTGGGGGGTGGCTGGCAGTGGGATCTCTGATTTTGAGTAAGAGGCAATGCGACAGAAGTCTGCATTCACACATGTTAGCATCCTCTGTCCCGCATCTTCTCTCCTTACAGGAAAGCACCTCCCTTGGCTGGCTGAGAGCCTGCTGCAGGGCCGGATGGATTAATTCTTCCACCTCTGTGCAAGGCGTCAGGGGTGCCTGGCCCACTCTCTCTGCAGGGCTGTTGACTATAATAAGGTCGGACTTCCAAACCCTGGACCATCTCTCTGCCTCTCTTCTCCCCTTCTCTCAACATGGGACATCCCTTTACTTGCCTGGTTCCTGCCCACCTTCCAGATGTCAGCTTCCTCCAGGAAGCTTCCTTGGGATCCCTCACCCCCGTGGCAGTTACTTCTCAGAACATAGCTCCTTTCCTGCCTGTTTTCACTGCGCTGTCATTGGTGGATGGTCTGTCTTCCTTATCATCCCTGGGAAAAGGGACCACAACTTCCTCTCCAATTTGTCTAGTCTGGACCCTGTATAAGCACCCATGGGTGTGGGACACTCAGAGCCAGGAGTCAAGGCCCCAAGGAATTGTATATCTGCATTCCTATTGCCTTGGGGACCTCTCACACCGTTATCCTCAGGTTATCTGAAAATAATTTTGGATATTATGTCAAAGTATGGAGACACAGGCTGTTTCTTCTTCCTTCCCTTCCCTCTGCTCCTCCCCTCCCCACTCCTCTTTTTTCCATTCTGTTCTGATTTTTTTTTAAAAAAATAGTTATTTATTTATTTAAGAGAGAGAGAGGAGAGAATGGGTGCGCCAGGGCCTCCAGCCAGGGCCTACGAGACGCATGCCCTCCTTTGTGCATCTGGCTTATGAGGGTCCTGGAGAATTGAACGGGGATCCTGTGGCTTTGCAGGCAAATGCTTTAACTGTTAAGCCATCTCTCCAGCCCCTGGTTTTTGTTTGTTTGTTTGCTTGCTTTGTTTTTGATACAGGATTTCACTAGCCCCGGCTGGTCTTGAGCTCACAGTTCTCGTGTCTCCTCATCTCAAGAACTGGAAAGACAGGGTGCTCCACTATGCCTGTCTGTGCTAGAGCCGTGAAGAGCCCTTCTCTCCTAACCCTAGAGGGAAGCGAGGAGCCACCCCACAGCCTTGAGGAGATGTTAACCACTGAGGAGCACTAGGGAAGGAGGCTGCTCTGGTGGGTGGGGGCGTGATGGCTTCATAAGGCCTGGCTTTGCCACAGCCTCTGGCTTTCCCAGGCCGCAGGAGCCAGAGCTGGCCGGGCTTAGGGCTGTTTTGCTCAGAATGTGCTTCTCACTGGGAAGGGCCCGGAGCCCATCTTCCTTTGGGACTTTGGCAGGCGCTATGTTGACATGCATTACCTTGTGCTTCTGGATTACGTGGTGTCTGGGGGATCAAACATGGGTTCTTGGGCTTTGCAGACAAGTGTCTTAACTGCTAAGTCATCTCTTCAGCTCCAATAGGAGTATTTTTTAAATATATTAATATACATGAGAGAGAGAGAGAGAGAGAGAGAGAGAAAGGGAATGAGAATGGGCACACCAGGGCCTCTTGCCACTGCAAACACACTGCAAATGCATGCACCACTTAGTGTACCTGGATTTACGATGGGGATTTGAACCTGGGCTGAACTCAAGCCAGCAGGCTTTGCAAGCAAGCACCTTCAATGGCTTTAAGAACAGCCATCTCCCAAGCCCATGATACTTCTGTTTTTGAGAGACATGTCCTTAGGCAATTCTGTGATCGTGATGGCATCGCAGAATGTACCTTCCACAAGCTAGCGTGCTTTCACTAGGTAACGGACTGAGACCACCATCGCATATGCCACCCTGCAGTGCCAGCATGTAGCGTCTGACCGTGAGTGGGCACGCATGTGCTGAGTCATGTGCGCTTGCCACCAACTGCTGCCTGTCTTTTGCTGATGGCCAGTTCTGCCGATCAGGCACATTGTGTCTTCACAGTAAGCACGTGGGCATCCTCACGGTCACATGGACAGCTTTCCAGAGAAAAGGAGGCATTCTTATGCCCTGATTTTCAGGGCCTAGGTGCTGTGGGTTCTCCTTGCCACAGTCCTTAACAAGGCATTAATTTCCCCCTCATTGATATGCACTGTCAGACATAGTTAAGCTTTGGGACACTTGCTGGTCAGATGCCTGGGATCAGCATGGATTAAGGGAATTCTGGTTACCAAACAGCCTGGGAACCCAGAGTTCCACAAGGGTGGTTGTCAAGTCTTCAGAACTTGCCAACGGCAGTGTTGGTGTGTCCCAAGGGATGTTGACTGGCGACGGTGTTGATGTTGGCAGCATGTGGCAATCTTTGTGTCGGTGCAGGGGTAGATCCCTAAATGCTGGTGCCTGTTTCCCAATCTGTTTTTGTATTGAGGTGGACCCTGAACTCAGGCTTCCTAGGGCTCTACAAGCAGGTGACATGCCACGGAGTGATTCTGCCCTTTCTCTTATGTCACAGTCTCAGTGTACTGGGGATTCCAGTCTTGGCTATCCTAGGCAGAAAGGAACTGCTTACTGCCAGTCTTCCTGACTCCGCAAGGGGCCCCAGAAGGAACGTCTTAAAAGTATTTGTATGTAAATGTTTTCGCACTTAGGAGGAAAGCTCTACATGCTAGTGTGCCTTTCCCCAAGTCAGGGCAGCAGCCCCTGGGTGGTCTGAACATAGCTTGTCTTGACAGAAGCATCTTTCCTCTTCTGGCCTGTCTCGGGCACCTGTGTGGGCTGGGATAGTAGCTGTCAGCTCCTCTGCCACCTGATGATGTCTTGCCACAGCTGCATGAGCCGGCTCTGGCTCTCACTCTTCGCGGTCCCCTCCCTTCGTCACAAAGGATTTGAGGGTCTTCGCTCACATTCAATGGTTTCCCGTGTGTGGGTGAGTGTGGTGTTCTCTGACTTAACTCTGAACCAGCCCGTGGGGGTTGGGTAAAAAGATGCTCTCACACCTGCTAGTCAAAGCGGAGCCTGACTCAGATCTATCACAGAGGGAGAGAGAGAGAGATGGAGAGGGAGGGAAGGGAATAGAGATTTAAATTAAGAACCATCCAGCCAGGTGGAGTGGGCCCTTGGGGAATGGGAGAGACAGGAAGGTTATGAATTTGAGGACAACCTGGGCTATGTACGCAGAGACATGGCCTCAGTTTCTCTTCTCTCTCAATGATTTTTTTTTTTTGTGTCCAGCAAAGTGATTCATTTCTTTATTTTATTTTATTTTTTGCATGTGTGTGTGTGTGTGTGTGTGGTATGTGTGGTATGTGCATAGTTGTGGTGTGGGTGTGTTGCGTGCTTGTACATGCGTTCAATTCTTTCTCATGCTTGTTCAGGCCAGAGGGCATGTTGCAGGTCCCTCTTCTTTCTCTCATCTGTCTGCTATTTTCCTTGAGAAGGGCGGCTCTCACCGGTTCCAGAGCTTGTCCGTTTTCACGAGCTCCAGCAATTCTCCCGTCTCTGCTCCCCGTAGGACCGGCATTGTTAGCATGTGTGGCCATGCCCAGCCATGTATGTGGGGACTGGGGACCCAAACTCAGGCAGTCTCAGTTCCCCTTAGGCCCCGATGCTTGTGTAGGAAGCCTTTTAATTACTAAACCATCTCTCCAGCATGCTCCCCGACCCTGTGAAAGTGGTTTTTTGATATCTCTATGCTTTCTTGGACATATAGAAATAGATCCATGAAAACTTATTATTGACAGCTCTGAAGTAGTGAAAACTTGAGAAGAATCTATATGTCCATTAACATAGTAATAGCCAAATAAAACTGGCTCATGGAAAAAAAGCATGCTATTGAGAGTTGTATTTGTTTGATAGGGTTTATATTAAAAATTATAGAAATATGATTTCTGGCCAAGATGGCGACCGCCTAACTGCACAGCATATCCCTGGGAAAGAAAGATAGATGTAGATCCTAAGGAGAGAGCCACTCCATCATACCTCAGAAAGGCCCTGGCTGAAACTAAGAACAATTGGCAAAACAAGCAAGGGAGCTGTTTTCCTGGTGAATTAGATACCAGCACAAGGGGGAAGGAGATCAACACCGAGAAAAATCATCTCCTACCAAATCAGAGAGCCAGAGACCCAGAGGCCCCCAACACCTCATCACTGAAGCAGACCAAAAGTGAACCCAGCATGGCTCAGGGAAATTTTGCAGAAGAGGGGGTGGAAAGAATGTCAGAGGCACATGTTGGGTCATGATATGCAGAGACATTTATCCTACCCATAACTGTGGGCTGACTCCAGAATGCATGACCCATAGACCTCAACAAGGAGGGGCCAAGGAGAGGGGGTAGGTAATGGATGAGCCTAATAATGGTACCAAATTGACCGTATTCACTGAGTACAAAGCTAATTAATAAAAAAAAAACTGTAGAAATAACCAACTCCATACTTTTGTAAGAACATATCTGTTCATATATTGGCTGATGATTATAAAATCCTGGAGAATGAACATCAAAGTCATTCCAGTAGACACATGGCAGAAGAGCAAAACGAAATTGTGGGATCACGGTGCTGGCCCATTGCTGAGGTCAGAAGTGCATCATTTTCTTTTTGGTATTTCAATATTCTGCAACACTAAAAGCACACAGCGCATCTTGGAGCTAGCCCGCAGAGGGCGGTTGCCATGGGGCCATTGGTGCGGCCTCAGCACTGACTGGCTTTGCTGTGAGCGAGGTCAAGTGTCAGACCAGCCTTCACCCCCATGAGCTGATCATTCCAGGAGAGAAGCAGGGGGCACGCCCAGGGAAGAGTGAGCAGAGCCCCCTGGCAGTTCCAGGGCCAGAGGACACGCACGCTCCTCTGCAGCTCAGATCCCTGGTTTGGGGCCTGGATTGAGGTTCTCTGTGCTAAGGATACCCCCAAGTGCTGTCACCATGGAAACTCACTTCCCATTAATGTATGGACTAGTTAGTGTTCCTAGGGTTTCAAGGGTGTGATGGTGGCATGCCATCAGTAAGGGGGGTGTCCCCGGGGTGATTCCCAGAGGTTAGGGGGATGGCCTGAGCCCTTAGGTGAGTCTTTTTTTTTTTTGGAGCAGCTTGGCCTGCTTAGTGGAAGCTGAGAGCCACCAGAAGTGTAGCCGACATGACGTTCGGCAGTCAGCCGCTCTGACCTCAGCACATGGGAGCGGCTGCATCTGGTGGTCTTCCCACTGGAGGACACAGGGAAACCCTCCTTCTTGGAGCAAAGGCGTTAGGCTTCTGGCTGGAGCTGTATAAGGGTTGTGGCTTTCTGGTAGTTGGGACTGATTACTGATGAAAGCAAGTGTACCCCAAAGAGGGGCAGAGATGATCTTGTTGGAGCACACACGGTCCATCTAAATATACACACCCACAAATACACACACATCCACACATACACTCACACTCAGTCCATCTAAATATACACACATAGATATACACACACCCACAAGTACACACACATCCACACATATACTCACACACAGTCCATCTAAATATACACACACATACATATATACACAGTCACAAGTACACACATATCCACACACATCCACAAATGCACACACACACACACACACACAAACACACAGCAAAAACATTGCCCACCACTGTGGTCCACAAATACATGTTCCACTGAGATGGCCCAGAGAACCTTGTGTACAGTCGCTGGTGGTATTCCAGAGTGATGTGGATGAAGCCTCCTCTTGCTCAGGCACCCTCAGCCTCTCCATCTGCGGAATGTAACAGTGACAGAGCCGTGCTCCCTGGGCCCGGGCACGATGAACTACATGGTCAGGTGATATGTCTACTGCCAACAAGCTGTTGTGTATGCGGTGCCGGAGAACAGTGGGTGGGCTGTGCCTTGCTCAGGACGAATGGACCCCTAGTTCTTCAGTGGCCTCATTCTTCTGCCTCTCATCCCCTGAAGCCAACTGTTAGCTCTCTGCTTCCTTGTTTCCTTGGCCTCAGTCCTGTGCAGGAAGAGACCAGTTCCACCATCTCCTGGCCTTGCCCTCCATCCTTTGGCACAGTGGACCCCCATGCCATGGGGAGGTAGCTGTACCCTCGCCCCCCCACCACACACACACCTCCCTCAGCTAACTCCTTGGTGCCATGAGCAGAGGGTGGGCCTTCCCTCCTGGTCATGCAGAGAAAACTCGGGCGGCTGACCCCAACTCTCCTCACGCACAGCCAATCTCCCTCCAATTGTTTCGTCGCCGGGGACTGTCAGCTCAGACCTGACAAGTGACAAGTCTCGGGCTCATGCTGACTAGATAATCAAAGTCTTGTCAGGGCTGTCAATACCCTGCAGATAGGAGAGGACAAAGGGAGGAAAGGTTTCTGCAGAAAGCGCCGCCTTCACGCAGATGCTGTCGAAGCCTCTTACCCGAATCACCTGTTTTGATCCTAAAACGTCACTTATGGCTGAATCCCTGGATTCAGCCTCAAAGACCCCGAGCTGAACTGATGACATGACATTAAGCATAAAAAAGTGCAAATTTTATATTTTGTGAAAAAATGTATCTGGTCATTTTATACAGAAAACTACACATATGTACTGTGGATCATATTTAATAGCAATAACTCAGCAAAAAGGGCTTTTGCTTTTTACTAATAATATATATATATATATATATATATATATATATATATATATATATATATATATATTTTAAGCCAACTGGGTGTGGTAGTGCATGCCTATAAAATTGGCACTCAGAAGGATGGTAGGTTTGAAGCTGGCCTGGGTTACATAAGCAACGCAGACCTCACCTCAGAGAACAAAAACGAGCAAATAAATCCAGCACCGGAAGTCTGAAGTGGGGAGGCCTGTATCTCATCCTGTTCGCAACACCAGTAAAGAAAATACTTACGGCAACATCTGGCCTATTCAGTAACCAGGTGCCAACCCCTCCGTGTCCCTACTGAGTGTCTGTTGGGAGGACATGCATGTCCACGGCTGGGCAGCCCTCGTGTGAGGAAAGTGGCGGCTGGGTGTGTGTCTGCAGTGTGACCTCAGCTGAGACCACCTGGTAGAGTTAAGCCCCCTATCTATCTTCTCTTTTCTTCTCTGGGCACCCCGGGTCAGCATTGACTCTTCACCCTCAAATCTAAGCGCAGTGGTCATCGTAAAAGGACTTCTGCCTGGTGGCACTAGGCTAACTACTCTCCTTACCCAGAGGGGACAGATGTCTGTGTGTGCGGGCACACCTGTGTGTGTGTGTGTAGACGGCATTGCTTGGTAATGAGAAGACAAATGCAGAGTCACCTTATGGTCTTTCCTGAGCCCGTGTCAGTCTGATCTAGCAGCCCTTAGGAGGGTCTGCTGGCCCCGGAGCAGGCAGAAGACAGACATCGCCTTCACCCAGCCCTCCCCGAGGCTCCAGCTCTGATGATCAGCCTCTGACACCCCTCCTCCCACCAAGGAGTTTTGCCCTTTAGTGGCACATGTGCCCAGGGCCTTTGCACCTGTTCTTCTGTTCTTTCTTCTTTAAGTTAATTTTATTTATTCACTTGAGAGAGGAGAGAGAGAGAGAGAGAGAGAAAGAGAGAGACAGAGAGACAGAGAGAGAGATAGAATGAGTACACCAGGGCCTCTAGCTGCTGCAAATGAGCTCCAGACACATATGTCGCCTGGTGCATTCGTGGCAAATGGAACCTGGGTCCTTTGGCTTTGCAGGCAAGTGCCTTAACCACTAAGCCATCTCTCCAGCCCCTGTTCTTTGTTCTTTTCCCTGACTCCTGCAGTCTCAGAGATGCTCCTCCCCTCCTTGGTGAGGTCCTGGCTAGGTCTGCTGACATCTTGGATGGACGCAGCGCTCTTGCTCCGCCCCTCCCCAGTGACGGCCTATTTGGATGTCCTGAGCCATCACCCCCACCTTCTGAGCCGTGCTCGCTCCTCTCCACAGAGATAGACAAGAGCACAGGGCCGGGTTTGCCCTAACCTTTCTGTGGAGATGTAAACAAACTGCCATTTACCCCAATGCAGGCCAAAGTCATGATTCTACCAGACTTCCTCTTGGCTAATAAGGGCGTTTCTGGGGCGTACTGACAGAGGGTGGTTGAGGGGTTTCGTCCCGAGGTGTGCGCGACCCTTGACAAAGCTGTGCAGGGGCAAAGCCCCGTCCCAGCAGGGAGGATGACCTCATGGCATTCTTCAGTTAACCTAACACTTACGATGTCCTCTAGTATCTCCCAAGATCAGCTGCAGCTGGGGAGGGGAGCAGAAAGGAGTACCAGCTGGACAACTGTGTGAGGGTCTTGTAAACCCCTCTCCTTCTAAAGGGGGCTGCCAGCAGCTCCATTGCCATAGACATGGCTGCTCTAATCGATTCATTTCCCAGGACATTGGACCAAGACATTGTCTACTAATAGACACCATTATCTTGCTTATGGTAGAGACACAGCAGTTGCTCATTGCTGATCCTGGCAGCTGGGTGGTAGATGAAGAAGGGCTGGCATTGCTGCCAGATAAAGAACCAGGAACAGAAAATTTGGAGTCTCCTTGCTTGGCAGAAGACACAGGGCATCTACTGCACAGGAGACATCAGGCATCTCTGCTACACAGAAGACACCGGGCATCTCTGCTGGTCAGAAGACACTGGGCATCCCTGCTCGTCACAAGACACTGGTCATCTTGGCTTGTCAGAGGGCATGCAGAGAGTTGCTCTCCCCAGAGAGGGGCCATCAGCATCTTGCCTTTGTGAGGTGGGCTGGAGTTTGTCTCCAGGGCTCTGATCACCAGACTTTCAAGCCTCCCCAGTTTGCTGGGTGGGCCCCAAGGCTTACCCCTCTAGGATTTTGCTCCCCGTCAGAGCTCCGCATTGTGTCTCCCATCAGTCCCTTGGTAAGGGGTCATTAATGCAAGGTTAAGTACCCATCATAAGCTGGTATCACATGATGGTCAATGCCAGCTCTGCACTATGTTCCTCCTGGTTCTATGTGTGCTTCTCTCACTTGCAGTTTAGCGTAGGAGGCAGGTACATGATCACATGAGCAGGCCTGCTCCCTCAGCCCGAGCTCACGGCAGACGTGGAATGACAATCAGATGACAAAATGCAGGACCGTCCCTTCCCAGCTAATGGGAACAGAGCAGGTCCTTAGGAAAGCCATGCCTGGGCTGCATGCGCACGCTGGCAAAACCCAGACAGCGACGGCGACGGGTCCCGGCTTGCTCGGGACTACGAGGGTCCGCGCTGTGGCTCACACAGCAATGTCTCCAACAGCAGGCCAGGCCAGGCAAACCCTTCTCTGCCTTGCCACCTCCCTGGTTCACTAAGTCATCCTCTTGGGTCTATCTGCAGTTTCTTAGACATCTCTCTTCATTGCTGTGTCCCTTTCCCAGCAAGTGCTTGAATCCCAGAGCTAAAATGGATGGACTTTCTCTCTTTTGCACCAGCAGTTCCTCTCAACCCTGCTTTTATGTGCTGGAGACGGCAGGATTTCTTGTTGAAATATCGCTCACCGCCCCAGGCTCCATCAACTCACAGGCAGCCATATTTAGGAGGCAGTCAGAAGGGGGACCGGGCGTGAGTGCATGAGCAAGCCAATATTCCCCTGTCTAATTTATATCTTACATTTCCGTAAAATCATGCTTAGAGTATTTTGGTAATCTCAGCTGAGATTAAGTATAATGCTGTACATTTAATTGATATAAGTGGTTTCAATTCTCCTTAATATGACAAATCTCCAGTGTGAAATATTCTTAGTTAATGATCAACATAAAATAGAGTTCATTTTTAATGTGAGTACAAGATTTGAATTAATTTGTAGCTAGAGTGGGGTTATTAAATTGTGTGTTCGCCCAACGCACAGGCACACATGAGGTCATACATGTGGGGTACATATATAGAGACCAGCGCACACGTGGGGGACTCTGGGTAAGAATATGAGTGTCATGCCTTCCTTCTGGGCTGAGCTGCGATGTTTCATGCTTCCTTACTCCCTCTGTCTTGGAAGCAGCACCTGTGGCATCTCACAGGTGAAAAGCTACCGAATCAGGGTCGCCCTCTTTGCAACTTTGTAGTCTTTGGGGCAAAAATGGCTGTTTCGTGCCTCGAGCTGCCTGGCCTAAGAGGATGGGCATGCCGGTGTTACACAATGCCAGCCAGATGCTGCCAGCCTGCTCCCAGCTTGTTGGTGCCTCTCAACTTAGTTTCTCCTTTTTCTTTTAATATTAGTTAATTAACTAATTTATGTGCTAGCAGAAATAGGAGAGGGGAAACGACAGTACGGCTGCGCGAGGGGCTCCTGTCCTTGCAAACACGCTCTAGACGCATGTGCCACTCTGAGCATCTGGCTTGATGAGGTTACTTGGGAACTGAACCTGGGCCAGCAGGTTTTGCAAGCAGGCACCTTTAATGGCTGAACCATCTCCCTAGCCCCAGACTTGGTTTCCGAGACCAAATTACTGACCTGAGATGAGAACATGGGTTGACGTGGTCAAGACCATAGATAGATATGATAGATGCACGTCATCTGGAGAGTTCAAGGAGTGTCAGATAGATGGCCTAGGTGGAGGGAGGGATTAAGCAGTGGTGATCAAAGCCAAGAGCCTTGCCTTCCCTTGCTCCCTCTGTACCCACGGCTCGGGAAGGGGAGTGAGGTTTCCCAAGATGCCTGAGCTAGCAAGCCTTTCCAAGAAACCAGGCCGTGCTCTCTCGCCCTCACATCTCAATGAGACATGCTCACAGCCCTCCACCACTGCCTGTACCGCTTTGCCACAACAGAGAGCCATTTTCTTACAACTGTTAAAAGAGAAAGAGGGGACTACATGTTTTAGGGATAAGTTCCAAAGCAAATTTGAATATAAACCACGTGCGGGTGGGAGGCAGCGACTGGCAGAGATACCCGTTTCCACTGGGCCCATGCTTCCCCAGGCAGCCGGGACACAGGGCTGAGACTCCTGAAAGTTCACAGTGGTGTGGTCCAGTGGAGAGATGCCTTCACTTCGTAAGCCGAACCTGCAGCTCTGAAACCATTTCCAATTTGTAGTCCCCTCTTTAATGATGATGGGATCTGAATCCCAATAAACAATAAGGCTTTCCCACCCCCTCCCCCGAGAGACCAGGCGTTGGTACAGGAAGCTGTAGGCAGGCAACTTCAATTTCTATTGGTTTATGAGGCTGCAGAATGAATCTTTAATCACATATACAATATTATTGGCAATGCTGTGCAATAAAAAGGCTGAATGCTTCGTTTTTCTGGATTTCCTTTTATATTTCAAAATTGCTTTTCTTTCAAATTAGTATATCCTATACATTTTCTTAAAAGGAATTACTTACAGCTACTCTTTCTTTCCCCCCTTTGTTGGCATTACCATTCCTTTTGAAATTACCAAGTCTCAGGCCTGCAGACTTTAAGATGCTTTGCATACGAAATGAAAGGCTTGTGTGCGTTAGGTTGCAATTTTTAAGAATGGCATAATTTTAATTAGAAATGTATAGATGAATAAAAATAATGTAGCTGCACGTTACTAATTAGCTATTTTATTATTCTTTGATTTTAAAAAAGAAGTATGTTTTTGAGTCATCTAACAAGGCAGCCCGAAGCTGCTGGGAGGGGCTGGAGGCTTCCATGGGCTCTCAGGGCAGGAGAGGGCAAGGGAGACCCGCAGGGTCAGGAGGAGGCAAGGGGGAGCTCTCCCAAGAGAAAGATTGGTGTTGGGAAGAAAATACGTACTCTGCAAGAGAAAGGAGAACTGTGAAAGTGATGTCTATGTGATGTCCCGTATCAGGCAGGAAAAGTCTGCCATTCTGACCTCTCCCCTCTGCACGCTGAGAGTGTCCCCTAAAGTGGGCCCGGTGGAAGGTTTCTCTTCCTACTACCTAGCATTTCTAGATAAGTCAGTCTCTGGCCAGGGCCCTGCGGCCCTTGCTGTATGTTTCAGAAGGAGCCCGTTTTTCATGCTTTCAGCAGACACACCACACACACACACGCACACGCACACGCACACACACATGCACACACACTGTATATGATTGCTGTCCTTGGGAAGTAGTTTTGTCTGGCCTAGGTGAGGTGGGCTGTCCCCTGGCTGTTTCAAAGCGAAGGCTTTACCCGAAGTCCCTGACCAGCTCCCTGTCCAGTACACCTGGTCTGAAGCCATATGATGTAACCTGGGTACAGGGCTCCAAGGATGCTTTCGCTAGCTGCACACACAGTCCGCCCTCCACACATACACCAAAGCCATAGGCTCCACTGGTAGGGTCTGTACACACAGGCTCCTTGCTGGGAGGATGAGGCGATCGTTTCTTCTCTCCTCCAGCTGCCTGCATCGCCAGGGAAGAGACGGTGACTATGGTCAAGGACATCCGTGAACTTAAAAGAGATGAGCTGGGTGAGCAGAGTCTGTTCTTTGGCTCTGTGTGTAGCCTGAGCACAGCCTCATCTGTAAGGATGGATGCTACTTCTTATATGCCTGGCTCTGGGATTTTACTGAGCCCTTCTCATTTATTTCACAGAACTCAAATATGAGTCTTCACACGGCACACCAGTAGACTCTGAGTTGAAGTACTGCTTCCTGGCTTCCACTCTTGGGTGGAATTAACCCCTAACCCACTCTCTTGCAGCAGCATTTGGAAAGGTGTAGAAACCTCACAAGTGGTGCAGAAGCAGATATGTGATCCAGCAGCATGGCCTTGGGTAAGCAAAGAAGTCTGCAGAGGCCAGGCTTCCTCAGACGCCTCTCTGCGTCAGTCCTGGGACCAGGCACCGTAGCCTGTCTTGTACAGACCACTAGTGTGGTCTTGGCCCAGGCATTCCAGTTGTGTGCAGCTCAAGCAAGCAGAAATCAACCTTTCTTGCACCTGAGGCAAGTTGCACTAGAGAAGGTATGGGGTTAATGGAGGTGTTTCCAACATGTGGGATTTCTGTGGAGGGTGTCTTCCAAGACAGGCAGAGTGGCTTCCCCCATTAGGAATGGTTTGTGGCCAGGAAGCTCCAGGCTGTCACATCTCATTACACAGCCTACTAATCAACAGAGAGCTCA
Source organism: Jaculus jaculus (assembly GCF_020740685.1). NCBI lineage: Eukaryota > Metazoa > Chordata > Mammalia > Rodentia > Dipodidae > Jaculus > Jaculus jaculus. Next base: position 6,362,673 of record NC_059108.1, on the reverse strand, counting down.
GTAGCATTCAGACTTGGAGAAGCCAGCATCTGTTCCCAGCCCTGCCCTCAGAGCAGGAATAGTGCCAAAGGCTGCAAAGACTGCTTAGCTGGGTACAAAAGATGCTGGCAATGGACCAAAGTTGGAAAGGAGTCCTGGTTTGATTTGAATGAACTATTTTTTTTTTTTGAAGTAGGGTAGGAAAAAAGTTAATTGAACTACATCCAATAATAAAAAAAAATAAGCTCTCATATTCTTTAAGAAAAAAAAAACAATGTAGATAAGTTGTGTCTTATTAGAAATAGAAGTAATTCTGTCTTCAGTTTCTAGCATACAGAGATATACCCATGACCCTGGGTCTGGCTTGGTTAGTAGCTTTGAAAAGCTGTTCCTTTGAGTCTGTGCATGAAAGGTATAGTGTACTTCTCAAAAATCTGGGTTCTAACCTATATTGTAAACATTTTTAATCACAACTTCTTTAAATTAGCCAGAGGAGTACAATGCGCCAAAGGTGACAGAATCACCTGGTTTCTGCTCTATGAGCACTGCCCTGGGTCTTAAGGCTTTCTCCAGCAAGATTAAATGAACTCCTTTACCATGCAGAGCAATGACTTTCCCTAACTTTAGCTTAATATTTTTGTCAGTGGGTCTCTATGAATAAAAATGCATATCTTTGGATGGAGAGATGGCTCAGTGGTTAAGGCTCTTGCCTGCAAAGTATAATGGCCCTAAAGTCAGAAATACAAAGATGGTGCATGCATCTAGAGTTTGCAGTGGTAGAAAATCCATGGCATACCCAATTCATTACTCTCTCTCTCTCCCTCTTTGCTTGCCAATAAATTTTAAAAATTACTTAAAATGCATATCTTAAGTTGGATCAGAGCCCATTGTGGAGTGCATGACTTGGGAGAGAGAGAGAGAGAGAGAGAGAAAGAGAGAGAGAGAGAGAGAGAGAGATCTTGTATGCTATTTGATGAAATCAGACATTCAAACCCAGAAAGTCTTTAACACAATGAAGAACAAAGGACTCCTAGATGTAACTTTCCAGAAAAAGTGAAGGAGGAAGAAACTGTAAGGTCAGAGGAAAGCAGAGGTGCCATGTCTGAGGGGGATTTTTCAGAAATGGGCTTGGGAAGGCAGGTGGGATGTGGCAGGGTGGTAAAGAGGAGGCATGCCCCACTTTAAGGCCAGGCATCTGTAACCCACAAGCTCCTAAGAAGGTATTGGTGAGAAATGCCTGAGGGGTGGAATTTCCAACTTTTCATCCATCATGAAAATTCACCTATGTTAAGTACTAACGGCTTTGTCATGTGGCCAACCTCTTCATTCCTGTCAGTACAAACGTGTGTGGACACACAGATGTTAGCCCATACCTGGGTCAGCAAAGAGGAAGTGGAATTTTTTTGGTTCCTTGATTTGCTCCAAAGTGGGATATCTGGGTGAAGGACCCAGCAATGCTCTGCAGACTTCTGTGCTTCTCAAAACACAGGGCGAGAACAGCCCTGGTGCCCAGTCCTAGGTACTGACCATGAGGCCCATTTGAGGAAGTCTGGCCTCTTGGCGCCTTCGGGCTTGCGTAAGACCATGTTGTATGACTGCTTTTCTGCTGCAACTCACTTGAGGCTTCCAGAACTTTCCACATGCTGCTGCAAAAGGAGCAAGTTGGGGGCTCATTCTTCCTAGAGCTCGGAGCTGCATGTTTTTCTTTCTTTCTGTCTGTCTGTCCTGTTGTTACAAGCCTCTTGTTCCATGAAGTCTCCATTTTATCATGACCGCCTCGTAGGCATACGGCTTAGGTTTATGTACTCATGTTTGTGCAGAAGTCTTAGATATCTGTAGAGGACAGGAAGAGACTACTTCTAAGTTGCTTTGCTTCTAGCCCTGCAGATGGCCAAGTAGAGACTGCATAGAAATAAAATGCAAATTCGGATCCAGATTAAAAAAAAAAAATTCCTGGCACATCCCTTTTCTTCCCTCCCTGACCTGTGTCCAGGAGCTCTGCACACTTAATTTTTCCACACTCATCACACCCATCTACCAGGTGGCTGGGAGGTGGGGTGAGCGATTAGGAAGCTGCTTTCCAAGTTGCCATTTGCACAGGCTAGTTTCCTTTCCAAGCCTTCTCCCTGACAACCCAAACTAGGACATTTCTAGAAAATACCACTTCCCTGAGGGCCTTTTCAGTATTGTCATGCACTGAAACTCTTTAAGCCCCACACCTCTCAGTTTGGGGAGATGTGTAATGGGATCCTGTTGACCACCATCATGGCTTCAAGAAAATGACAACGCCATTCCTTTGTTTATAAAACACAAATAAGGGCTGGAGAGATGGCTTAGTGGTGAAGACACTTTATTTAGAAGCCTAAGGTCCCAGGTTTGATACTTCAGTAACCACGTGAGCCAGATGTACAAGGTGGTGCATGTATCTGGAGTTTGTTTGCAGTGGCTGGAGGCCCTGGCATGCTTATATTCTCTCTCTCTCTCATAAATAAATATGTATAAAAACACAGACACAAAACCCTATTCCATTGATGGCCCTGCCATTGAACAATACAGCACCCATTCTCTACTTGTCATGATTTCTAACTCCAGATCACATTCCCTCTGTATGGTCGTTTGAATGGATGGCCCCAATATATTTAGGGTTTTGCTACCATTTGTAGCATAGATCTGCAGCCACCTGGCTGGAAGAAATGTCACTGTGGATAGATCTTAGGGACTGGCTCTAAGGTGTGGGGGTGGATCTGGAATTCCACTCTAAAGACATACAGGGTGCTTGAGTTCTGTTTGAAGTTCATGAAGTGTGCTTGCCGGTTGGTGGTGGGTGAGGCTTCTCTCTCTGTTTGGTCCTGTGAAAGAGGTCCGGCTTCTTCTGCCATTATGGTTCTTCCCTGAATCTGTAAGCTTTAGTAAATTTCTTACCCTCCATAACTGTGCCTGCTTTGGAACTTGATCCCAGTGACCTGAAACTTGCTATTAAAGAATTGGTACCAGAATGTGGGGTGTGGCTGAGATGAATCTGACCATGTGGATTTTGGTCTTTTGGAACTTGTATTTTGGAGGAATGGGCATGGACTTGGTGCTCGTAACTGAAGGTGCCTTCTGGAGCAGAGAGGCATGTTTTATGGACAATTCTGATGAGAGTTTTAAAATGCAAAGTGTATTTTCAAGTGTGTTGATATGTACTTGGAGGCTTGGCTCTTGAACTTTTCAGAGGGAAGAAAACATTAGTGGAACTGGGCTACTGGCATAAGGTCTGGCTGAGTTGTGCTGCTGCCCAGGGCCAGGGAGCTTGATCAAGGTTAAATTTGGAATGGATTAGGGTGCTTGGCTAAAGATATGGGACTGAGAGTCTTAAGATTTTTAAGCTGGAAAAATTCAAGCAAGTTTAAAATTACTGGCACAGAGATTGGCTGCTGACGCTGCTATTGTCAAATGCATGAGCATTAAGAAGATGGCCCAACTACTTTACACTGAAGTGATGGAGAGGATGCCTGAGGAAAGACTATGGTAGACATGCAAACTCTTGGAAAAGAGTTGACTGGAGAAGGAACCTGCTCGTCAAGGATACAATTTATTTTGTCCCTGAATTAAGAATATGGCCATGTCCTGCATACCTGGTATAGGTTTTGGAATCATGAATAATGCATGGAGGTGGGTCATGATGTGCACATGGTCCCGAGAGTAGTTGTTGAGATGAGGCATGAGGCAGGGTGTGATGACCTTGATAGGCTGAGAAAGCAATTGGAAGATGGACAGTGGTTTGCATGGAAACCCAATAGTGTTTTGGATATACACCAGGACTGTGCAAGGGGTACCATGGAGGCTGTTGGCCTGGGATAGAAGTTTTCCTTGGCTATTCAGCCCAGCTGGAGGGTCAGAGTTGGAAAATCCAGAGACTCCTCACTTGTCACTGGGGATATCAGACTTGAACTGCAGAAGTTTGATGTTTGCTTGATGGTTATTGAGTTTACATTGTTCCAGTCTCTCCCTGTCATGCCTTATAGCAGTTTAAATCATTTACCTTATGCCTTTATGTGTTGAAAGCATATAAATGGTTTGATTTTATAGGACTCGCAGCTAAGAGGCAATCTTAAATATCAGATGAGACTTAGGACTTCAGAACTATCTTGAGTTGGTAAAGACTGTGGGGACCTTTAAATCTGAGAGTATACAATGTGAGATGGTTATGAATTTTTTGGGGGACAGGGGCAGAATGTAGTATTTTGAATGGATAGTTCCCAATATATTCAGGATTTTATAAGTTTGTAATTTAGATCTGGCTGGAGGAGGTGTCACTGTGGGTGGATCCTAGGGTCCAGCCGTAAGGTATAGGGGTGGATCAGGAATTCCAGCGTAAAGATATGCAGAGTGCTTGAGCTCTGCCTGGACTTTCTAAGTGTGCTTGCTAGCTGTTGGTGGCTTGTGGCTTTTTCTCTCTCTGCTTGGACCTGCGAAAGAGGGTCGTCTTCTTCTGCCATCATGGAACTTTTCCTGGATCTGTAAGCTGCAATAAATATCCCTTCCTCCATAGCTGCGCCTGGCCTGGAAGCTCATCCCAGCTGGTGGAAGCTGACCACTACGCTCGGTCACTGGGGAACTCAGCTCCAGGCTCCTCGTCCTCCGGCCACCCTGACTCTTCCCTGGACCACATGTGACTTTGGTGTTCGGTTGAAATGATGATCCCAATGTCTTTCTACTCCTCGACACATTGAGATACAATGGCCATGTCTTCCAACCATTTGTGGAGAACTAATTCTTCTAAACGTGCCTCCCGTACCTATGATTCCAACCACAATATCTTCATTTCCTGACCAACTGGCTGTACTTCTGCCTTCATAGTGATTGGACCACAGGGTTCTCTCTCATCCACTGTCTCCTCTCTCTCTCGATCTGTCACCCCCCGTGGTCCTCTCTCATCCTGCCCTCTAGCCTCAACTCCAGAATCCATCAATGGATCACTTGCTTAGATTGCCTTTAACACCACTGACCTTTTATTTCATCTATTTGCAAAATCCATTGTCTCACAAGAACCTGCAAGAACCATATTCTTCTGTTGTACAAGCACTGCTGCCTCAGAAAATTAAAACAAAAAAAAAATGTGATTGGATCGTAGCCTAACAAATGTTGTTTAACAAATGTAGCCTAGTCTGAATCTCCAGTTCTCCTTACTATCCTATTACAGTTGAATAGTCAACTTCAGCTGTGACCATATAACAAAAATATTTGTGTGTGTGTGTGTGTGTGTGTGTGTGTGTGTGTGTGTGTGAGAGAGAGAGAGAGAGAGAGAGAGAGAGAGAGAGAGAGAGAGAGAGAGAGAGAGAGAACACGAGCACCATGGCATCTGTGGCGATCAGAGGACAACTCTGGATCTTAGTCCTCTCCCTGCACATTGTCTGAGGCAGGTCTCCTGTTCTCTTCTACATATGTCAGGATAACTGGCCCCCAAACTTCCACAGGGATTCTGCTGCCTCGGCCTCCCGTCTTGCCATAGACGTGCTGGAAATACAAATGCTCTCTCTGCTGAGCTATTTTACAAGGGTTCTGGGGATCCAAACTCAGATACTCGTGCTTGCCCAGCAAGTGCTTTATCCACCGAGCCGTCCCCTCACCTCACAGAAGTCACTCTTGCTGAAGTGACTAGTAGAGGCTGTCGCATCGATGACCGCAGCATGCCAGCTCGGCCCCTGGTTAACTCTCGTGGAAGGAAACGGGGCTCTATAACAAAACTGCTTGGCTCTGCCTGGTCACCTCAGTTTACCGGCACCGTCCTTTATATCCAAGCGAAGCATCTCAAACCATGGCAAGCCCGGGGGATGGAAGAGAACCACCGTCGCTTCTCTTACTGCTCTCAGCTGCCTCTGAGCTCTGCCCAGAGGAAGAAGTGGCAGACATCTCAGGATTAGTCACTGTAGTCTTCCTCCCTTTGGGCTCACAGTCAACTGACAGAACATTACCGAGGGTGACGCTGAGGGTTCTTCCAGGTCTACCGTGATCCTCAGTGAAACAGACATGGAAACAAAGTCCCCAACAGCTCCTCAGTGGGTTCAGTGACCAAGCCAACAAGCGCATGTGGACGAGACGTTGATTCTGTCGTTTCTGGTTATACATTTACTCCTTTTGTTTGGTTGACGTCGCATGAGAGCCTCGCTGACAGGTTAGGATGGGCAGTGTCTGAAAGCCTCACAGTTCTCTTGGCTGCCCACTCCTTGAAGTGCCCACTTCTATATGGATCTCCTCCAGCCTGGGAGGCTGGTCGTTCTACGTTCTACGTCCTGCTGCCCTCCATGGAGACAGTGGTCTTTGGAGATGGGAGTGTGGGTCAGATGGGAGAAGAGAACAGCTGTAGCCATCATAGTGACCCCCAGTGCTGGAGATAGGCCACTGTGGCACCCCTTTGCTGGAGGCTTCCAGCTGACTCCAGGAGGCAGAAATGGCATGGAGAATGGCTCTGGAAATGAAGCGAGCCCTTGCTGGAAGTCCTGCACCCACATTTCCTCCATGACTATTCATGAAGAGCCCTTGCCAAGGCTCCCGCGGCCCCTGCTCAGCCTCTGGTCTCACTGGCCTATTCTCTCAGTGAAGCTCTTAGCCTGGATAAACACTCTTCCTCCTGAGTGACTCGCTCTCTGCACTCCCAGATTCAGTTCCTTTGCAAGGTAAATAACTATAAATATTAAAACATGTCAATAGCTTTATTAATAAATGACTTCTGGGTGTCTATGAGACCCTGTGGCGTGTCTGTGGTGGGCTTCTGTGCATACTTTCTCATGGCTTAACTGTTGTTAGCAGAACGGATTCTGTTCAGCATATCAGAAATCATAGCATTTGGATTCCCCAACTTATTACTTCTCCAGAGTGTGTAATCATGCCTTTGTGTTTTTGGTGTGATTTATTTTTCATCCAGTGTGGATGCACATGACACATGCTGCCCATAGTTCACATGGCTGATCCCCAAATGAGAGGTGCGGGCTATACGGCCTGAGAGCATCTTAGCTTTAAGCCATTGGCCTTTCCGTTCCTAACTTCCCACCAAAGAAAAGCTTAACAACTTCTTGAAAGAGTGTTTTCAGGAACCCTACAATGGCATACGTTTGTTTCTTATTTGTAGTTGGCTTGATATGACTGTCATATTATTTTCCTCAAACTTCATTCTAGTCTTTTTTTTTTTTTTAAGGAATTGTCTTATCACATTTCTCCAAGAAAACTGAGAATTGTGTTCTTAAAACTGAGTCAATTATCTACCTAGTCCCTTTTGGAGAATCTTACTCAAGTTCGATTTCTATCTAGCTTTAAATCTCATTTCAGAATAAGGACTACAGGGAGGAAGGGTTTAAAACTTCTTTGCGATACTGTTTGATTTTCTTTTCTTGAGGATGTTGTACCAGGTCCACTAAATCAATGGCCAAAAACTTATGAGCCATCATAGGAGGAAGCAGAGATTTGGAGAATTCTCTTCTTCCTTCTCTTTCTTCACTTCCTCTGGTCTGCCTTCCTTTCTTTTCTTTCTTTCCTTTTCTCTTCTCTTCTTTCTTTCTTCCTTTCTTTCTTTCAGTAGGAGAAACCATTTTCTGTGTCTCTTAGCAGCTCTGGGTTTCAACTTGGAATGGTGATATTTGCAGGCACACACTAGGTGCTGAATTTGTTGCAGTTCTTGGACAAAACACCCAACCAACAGCACCTGATGGGAGGGAAGGGTTTACTTTTGGCTTACTGTCTTGAGGGAGAGCTTCACCGTGGCAAGGAGAGCCTGGGCATCACATCTTGCTGACAGAAAAGCTGGCAGAAAACAGCGAGAGAGTGAGCTGAGCCCATCGTGGCAGCAGGACCTGGCTATGCCACCTCTGAGCCCACCCCCAGCAGCACACCTCCTCCGGCAGTGCGCCACCTCCCAAGCCACCACCACCTGGTGGGCTGGGCATTCAAACCACATGAGGTTATGGGGAATGTGCCTCATTCCAGCTACCAGAGCTGTAGACGATGCTCGCATGGATTGAGAGGTAAATAAATCTCACAAGGTGATTTCCAAATAGGGAAATGTATCATGTACCTTTAGAAGAGCCGGGACACCCGAGCAGCCCTCAGCACATGTCAGCTGTCGCCAGACACTGTCACTGCCGAGCATCGCCTCAGCGACCCTCCTACTCCAGCCTTGCTGGCCCAGGGCTCACAAACTAAAGGCATGAGGGCATTGGCTCTGGGGCTCCAGGCAGCGCCTGGCTCTCCCGGGCGGCCATTCCTGAGATCGCAAAATGCAGTCAGAGGTGGGAACAGCTCAAGACTGGTGGTTCCTCCTACTCCTGCTCCATTATGTCATGGTTGCCTCTCCCCTCCACCTCAGGAAGTCTTCCTTTCCTTTTCTCTCCTCTCCTCTCCTTCCCTTCCCTTCCTTCTCTCCCCTCCTCTTTATTCCTTTCTTTCTTTCTTTCTTCCTTCCTTCCTTCCTTCCTTCCTTCCTTCCTTCCTTCCTTCCTTCCTTCCTTCCTCTCTCTTTCCATCCTTCCTTCCCTCCCTCCCTCTCTCCCTTCTTTTCTTTTCTTTTCTTTCTTTCTTTCTTTCTTTCTTTCTTTCTTTCTTTCTTTCTTTCTTTCTTTCTTTCTTTCTTTCTTTCTTTCTCTCTCTCCTTTCTTCCTCTCTTTCTTTCTCTTCCTTTCTCTCCCTTGTTTATTCAGGAGTCGGGTACACTGGAGACTGAACTTGGGGCCTCCTATGTTATATGCTACATAAGTGATCTACAACTAAGCTATCTGCCCAGCTCTCCTTTTACTTTTCAATTCTAAGTTGCCCAGGCTGGCCTTGAGCTCTCTCTCTCTTCCCTGCAGGCCTCGAGCTCTCCGCCTGGCCTCCAGCCTCAGTCCCCAGTAGCTGCGGGGGCAGGTCTGGCTCGGAGCAGGCTTTCTTCTGCAGCTGTGTGGGCTTCATAGGCAGCATCCGCGCCCACAAGGGGATATCCTTTTGTGTGAATCAACTCCTGGTCTGCCCTGGCCTTTCCTAAACTGCGCTCTGTACAGCTGGAAGCCTGAGTAGAAGTTTGTGTCATAAAAAGTGACCATGTTGGCTTCTGGCAAAGGGACATGCTGCAAGGGAGGCCATGTGCGCTTTTGGAGATGCAAGAGTCACTTCAAACGCAGGCGCAGGGGAAACAGCCCCACCTGCCCCTCGCTGTCTCTGTCCGCGGCTCCCAGACTTGGGCCATTTAAAACATCAATTGTCTTTAAACACTCAGGACCTGCCTGGCTCCCTTTGCCATCTTTGGGCCAATCCTTCAATCTGTGCTCATTTCCTTTTCTCGGACACTTGATAGTGTTTCTGAAGTGAGCTGGGGGACACTTTTGCCATTCATCACAAAATAATGCCACCTTCTGTCCATTTATTACAGGATACATTATGACTGCACTATTAACTGTAAAAAACTTTCATTTCTCTGAAGTTTTCCTTTATCTTTACCAAGCAGATACCCAATATGACTGAGAATTTAATACCCTGAAGTTTAAGGCCGGTTTGTAAACACAGTCCCCGGTGGCGGCTATTGATCTTTTGCTATTTTAATGCATTTTTACTGACCGACATGTCCTGTGGTAAAGAATATTGCCTAAATTAGTTATCTGATTGGTTCTTTTGATTAATGATGGGTCTGTGCTTCATTACACATGACAACATGATCAGAATAATCACCATTGCTCTACAAGCCAGGCCTGGCATGTTTTATTCCTTCATTTTTAAAGTTCATTTATAAAATTATTTAATGTATACGTCCTAAGTTGTAATTTATTTACATGACACTTTTTTCGATGGGAACTGTTGTACTGTGTCACAAATGGCTAAGAAAACAAGGTAAACTAGATGTGCAGATCAATGTCTCTTGGCTCAAGGGGAAAAAGAAAAAAAAAAAACATCATCAAGATTCAAGAGCTGACCTTGTACCAAAGTCCAACTTGTCACCGAACAAACACTAGGACACCCAACAAATCAGCAGGCCCAGCAGGACTTGTTGTCACGCACTCTCTCCCCGCATCACCCTCCTTCTGCCCAGGACTTTGAGTTCTCACACCTCTCCACTTCCTTTCCTGCGCATCGACTAGGCCAGTGTGCATTCCTTCTGGGCTTGTCAGGCAGCCCTCTCCGAAGCAGCAGCCTTCTTGTTTTCATCCTAATTCTGCAGTCAGAAATCCAGAACATTCCAAATCAGACCTTGGACCAAAATTGGAGTTGGAAAATCGTATGTGCTTTAAAGCAATGCCATGCACTGGCGAGATGGGAAGATCCAAGTTAGTCTATTAAATTATTGGCGATGCCACTCCTCAGGATACTGGCTTCAGTTGGGGTTTGGCTTGATTCAACATAAGCTGGCATAATCAGCTGCATGCCACACGTACGTCTGGTATGTGTGGAGCAGCTCCAAGAGATGGAGTCATGTGTAAGGTTGATCATCAGCTTCCCTGGGTGGAGAAGCATCGAGCGCACCTCTGGGCATGTCTGCTTGATGGTTTGAATCTGAACTGTCCCCAACAGGATCAAGTTTAGGATGTCTGTTCCATAGCCAAAGGGCACTGTTATGACAGGCAATGGAATCTTTAGGGGACCTTTCCCACCATAATGGACTGAGACATCCTAAAACCATGAGCCAAAATTAAGTCTTCCCTCTGTAAGTTGTTTCTGTCAAGCGTTTTGTGTAGAGCACCACAAATGTAATGGATACCCTTTGTGAGGGTGTTTCTGGAGGGAATTCACAAAAAGAGGAAACCCCTTCTTGAATATGGACAGTACCATTTCACAGGCTGGGGACCCAGAGGGGAAAAAAAGGGGAAAACAGGAACACAGGCGTCGTATTTCTGTGCTTCCCAGAGGCTCTGCTCCAGTAGGCCTTCCGGTCTCCCCACCCCTGCCCATGATGAACCGAAGTCTCTGGAACCATGATACAGAAATCATTCCTTCTTCCCTTAAGTTCTCTATGCCTGAGAAGAGCTAATTGATACAGATGTTTGTCTCTAATTTTTTCTCTCTCCCCCATATCGATTCAGTCCTCTGACAAGTAAGAGAGGAATGTCACTTTCTTGCTCCTTTTAAATGCTGTCACATGGTGTGGTAGTTTGAATAGATCCCTTCCTCAATATATTCAGTGTTTTATTAGTTTGTAGTTTGTATCTGCAGCCACCTGGCTGGAGACAGTGTCACTGGGTGGACCTTAAGGTGTGGTGGTAGCCTTTTGATTTCAACCTAAAGATATGCAAAGTGTGCCTGGCTGGAGTTCCTGAAGTGTGCTGTGCTGTGTGGCTTTTGGTTTGTGTTTCTCTCTCTCTCTCTCTCTCTCTCTCTCTTTTTGCTTGAACCTGTGAAGGCAGGTCAGCTTCTTCTGCCATTATGGAACTTCCCCTGGATCTGTAAACATCAATAAATCCCTTCCTCCATTACTGTGCCTGGTCTGGAAGTTCATCTCAGTGAACATGAAGCTGTCTGCTACACTTTGCAAATGTTTTGAGTTGAATTTTATGTGGGATCCAGGGATGTAGTGATGGGTCCCAAGAATCTATCAGCTGTGACTTTCCCCACAAGACCCCACCACACTGTGGTGCATAAATGCAGGGCTAGAAGCCGTGGTTCAGCAATTTTCACGCTGAGGCGACTCAGTAAAGTTTCTAACTAATGCCTCTGCGGGAAAGTACTACTTGGTCAAAATCAGCCCAGGCCAGGCCAATGCTAGGATGGGTTTTGTATCCCTTGGCCAATGTGGTTATCTCCATCTGCCACCTTGTCCGGCCTAATTTTTCCTTCCTCTCTCCCAATGTGACCTCTCTTGGACTACCTCCCTTTCTTCTAGAAGTGACCTTGCCATCCCTCCTGTGGTGGTTTGATTCAGGTGTCCCTCATAAACTTAGGTATTCTGAATTATAGGTTCTGAGCTGATGGAGACTTGGAAATTAACATCTCCTGGGGGCAGAATATTATTGGGGGCGGGCTTATGGCTGTTATAGCCAGTGTCCCCTTTCCAGTGCTTGGTATGCTCTCCTGTTCTTGTTGTCCATCTGATGTTGGCCAAGGGGTTGGTGTCCACCCTCTGCTCATGCCATCATTTTTCCTGCCATCATGGAGCTCCTCCCTAGAGTTCATAAGCCAAAATAACCCCTCTTTATTTCCCAAGATGCGCTTGTTTGGGTGATTTTTGCCAGCAATGCAAACCTGACTACAGAAGTAAAGTCGTACCAGGAGTGGGGTTGCTCATAGACTGTGTGTCTTTGGCCTTTTGGAGGTAATTTTCAAGAGGAGTATGGAAGGATTTGAAACCTTGGCCTAAGTGATGCCTTTCAGTGCTGTAAGTACACCTTGATGGACTACTCCAGTCAGAGTTGAAATATATAAATTCAGGAAGAACTATGTACTGTGAGGTTTGGCTTACGAGGGTGTGAAAGAGCTTTTCTTGGACTGGGCTAGCAGTTTGTGTGAGAAGTCTGCTGTTATACCCATGTCCTGAAAAGTTGTGCAGGGTTGCTTTGCATAGAAATGGACTGGGGTGAGCAGAGGGATATGACACAGAAAAAATGAAATCTTTGGGTGAACTTCTGCTCATTCAGCTGCAATTGTGAGATTACAACCTTTGAGATTGGGCCAGGTGACCTGCACTGGGGCAACAGGAAGAATGTAGACTCTTTTGAAGGGGCCTAATTGCTAAAGGAGTGTCCTGTTCTTCAAAGTCTGCTTTATTCCCTCCTGGATTAACAAACTGGCACCCTACCTGGTACTGTGGAATATAAGAAATGCAGGAAAGAGAGGGTCATTGAGTTTGCAACATGGTCTTGTGTTTTGGCAATGGGATGGACAGTGTGAAGCAGGCTTGCTGGATGCCTGCATGGAGACCCGATGGAGTTGTGAGGATGAACCGTGGGTTGCAGTGGAGACCCAGTGGAGATGCTGGGACCACTACATGGCTGCCAAGGAGTGCTGCCAGCCCCAGATGAAGTTTTCCAGGACTGCGAGTAGCCTAGCTGGAGGGGCAAAATTGGAACTCCAGAGACGTATTGCTGGTTAGAGATATCCGACTTGGAGACTTGTCACTGGCTAGAGTTGTTGGACTTGGAGCTACAGAGTTTAGTGTTTGCCCTGTTTAAATCATGTATTGCTTGAGTATTTCTTTGCTATGCCTAATGCTGTCTTTTGCAGTGTGAATGTTTATTCTGTGTCATTATTTTTTTTTGAGGTTATTTTTTGGGGGGGGTATTATGTCTCATTTAAAAAATCTTGGACTATGGGGATATATGAACTCATTGGAATCGATAAAACCTATGGGGAATTTTAAAGTTGGATGAATGCATTGCATTTTATATCATGTATGGTTATCAGCTTATGGGGGCCTGGGGCAGAATGTTGTGGTTTAATTCAGGTGCTCCCATAAACTTATGTGTTCCGAATTCTAGGTTCCCAGCTGGTGGAGATTTGGGAATTAACACATCCTGGAGGGAGTGTGTTGTTGGGGGCAGACTTAGACATGCTATAGTCAGTTTCATCATGTCAGTGTTTGGCACACTCTTCTGTTCCTTTTATCTACCTTCTGTTGGCCAGGAGGTGATGTCCACCCTCTGCTCATGTCATCATTTTCCCTGCCATCATGTAGCTTCCCTCTTGAGCCTGTAAGCCAAAATAAACCTCTTTTTTTCCCACAAGCTGTTCTTGGTTGGGTGATTTCTACCAGCAATGCGAACCTGACTGCAACAGCTCCCCAGGTCCTCTCTGTCCTCCTGTAGCATTTGTCTGGTTGACTTTCTAATACCACCTGTGCCCTGCGGCTTCACATCAATGAATGCTTCAACATGTCGGGCTGAAGAGATGACTCCATGGATAAGGTGCTTGTCTGCAAAGCCTAAGGACCTGGATTCAATCCCTAGTACCTATGTAAGGCCAGCTTCACAAAGTGGTGCAGGGATAGAAGCCCTGATACAGCCATTCTCATTCTCTCTCTCTCTCTCTCCTTGGAAATAATAACTGGAACTCTAAAAAGAATATATTAACTCTCTACCCCGTATCCAACAGTGTTGAAATGTTTGAATGAGTCAGGGCTGAATAAAAATCACGCCTCTTCTTCTCATCCTTCAGGATCCTGCCTGTCCTATTTACCTGAGGTCGATGGAGATGTCAGCATTGGTGGTGGACAGGGTGGCCACTCGCCAGCCCATTGTTGAGCTGCAGTCAGCAGGAAGCACGTTGGACATTTGGATCATTTGCAGTGTGCCCATGAGATTGTACGTTGGAGAGACCCTTCCAGGGTGGAGATCACGTTCTTGCCTGCAAACAAACCTCTACTGTGGACCATTGCTTCCTCAGATCCCCTGGGACGAGGCCCCAACTCCTTCCTCCCACACATGCAGGAAGCGCCTTTCTTATTTGGCGGGGTTCCAGGGCTATGATCTTGGCTTCCTATGATCCTTGTCAATTTCTGGCACCTTAGCATGTTATTACATTTCAGAACACAAACAGACCTGAAGCACCCCACAAAACATGAAAGTGTTGACAAGCTCAGCCTCCTCTGTTCTTCTAAATTTCTGAGTAAATAGATGCCTTTGACCCAGGGTCTTAAACAAAAGTCCTTAAAATAAAGTGAAGTAGATTTACAAGGTCCCTCTCCCCCATTTGGACTTAATTAATGCTGTAAATAATGCCTTCCATCGTTTACATAATGATTTTCTCTTGCAGTGCTATGAAAAACTCCATCGTGGCAGTCAGTTCTCACAGACAGTCATTTGCACTGCTGAGACATGGACTAGAGCCCGTTGGGTAGCCTGCATGCATCGCACATGTATGTGCCTGTGGTCTTGGGAGGCCTCCTGGGGCATAAGGTAAGCAAACCAGAGAGATGTTCTATGTTCAAGTTATATATCAACAGGATAAAATGATGGCTGGTTAACCCAACATGATAATTGATGGAAATATTCACCAAGTTTGTGTTGGAATCAGAAGAAATTCTTACCTTTAGGCTGCCAAACACATTTTGCAGCTTTGCATTTGCACTAATCCGTGTCTCACTCAGCATTTAGAAGTGCGTTTTTAAAGTTTTTTCTTTAATTATTTATGAGCAAGAGAGAGGGAGAGAAAGAGGCAGAAAGGGAGAACAGGCGCACATACACCTCCAGCCACTGCAAATGAACTCCAGACACATGGGCAGCCTTGTGTATCTGGCTTGCGTGGGTCCTGGGGAATCAAGCCCAGGTCATTTGGCTTCGCAAGCACATGCCATAACCGTTAAAGCTATCTCTCCAGCCCTAGGAGTGTGCATGGCTTATTAAAGAGGTACGCATCAAAACCAAGGGAAGGTCCAGCAAACAGACCCTCAGGCAGTGGAAGACACTCAGTTCCTTTCTCCCCTTCCCCATCTTCTCCCCCTTTCTTTTTCTGAGAGAACTTGATGCTGAGTTTTCCAGGGGAGAACATGCTCTTTTCATCTATCCTTATTAATTCATCATCGAATTATCCGCCTTCACCCTCCAAATCCTACAAAATGATTTAGTCCCTTGATGTGACTTACTTGCATTTTGCAACTCCGTGCAATACCGTGGAGATCACATGGGTGTAAACGTGTCTTCTCTCCCAGAAAACAAGCTCAGCTAAAACAAATAAAATCAAAAGACGTATATTCCTTTGCCATGGCTTTGCAGAGCGTGAGCAATGGGAGGAGGGCACCCGTCATTCGGCTCTGCTCTTTTATTGACAACAGCAGAAGTAAAAATTAGAAAACAAATCCCCTTTTAAATGAAACGAAGTAAAAGGCCTCCCTCACCCGGAGGAAATACTAATTGGAACTACCTTGCTAATGCTAGCGAGTCGCAGGAAGGAAACATTAAGTTATTATTTTTAATAATGTTTACAAGTATATCCAGCCATTTCCAGCTGGTGAAAGATGTCAGCCTTGGACAAACGTGGCACATCTACTTTTCACCCAAGATGCCGCTCGTCGTCTCACTGATAGCAATCATTAATTTTATTTTTTAACCCAGTCCTCAAATGAAGACGGATGAGCTGGAGAGTTTTAAATGCAGGCTGCTTATGTTCAGAAAAAATGGCTGTGAGAGAGTGGATTGTGGCATCTGAGCGAAGGTCTGTTCTTGTTTGGGGGAGGAAATAAAAACAAACAAACAAACAAACATGAGCTGAGCAATTGGGCCAGTTCTCGGTGGAGTTGACCACAAAAGAAGGGAGCAAGAATGTGGCTGGAGGAGGCTTGAGCACCCCATGTTGGGTCTGAGTCATTCCTAATTGCCTCAGTGATTCAGCCATACAATTATGGTTAATTATCCTGATAATTTTAATACTGTGTTTTCATACTTATTTCTTATGCGTCTCAGAGTCAGGGATTGAGATGCCTATTAGAGACCACATCATTTGATAGCATGGTGCTATTTTTCCAGACAATATGTTCCTCACCGATGAAATTTTATCAAAGCCATATTTTAGTCAGATGCCAATTATCTTCATTTGATTACTATCATTTTGTGTTGGAGTCAGTGGCTTCTGCCTTGATCTCATTGTGAGATTTCTTTTTTTTTTTTTTTTTCTCCAGGAATATTTTAAGACACCTTCTTGTGAGAGGCTGTGAAGTGGCATCTCTTCCCGACAGACCTAGGTGAGTCTCGGTCAGACAGCATCAGGTTGAATTGGAGAGGTGATTGGTTGGCCTGGGGAGGAAGGACAGAGCTGGGATACTTGCGGATTGAAGCTGATCAAAATCCACTGTCTATGCAAGCATTGAGAATGCCGGCCGCTGTGGAGAGCAAGCCGGAAACTCTGAAAATCAAGGAAGGACTCAGCCCAGCAACATAAGGAGCTTTCGTTCAAGACAAACAGCCAGGCCCGGCGGAGTGCTTGCAAGCAGGACAGGCCTGAGCATGCCCTAGCACTGCCCCTCCCCCACTCTTCCTCAGTCATCGAAGCATGAATCCCCCACTCTCTGCCCGGTCAGGTGTGGGAACTAATGGCACCCCTAACCACTGGACAAGCAGTGTGGGTTCCATGCTCCCCCAAAGCTTCTATTGGGAAGATTAAAGGGAAAATGCTCTATTCATATTCACAATGAGTATTTATGTGAGTGGATGCTCTATGGAAGACCCCTGTCTCCTGGTCACTATTGAAGACCCAAAGCCGACGATTTAATGTCACAGCAGTCTGAAGCAGCAATAGTGTGAGAGAGCAAGAAACTGGCCAAGAAACGTTAAAGGTCAATTCATGTTTTTTGGGAGTTGGAGTCAGATCATGAGTTCAAGGTTATCCTCATTCAGCTACATAGTGAGTCCTAGGCCAGTATGGACTACATGAGACCCTACCAAAACCAACAAAATTACAACATCATAAAAGGAAAGGCAACAAAGACAATGAGTATATCTGTGAATGAGATACTCGTGGGATGGTTGGAGGCACCAATAGTCCTTACTGGGGATCTAGAAGATAAGCAGGTGCTTTGCAAAATCACACTTCTCAACACTGGACCAATGGAAATTAGATAAAACAAATATATGAAGGACTTCCAAGTTGGAAAGATGAGTGACTATATCTACTGACAGATCATAATAGCTTCTGTGGAGAATATCCTGAAAACTTTACTAAAATTTTGTTAGAACTAATAAATTCAGTGAGGCTGCAGGATATAAGACCAATATACAAAGGCAGTTGTATTTCTGTACACTCACACTGGGCAAAAGTTGAATAACCTGATGGGAATACAACCAATTTATAGGATGTTCATATATTAAAATTCCCAATATATTTTTTTAAAACTAAAATAACTTTTATGTGTAATAGAAATAAAAAGTATAGTGAGTACTTAGGCTAAATTAGCAAATGATGGGAAGACTTGTGTAATGAAAAATGTAACACATGACTGGAGAAAATTAAGGACAACATGACTCAAGGGAAACCACTCTGATCAGGGAAGAGCGAGTGCTCAAGGACTTTGTCTGATGCCAGCCTCCGGCCTTCATACAGGCACACACATACCCACACACATACACAACCATGTGTGTGCACACATGTTAAAACACGCAGGCACATATTACACACCTGCCTGTACACACACATACACACCTGCATGTGCACACCTGCACTGACACACACAGAAAATGAACTGGCAAACATAGCCCACAGCCAGTAGATTGTTTTCAACACAAACCTTATGAAGACCTTGTATTCAGAGTACATAAATACTCTAATGTAAGATCACGTAGATGCTCTCTAGTATAAACGTAGAGCTATAAACTGAGCCAGTGAACAATGGACAGAGCATTTAAGTGAGTGTCTTCTGCATAACATGTAGAGAGGCCAGATAAACACGTGGGAAGCTCCTCATTATTATTACCACCTGGAAGATGCAAACCCAAGCCACCATGAGGTGGCACGTCACTCTCACAATAGTGTGGTCATTAGAGACAGGTAATTGCAAGTATTTGTGAGGAAACTGAAATCAACGTTATGGATAGGGTTATAAACACTCTGTCAGGCCCTCAAAAAAAATTCAAGGGGGGAATTAACCTGTGACTTGGCAATTCTGTTCTGTGGTATATATTTCTATGATTATATATAATAATCCTAATCATTATTATATATAGTATATGGAAACAGATTTATATATGTGTATATGTATATAGACAGAGGTCCATACAAAAATTGCGTACAAATATTAATATCTAGCATATCTATAATAGCTAAAATGTAGACATAACCAAAATATAAATTAATGAATGGGTAAAAGGAATATGGCTTGTCATTGCTACAAAATGACCAAAAACAAGAATGAAAATAAGGAAATAAAATATTGATATATGTTACAAATAATTATGATATGCAAAAGAAAATAATCACAAAAGACCAAATATTGGGTAACTCCATTTATGTAAAATGCCCATGCAGCCATCAACATTTCCTAGGGACTACAAAAAGAGGACAAAGGAGAGGTCATTTATGGATAGGGAAGTTATTTGGGGGTTGATGAAGAATTTTGAAATGAGACAGTAATAAAGCCTACGTCTGCTAAAGTTGAGTTAATTATACATGGCACAGGATGAATTTTATTTTATTTTTATTATATATCAATAAAGCTTTCATAAACTTATATGATGAAAAAGGAAAAGATTATCCCCAATTGATTTGTGTTTTTTTAAATATTATTTATGTATTTGCAAGGCAAGAGAGAGGAAGAGTCAGAGAGAATGGGCATGCTAGGGCCTCTAGCAGCTGCAAACACATGTGCCACCTTGTATATCTGGCTTTATGTGGGTACTGGGCAATTGAACTCAGGTCATCAGGCTTTGCAAGCAAGCACCTTAACCACTAAGCAACCTCTTGGGCCCTGATTT
Organism: Jaculus jaculus; assembly: GCF_020740685.1. Lineage (NCBI taxonomy): Eukaryota > Metazoa > Chordata > Mammalia > Rodentia > Dipodidae > Jaculus > Jaculus jaculus. The sequence goes on along the minus strand of NC_059108.1, from coordinate 6,343,366 downwards.
TTTTTTTATATCATCATGTACTTCAGAGACAGATGAAAAAACAAACCAGAAGTGGTATCTTTGGTGTAGGCAGGAGAGTAAGAGATCTAGGATGTGTCAAAGGTGTGGAGGAAACCAACCCTTCTACATTGTTGGCAGGGGAAAAGGTAGCGTAGCCACTATGGAAATCAGTATGTAGAGTTCTCAGAAACTTCACACTAGAAATACCAGCTCTGCCACTACGGGATGTATGTCAGCATTCAATAAAGGGACCTGCACACCCGTGCTTATCACAACATTGTTCATGATAGTCACATTGTGGGATTAGTGTAGCTTGAGTAAAAAGAAATGCAACATATGCACTGGCGTGGTGGCGCACACCTTTAATCCCAGCACTTGGGAGGCAGAGGTAGGAGGATTGCCATGAGTTCGAGGCCACCCTGAGACTACAGAGTGAGTTCCAGGTCAGCCTGGGCTAGTGTGAGACCCTACTTTGAAAAACCCCCCCAAAAAAAAAGAAAAGAAAAAGAAAGAAAGTGATATAAGTGTGTGTGTGTGTGTGTGTGTGTGTGTGTGTGTGTGTTATGAAGTATTATGCACTTAAAAAGAAGAATGAAATCATGTCATTTACAGGAATATGGGTGGAACTGCAGGCCATCGTGTTAAGTAAAATAAGCGAAGCACAGAAAGACAAATATTTTCTCATATACGTGAAAACTAAAAGAAAGGATGGCTGGCAAGTAGAAGAGGGAGAATACCAGGATCAAAGAAGGGGCAGGGGAGGAGGAAGGAGAGAGAAGGGGAGGATGGACATGATCTATGATATCTGTGTGCATGGAAATGTCGCCATGATTCCCGTTCATTTGCACAACCAATACGTGTTAATACATTTAAAACTAAATCCAGCCTTTTACGCTGTTACGGTGCCGGGCAGTTCCACTTTCGCAGTGAAGGCTGTAGACCACAGAAGGCAAGTGCCCTTTGCTCATCGAACTCTCCGCTTCCTGAACCGCCACGGGCCTGGTAGATGTGCGGGCATGGATAAATAACAGGTGAATGAATTAGTTATCCAGCAAATGTATGCAAATCCCAAAAGCTAGTAATGATGATGATGATGATGACAGCAGTAATGAGGGTTGTTTCAGGAGAGGAGAGGCTAGAAAAATTAGCTGTGAAGAAGCTCTCCAAAGGTGAATTCAAGAAAAGCTTCCGCCATGGAGAAATTGCTGGATTGCGTATACAGCGTCCCCGGGGTTCCGCTGTGAAGTCTGAACTGGTACACGGATGCCTGAGTGGCTTTTCTCATGCTTGTTAATACTTTTCCAGCTGATCTGCAGAAGCCGGCAAAGAGGGTGAGCACATAAAGCTATTCTAAAACCATTTTCCATCCCTCCTTGCAGTTTACACGTGTCTCTTCCCTTCTCGTTTGTCTGTTTTAGAGGTAAGAGCTCAGCTGATGGCCACGGCCAGTCTCACGGCATCACTGGTTTGTGCCTGCCGTTGGCAACCCACCAGAAGGACCCTTGTGATCGGTTGGTCTTTTGATTGATTATATCTTCATTTTTCTGTTGTTAATTTGGGACAAGAGAAAGGAAGACTTCCAGGAAGGCCCCCTACCTTTTCCCATGCCTTATTTCACAGCTCTTCTGTACCATCCTGGTCTTTAATTTAGACAAAGGAAAAGATGCCAGTGCCTCTCCTAGCCTGAGCAGTAGGTTTAGAAGACATGTAGAAAACTTTGGTTGGTTTTTGTTTGTTTGGGTTTTTTTTTTTTTAAATTTTTATTTTTTCATGAACACAGGCATATGGTGGGGGAGCTGGGAAAGAGTGGTCTAAATGGGAGTGAAGATAAACTTTGTCCCATTAACATTGTCAGCGGTGGTAATTTAGTGTCATCCTGTGCTCCGTCTGTAGGCAATCCCTTGCATTTTGCAGGCAGAGAGAGTATTGAAATAGAACAGCAAAAATTGCTGTAAAAAAGGACTACAGAGGGTAAACAGGTTGAGTTGTCTGACAGCTCCAAAAACAGGTGAGAAATATGACCCCAGAGTGCAGTAAATTCAGTCTTTGAGCAGGTTTATTGTTTTATCAGGTTTTTGTTTAAGAAGAGTTCGGTTATATATAACATTGAGATAAATTTTTGCATAGCAGATTTATTCAACAGGTTTATTCTTTTACCAAGTCTCATAGTATTTCATCATTTGGTATGCGGGGTCTTATTTATCAAAAAAGTTTATGACTTGATCAGTTATGAATTTTAAAAAGTTTTGCTAATAATACAGGATGTGTTGAGATTTATAGGCCATGCATTTATTCCATTAGGTGTTTTCTTTTCAAGCTAAGATGCACTGGAGATATCACGCAAGCAAATTGCATGGTTTATTTGTAATGAGTAGGCTTGGGCTCTGTGGGACCCCCTGCTAGGAGCAAGTGGTTATATTTTTTCTCCTACATCTTATTGTATCCCAAGATACAGGAATGATTTCTATGGGTCTGCTTATCCATGGATCTAAAACTTGTTGCCTTTTTATTATTTTTTTTCTTAGATAGTATGACTAATGTTTCCATAACTGCATTGTGCTATTGTTGTTTTGCAGAGCTGGTGATCACATCCAGCCCCTGCACATGCTAGGCTACTGTTGTGTTGTTGAACTACACCCCAGCCCTTGTTTAAGCTTAGTTGCAGGTGCTTCAGAATAGCACCATAGTTAAACCATTGTGAACCTGCCCAGCACTCTGACAGCATTGGCTGGCTCTCCCTGGTGTCCTTGATTATTTATTTGAAACGTTTTCTGTAGTCACCGTCCCATTGCAACTCATCCCTAATACCTGTGAACTTTCACCAGGGATCACTGGAACATCCACCACCTTGTCATCTCTATTGAGCAGTCAAGTGAGTTCAACCCCCACCAGAGTCCCAGTTGTTAGGATAAATTATGCTGGTGATGACAAAATTGTAGCAGAGGAGAGTCTAGCTTTGCAAGAATTCTAAAATGGGGCCAGGGCATTCTAACTATTCTTGGAGAAAGTCAACTTTGCTTTCAGGAGGCAAGGCTCTCTGATCCTTGTCTGATACAGAATCACTCATTCATTGGGGATGACCAAAAAAAGGGTGAAGCTGTGACAGCTGACTATGAAATACCCCTCACAGGGTCATGCTTTGAGCACGTGAGCCTAGCAAGTGGCGCTATTTGGGGAGGTTGAGGAAATGATGGGAAGTGGGGCCTCTCTGGAGAAAGTAGATCACTGAGGGCATGTCTTGAAGGTTCCACCTGGTTATTCCCCCTTCTTTCTCTGCTTCCTCTCAGTCACTGTGGAGAGACTCTACCTTATGCTCCAGCCACCGTGAGGTACTGCCTTACCACAGGCAGGCAGGTTGAGCCAAGTGTTATGGAGCCCTTTGAAACCATGAGCCAAAGTAAATCCTTCCTCTCTCGAGTTGTTTACATCAGGCGTTTTTGCCACAGTGATGAAAAGTGGTATTGACATAGTGAGCCAAGACTGGCTAGGACACAGAGCATGATTCAACTTACTGTCTCAAGTCTCATCTCCAACATTTATGTCCTTTAGCTACTGACCCCCAAATACCTCCCACTTTGAGGTCTTTCCTGACCATCCTATTTCTTTGTTTTATTGGGATTTAATTTATTTTTAAAAATTGTTCATTCATTTATTTATTTGTAAGGAAAGAGAGAGAGAGAAGAATGGGCATCAGGAACTCTAGCCACTGAAAATGAAATCCAGATGCATGCACCACTTTACATGGGTACTGGGGAATTCACCCTAGGTCATTAAGCTTTGCAGGCAGAGTCCTTTCTCTAGCACAACATTTAATTTTTGGTAAGAAAAGCACTTGATGGAACCCATTTCTGCCAGGCAGTCACCCCACATTGAATGTGGCCTTCTTGAGCTTGCCAATTCAGTTTATGCTAACCAGCCACCCCCTTGTCTTTTGAGCCTCACAGGGTGTGTGTGTGTGGGGTGTCCAGATCCACCCTTGGCCCAGGAAACGGAGCAATGAGCTGCGTAGATCTCATCTTTTTCCTCACCGGCAGCTCAGCTTGAAAGTATCTCTAACAGTCTCTCTTTTGTGATTGTTTCCCACTCTGAAACCAGTATTTCCCAATAGCACCAAACAGAAAACCCTTAGACTGGCCAGCTCAGGTTCTTGATGGTCCAGGCTCAGACCAGCCTTCCCACTTCATCTCAAGCCCTTCTCCCCTTGGTCCTCCTTGTCCAGGAATCCAGTCACCTTTCTTTCCCAAACATAGTGGTTGAGCTCACTCCTGTTCTGGCCATGGCTGTTCCCTCTTCAAACACTCTCAATTCCAACCCTTCACTTGCTACATTCCCTGGAGCTGGTCAGCCTTTACCTCCTTGAACAAACTTCTCAAGCTCTCTCCATAGCACCGAGTCCCATGGTCAAACGTGGATGGACCTGTGTGTTTTTCTCAAGGTTAATACTGAAAGTCTATTGAGACATTTGGCAGATATGTGTACAAAAATGTATGTCTCCTTCCAGTGAATGTGAGCTGCATGATGGCCAGACCATTTCCTTCATATTCATGCCTGTAGGTCTTCTTGGATAAATGGCGCTCAGCAAACATTGCTGGATGGTTGAATGAATGAAGATTCTTGTTTTCTTTCCTCCTTAAGTTGTGAGAGTCTTTTGTGTGGGGATTGTGTTTCCATCACATCCTTGCATCTATACATGACCTACTTGGTAGGCTTATCTGGCAAAGTGATCCAATCCATGATTTTGACCTCATCAGCACTGTCTTCCCACCAACTCCAAGACCTTCTAGACCTACAGAGAAGAAGAGAGGGAGAAAGGGAGATGGAGAGGTTTTGAGATCTCTTGAGGGGGTTCTAGAAGGCTGACACTCTCCCTTGTTATTTATGTGGTGCACAGGACCATGCCCAGAAGTGCTGTGAAGACATTTTGTATTGTCTAATCAGCAGCTACTCCCTGCCTCTCTCCTGCTGGTTTGTTTGTGCACACAGTTCTCCAGCATGATTTCTATCAGGGCAAACTTTCCCATTTGCAGAGTAAAACCCTGGGTGGTATGAAGGAATGGTTCTCAAAGTGTGAGATCTGCAAAACCCCAGGGTTCCTGGAGACCCTTCCAGGATCCTTGAGCTCAAAACCTCTTACTGATGATACTAACGCAATATTTGCTTTTATCCATTATGGCATTTGAAACAAAACAAAACAAAAAAAGCAACAGTGATTAAGGCTACTGTTGTTCTAGCACCAATCAAGAAAGTGGCCCAAACTGTACTTAATAGCAGACATTTTATTCCTCACTGCCATATTTTCATGGCTCAAATGACTAGTTTTGTTTAATAATATCTTGATAAACAGTATGTATGCCCTTTCATTATTTTAAGTAGAGAAAAGAAAGCTCACATGCATTATTCCTACTGCAAACCAACATACAATGTTGACCTCAAGAAAAGAGGTGTTGGGCCATGATTTGAACTGTGGGCTAAACTCACGAACTTTTTTTTATGAAATGACATTTTTACTGGATAACTCTCTGGCCACCCCTGGTCTTTCACACAGGCATGTTTGGCAGATACTTGACAAAAACAAGCAAAGCAAAACAGCTAATAATATTTGTTGCCAATGATGAAGTTTAAACTTCCAAGTAAAATTGTATTTGCCATCCTGAATCTAATAGTGCCTTGATAGTTTAAGAATATGGGCTGGAGAGATGGCTTAGCGGTTAAGCGCTTGCCTGTGAAGCCTAAGGACCCCGGTTCGAGGCTTGGTTCCCCAGGTCCCACGTTAGCCAGATACACAAGGGGGCGCACGCGTCTGGAGTTCGTTTGCAGAGGCTGGAAGCCCTGGCGCGCCCATTCTCTCTCTCTCCTCTATCTGTCTTTCTCTCTGTGTCTGTTGCTCTCAAATAAATAAATAAATAAATTAAAAAAAAAGAATATCCTGGTGCCATAAATGAAGATATTATGCATTAAGATTTTTTTTAATATTGCATGAAAAAATGTATTTAATGTTGGAAAGTTGAGAGGATTCAACAAACCAATATTATCTAAACGATCAATTCTCTAAACATATTTGGGTACTGACCACCTCAAGAAGCAGGACAAACCAATGGACTATAATGTGACACGGGACAAAAGACACATCCTTAGATATGGCTTTAGGTTTTATACCACACACCTAATATTTAAAAAGCTGCTACTTATGTTTCAGTCTAGTACCCATAGAAGACTGTCACGAGGTCTGGAGAGATGGCTTAGCGGTTAAGCACTTGCCTGTGAAGCCTAAGGACCCTGGTTCGAGGCTCGATTCCCCAGAACCCACGTTAGCCAGATGCACAAGGGGGCGCATGTGTCTGGAGTTCCTTTTCAGTGGCTGGAGGCCCTGGAGCACCCATTCTCTCTCTCTCTGCCTCTTTCTCTATAAATAAACATTAAAAAAAAAACAAAAAATATTTTAAAAAAAGAACACTGTCACTAATTACCTAAGAAGGCTATTAAAAATCCGTACTTTCTGCAACAACACATCTATTATATGATCTCAGATGTATATACTTCAACCAAACAGCATATCACAATGGAATGAATGCAAAAGCAGTGTGGTGGTTCCAATCAGATGTGTCCCATAAACGCGCGTGTTTTGAATGCTTGGTCCCCAACCGGTGGCAGGTTCGGAGGTGGAGCAATGTTAGAGAAGGCGTGTTGCTGGAGGCAGACTTTGGGGTGTTATAACCAGCTCCCCTTTGCCAGAGATGGGCTTAGTCTCCTGCTGCTGTTGTCCACCGGAAGTGGCAGAGGCGGTGTCCAGCCTCTGCTCTAGGGCCACCCTGCCCCTGGCATTGTGAAGCTGCTCCTTGGGGCTGTCAGCCAGCTCACGGCTGCTTTTCGGTGGGTGTTTGTTGCAGCACTGTGCAGATGACCACAGTCAGAAGATATGAAAACATCAGCCGTTTCTATTAAACAACACCAGAGGAGGCTAGGAAAGCATACAAATACCAGTCTACACTTTGCTTTGTATCTTTGAAAATATTATTTTTCAGAGCTATCTGCTGTTTCGATTCGCATATCTTGGTTTTAGATGAATTATCAAGTGTTTTTTAAAATTTCTTGGTTTTGATTTCTAGCGGGGTAAATTCTGATACATATACTATTTATAAACTAAAGGTAAAAGATGTCTGGTCCGGCCCAGTCACTAGGCTTCTATTTGCCTGACTGATGATTGCTCTAGCTGTGGGATGGTAATAAGATGTGGAAGGCCTTTAGCTAGATGGAAAGGTTGCTTTGAAAGTAACTCAGGAAACAATAGTGGGGTCTTTCCTCCTGCTGGCCATTGTTAGATTCTCAGGTGACATGAGAATTGTGACACACAAGGGGAAGCTATGCAGGTCGCAGTGACAAAGACGGTACCAGCCTGGTGCTGGGGGACACCATGGAGCTGAATGACTAACCTCCCCTCCACCCCAGGCTTCAGGTCCCTAGGACTTCTTGTTGCTGGAGATCATGGGGGTTCCCCTATGGCTTGGGTAGGACTTCCTTTAACTTAATAGCTAAGGGTACACAGCAATTAGCCTCTAAATGGTAAACTTGCAAAGTCACAAATAGGATAGGCTTTTCCACCGACCCTTTTACTCTTTTCAGTACAGAGCTCAAATTCACATCAACCTCAAAGATCATTAGTACTGCATGTCCAATTTCTTGGCTTTATATATTGCAGTTTACATTTGGGTATATGATTTTTCCTCCTTATAACCCTTCTCACCATCCAAACCAGCAGAAAAATAAATAGCCATATAAAAGAGGCGAACGCTGCAGACAACAAAAAAACAGTCCAGATCTGTGCCGCACTTCCCCCAAAGAGTCATTTCAGTCTATTAGGTACATAATGCATGTTTTCAAAGAGAGCCCGTTGTAAATACATATTTGCTTAGATGGACTGTAGCATAACCGAGGATCTCCCGGGGAGTGAGGGTGTATTTTACAACCTGCCAGAAAAGATCCTGTGAAAGGTAAAGTAAGGACAAGCAGAAAGGCATTAGAACTCCCTTCACTGCGGCGAGAAGGAGCCCGGCCCTCCACAGCCCAGAGGTCTCCCTCGCAGACAGCGGAACAGCAGCCACTGCCTCCTTGACGTCCAAGACCTGCTCTGGCTAAATATGGGAACCCAGGGAGAGACAGGTGCTGGAGAGAGCTAGACTGACTCTTTTACCCTGCAGGAGGGAGCTGATACCAGAAGCTGGGGTTCCTCTTCCTGGCTGTGGGAACATAAACAAAAGGGGTAACACCCCAAATCATGGGATTGGTCCCAATTGTGTCCATCAAACTCAAAACAGCTCAAGGGGCTTTTGGGGGGGGCGGGGGGGGCTGAATGAAATGCCCTATGCTAGACTAGTGCCTCTTGTGACAGATTAACGTAGTAGCCACAGGCGGGACCCTAGTGTCTGAAGTGGAAGCATGGCAGGAAAGCCTGAGCACCAGCTGGAAGGGAAGGACTTGAGCCAGGCTTGGTGGCAAAGGCTTCTTGCTGAAGAAGGAGGATGGCAAGCTCCAGGCCAGTCTGGGCTACACAGTGAGACCCTGTCTCAACAATTAAAAACAAAACAAAACAAAACAAAAAAACAAAAAAACCACACAGCAACAAAAAATAAAATAAAAAATGAAGAGGATCTTGAGAGAAAGAAGCAAGGTGCTTAGTGCTGACTTCCTGACGGGCGCTTTCCACCGTATGTTATTTCTTTTCTTCTGAGCATTTGGCCAGCCAGCTTCCTTTCAGCTTTGGGGTGCAGTTAGAGCCTAGGAGTAATTATTCAGGCGATAATGTGCATTTCCTACAGCGCTGCGCCAGAGCAGCACGATGTCCCCGTGACCCGCTAGCTGGCAATGTGGAGGTCACACCCCAGTGGCAGCGGCTGCCCAGCCTCTCCACTGTCCAAGCACCTCGGCTGTTTTGTACCTTAGGGGTCACCCATGGGATAGTACTTGGGAAGCAGGTCGACTAGCCTGCTGCCCAGGGAATTTCCCACACATAGGTTTAGGACAATCAGAGATTACATTTGGGCTTGCAAAATGGTAATTTCTTTCTAATTTAGTCTTTACCTGAACAGCTGTTACCTGGTGTTGATACATAAACACAAGCCTGCCACCCTAGACGTGCAGATCCTTGATTTGGCGGGCTCGCACTCCTAACCCGTCACCTTCTCCTCAGCTTCGGGAGCTTTGGTTGTGAAGTTGTCAGTGGTTCACTCATGAGAAACTGGGCTGGAGCACGTCCCAGTCATGAATGTCATTTGCTTCTTAGGATGCCCACGATGGCCATCACCCAATGATGTGTTTTCTATTAACTTTGGGGGCCTTCCAAGGTTTGCACCGCCAAACCCCAAACAGTTTCAGAGTCCTGAATTCAGTTGCACCCCACCCCCAACCCAGAGGGATGCTCTTGTTTAGACCCCAGAACCTCTAATGGTGACCTCATTGGAATACAGGATCCTTACAGAGAAAACCAAGCTCATGTGACGGCTCCTAGCATAGGACAGTGTCCAGGTGGAGAGGGGAACTGTGGGCACTGAGCGAGGTGCTTGGAGAGAAACCTGGACAATAGCATTAAGTGACAAGGGACGACGGAGCCCTGCGCCTGCAAGCTAAGGAATGCCAGAGGCCACCGAAACCTGGGCCAGCACAGGACGGATCTTTTGCAGCGTACTCAGGGAGTGTGGCCCTGTGGCCATTATTTTCTAGTGCTGGCCTCCAGTCCCAGGCAGCCATATATACATAAATACATGCTGTGTCATGCTTCCCTGCTCATGGTACTTGTGGCAATCCTAAATCTAATACAGAAGATTTCCTCCCTGGCTCCTGCTTCATGGTCCCAGGGTAGCTACAGCTTGCTACCCTACCATGATCTTCAATTCCTTCTTTTTCTTTTTCATTACTATGGGTGGAATCCAGGGTCTTGTGCTTGATAAGTACTCACTCTACCACTAAGTAACACCCATCACTGGTGGACCCTAGCCAAGTGCTCTACCACTGAGCCACGCCCCCAGCCCCTCACTGTGGATTCTAGACAAGTGCTCTACCACTGAGCCATGGCCCCCGACCCTCACTGTGGATTCTAGACAAGTGCTCTACCTCTGAGCCACGCCCCCAGCCCCTCACTGTGGACTCTAGACAAGGGCTTTACCTCTGAGCCACGCCCCCAGCCCCTCACTGTGGATTCCAGACAAGTGCTCTACCTCTGAGCCACGCCCCCAGCCCCTCACTGTGGATTCTAGACAAGTGCTCTACCTCTGAGCCACGCCCCCAGCCCCTCACTGTGGATTCTAGACAAGTGCTCTACCTCTGAGCCACGCCCCCAGCCCCTCACTGTGGGTTCTAGACAAGTGCTCTACCTCTGAGCCACGCCCCCAGCCCCTCACTGTGGGTTCTAGACAAGTGCTCTACCTCTGAGCCACGCCCCCAGCCCTTCACTGTGGATTCTAGACAAGTGCTCTACCTCTGAGCCACGCCCCCAGCCCCTCACTGTGGGTTCTAGACAAGTGCTCTACCTCTGAGCCACGCCCCCAGCCCCTCACTGTGGATTCTAGACAAGTGCTCTACCTCTGAGCCTCGTCCCCAGCCCCTCACTGTGGATTCTAGACCAGTGCTCTACCTCTGAGCCACGACCCCAGCCCCTCACTGTGGGTTCTAGACAAGTACTCTACCACTGAGCCACGACCCCAGCCCCTCACTGTGGATTCTAGACAAGTGCTCTACCTCTGAGCCACGCCCCCAGCCCCTCACTGTGGATTCTAGACAAGTGCTCTACCTCTGAGCCACGCCCCCAGCCCCTCACTGTAGATTCCAGACAAGTGCTCTACCTCTGAGCCATGCCACAGCCCCTCACTGTGGATTCTAGACAAGTGCTCTACCACTGAGCCACGTCCCCAGCCGCTCACTGTGGATTCCAGACAACAGCTCTACCACTGAGCCACACCCCCAGCCCCTCACTGTGGGTTCTAGACAAGTGCTCTACCTCTGAGCCACGCCCCCCGCCCCTCACTGTGGGTTCTAGACAAGTGCTCCACAGCTGAGTCTCACCCCCTGCCAGGCAGGCTACCACTGAGTTATATCCCCTGTACTCTTTTAACATTTTATTTTGAGACAGGTCTAACTAAGCTTCCCAGGCCGGCCTTGAACTTGCTCTTTAGTTCAGGCAGACCTTGAACTCACAACTCCTGCCTTAGCTTCAGGAGAAGGGGGATTACAGGCCTATGTTACTAGTCACATAGTCATCTTTACCTGTGGCCCAGGCAGATTTTTCTTCAAGCTCTGCTTTGCGCTTTCAATACTGTTTTCGTTGTACCATCTTCTCCAGTGACCCAGGCAGGACCAGTGGAAGAAAATACACATTGTCACACCCTCCCTTAGGGCCTTTAGGGCAGTAAGAACCCAAGGTAAAATCAGCTAGCATTCCCGGAATGGAAAGGCGGTCCCTGGAGCACTGTTTCCCAGCAGCGCCGTGTCCAGCTTTACCCACGGCCAGGGCCAAAGGCATGTTCTGTTGTGCGTAGGAGTGGCCGTGATAGAAGCCGGGCAAATAATATTCACAGCCACGGCACTGTCATCATAGAGCTTCTGTGGTAACCTGGTGTCCCTTTCTTCTCAGTTCCCCTCTGGCAGACCAGCCCTGCAGACATGCAGTTCCCTGGAAAGTGTTAGAGCTCTGGACAGCCTCTGCCCACTACCATGTCCTCAGCCACTCAGCACTGCAGATGTGAGACAATATTGTCAGCGCTCTATGTCTCTCAAAAGAAAACAGGGCTTCAAATATCTATGTGAAATCTTCTGATTCAAAAATGTTGAGGCCAAGAACGAATTTTAAAATTTAAAAAAAAAAATGTTTTTAGCTCAAAAAAATCTATTCATAAGTCTATCTCACCACTTTACCAAGCCTAGTTTGTGGGGGGACATTCCAAGATAACTAATGTGCTGTTTTTTTTTTTTTTTTTTTGGTTTTTCGAGGTAGGGTCTCACGCTAGCCCAGGCTGACCTGGAATTCACTATGGAGTCTCAGGGTGGCCTTGAACTCACAGTGATCTTCCTACCTCTGCCTTCCAAGTGCTGGGATTAAAGGCGTGTGTCTCCATGCCCGGCTAATGTCCATTTTTTTTTTTTTTTTTTTTTTTTTGTGAAAGAGAAAACTACTTTAAAAATTATAGGTAGATTTTTTTTATTTTTTGCCATTCTCTCTGGTCCTTTCTGAAACAGTTCACACCATGCTATAGCTTATATGATTTACACAAATTATACACACATGATGCCGGAAGAGATGTAAGTGGCAGTACTGCTCTTAGACTATTTATTTATTGCTTATTTCAATACGGAAGGCTTTGGTCCTAAAGACATCTGCCTCTTCCTTCAAGGAAAATGATAAGAATAAAACTAATTGAAAACAAACTTTTCTTGACCCCCCAAGTTCTGAAAACAGACTGAATATTCAACATCAGCAAAGAAACTCTTTAAGTTTAATTTACTCTGATTTTTCTTTGTTATTTATTTTGGTTTGGCTTTTCTAGGTAGGGTCTCACTATAGCCCAGGGTTACCTGGAATTCATTATGTAGTCTCAGGCTGACCTCAAACTCATAGGGATCCTCCTACCTAGGTCTCCTGAGTGTTGGGATTAAAGGTGTGTGCCACTGCTGCTGCTATTGGTGTTATTTTGTGTTGCTTTCCTTCTCTCCCTGAAGAACATTCCACATTCTGTTAGCCCCTGTTAGGGAGATGTAGCTTCATTTTAATCTGTCTCATTGGGACAGGGATTCCCTGAGAGTCCCAACAGCCCATATTATCTTCACTGGCCTGCCATGGGCACAAGGGCTGTCTCCTGAGGGTTTTCTCCTGAGTGATGGAAAACTGACAACTGGATATAGGAATCAGAGAGCCCCCAAGAAGAAAGTTTCTTGAACTGTAATAGTGCATCCATGTTTGGTCCTGATCTGCCCTCTCTCCCCCACTGTTAGGCGACCAAGAGAAGCACGGCAAGCCTGCATCGGTCATCCTTCCACTTCCATTCCTCATGGGACAAAGGAAAGTAGAGGGGTGGAGAGATGGTTCAGCAGCTGAGGCTCTTGCCTGCAAAGCCCAGTGACCCAGGTTCAGTTTCCCATAAAGTCCCACGTGCAGAGTGGCGCCTGCAACTGGAGCCTGTTTTCAGCACCCACAAGCCTCATCATGCCCACTGTCTCTCTTTCTCTCTCTCCTCGGAAACAAATAAATAAATATTTATTTTTTAAAACACAGGAAGTAGAGGGGCTGGAGAGATGGCTCAGCACTCAAGGAGTTTGCCTGTGAAGCTTAAGGATGAAGGTTTGAGTCGCCAGTATCCACGTAAAACCAGATGCACAAGGTGGTACATATGTCTGGAGTTTGTTTGCAATGGCTAGAGGCCCTGGCATGGCCATTCTCTCTTTCTAAATTTTTTTTCGTGTATTTTTATTTATTTATTTGAGAGCAATAGACAGAGAGAGAAAGAGGGAGAGAGAGAGAGAGAGAATGGGTGTGCAAGGGCCTTTCAGCCACTGTGAATGAATTCCAGTTGCATGCACCCTCCTGTGTGCATGTACGACATTGCGTGCTTGAATCACTGTGCATCTGGCTATGTGGGGCCTGGAGATTCGAACATGCATTCTTACATTTGTAGGCAAGCAGCACCTTAACCACTAAGCCATCTCTCCAGCCCCGCTCTCCAGTTTTCATAGTCCTATATGTAGCCTGAATCTTCAGCCCATGAAATGGTGCCCCTGAAGGTGGGTCATCCTGCCTCCGTTAACTCAGAGGCAAGCCCAGAGTTAACCTGATCTAGGTAATTTTGCACAGGGAATTCTGGGTCCTGTCAAGATGACGAGTCTAAACCATCCTAGTCACTGGGGGCGGGGTGCTGTTCTATTGAGGCAACATCTCAATTTTGCCCTTCCTGTTGTCCTATCCTTTCTACTTCCTATCTGCCAGGCAGTGAAGACCAGCTTCTGCCACATGATTTCACTGCCTTGGTGTCCTGTCTGAGCGTGTGGGAACAATCAACTTTGAAACCATGGACCTCAAGAAATCCTTGCCCCTTTACGTCAAGGTATTTGGTTACAGCCGTTCAAAAGTAACCAGTGTGGTCTCTGGATGGAATCACTTCATCTATCTTACTCACCAAGTGTGAACCATTCTGTCACTTGGGAATGGCTCTGTGTTTTCAACCTGAGCTGGGCCCTTCCAGCTTGGGGATTCCACATTCCTCTCCTTTGCAGGGCTTTTGTTTTGTTGTTTTAAATTGAGTGTTTTTTTCTTCAATTGAGGATTATAACACATGAATATATTGTAAGTTGTTCATATTTTTGTACTATTTCCCTCTTTTGTCCCCCACTTCCTCATCTCATTCCATCAAGCACGTGTCTCTTTCCAAGTAATTCTTCTGTATTGACTTCTTATTCTTTTTGTCCTCTCTGTGTCAGGACGTTGACGGGCTCCCCATGGCACAGGTCTTGTGGAGGCAATGCGACCCACTGTGAGGTCTTGAATGACCAGAGAACAGTGACCCAAAGTCCTACGCCCCATGCCATGGCTCTTATGTTCTCCCCATCCTCACCTCTCCTTCCTGTTCACTGAGCTTGGTGGGCATGATGGAGATATCTGGTTTGGTGGTGACTCTCAGTAAACTCTTATTTTCAGCTCTGATGAGCTTTGCATCTCCTCAGTGTCTGCAAATGCTCCTTGAGCCCTGGTGGGTGTGGTAGAGATGACCAGTCCAGTGCTAAGCACTCAACTTGAGTCTTGAGTCTCCCCAATATTCACTACCATGTGTGAAAAGAAGCTTCTCTAGGGCTGGAGAGATGGCTTAGTGGTTAAGTGCTTGCCTGTGAAGTCTAAGGACCCCAGTTCAAGTTTTGATTTCTCAGGACCCACGTTAGCCAGATGCACAAGGGGGCGTAGACATCTGGAGTTTGTTTGCAGAGGCTGGAGGCCCTGGCATGCCCATTCCCTCTCTGTCTCTCTCTCTCTGCCTCTTTCTCCCTCTGTCTGTCACTCTCAAATAAATTAATAAAAAACAAACAAAATTTTAAAAAAAGAAGCTTCTCTAATCAAAAGTGAGAATAAGCATAAAATGCTGAGTTAAGGTTTTGTTTCTTTTTTTTTTTTAAATGTTACTTATTTGCAAGCAGAGAGAAGAGAGAGAGAGAGAAGAGAATGGATATACCAGGTTCTACAGCCACTGCAAATGAGCTCCAGCTGTATGTGCAATTCTCCATCTGGCTTTACATGGGTCCTGGGGAATTGAACCCCAATCATTAAACTTAGCAGGCAAGCACATTAACCACTCAGCCATCTCTCCAGCCCCAACGTTTCTTTATATCTTTCCCCACAGCTACCGTGGCCAGTGATCTGCAAGACAGGCCTTGCTATGGAAGACCTGTGTGGGTGCCGGACTGCTGAGAGAGGATGTCTTCAGACATGTGCTTTCTTGCCTGTTTGTTAACCTTCTATTCAGCTTTCTTTGGAACCTGTGCGTTCATTCCTCACTGGCTGTTCCCTTTCTCACACCAACATTCTCACAATGCATTTGGGGTGATTATTCTGAAACAAAAGCTGACCTCATCATCACCCCGACTGAAATATTTGATGACTCGCATTACTTGGAGAACAAAAGCCAAGACCCAGATCATGTCACTAAAAGGCTTTTGTAATCTGTCCCCTCCTTAACTTCCCCACTTCTCCTCTGGGCGTAATGTTTCCTTCATGAAGCAATAAACCATTTGTTGTGGAGGCAGCATGCTGGACAAGACAATTTACTTCATTTGATGACACTTACTTCTAAACATGGAAAGCAAGAAGCCATGGAAATGCACTCTATAAGAGGGTGTAATCGACGAAACAAGTCCTCAAGTACATTGAGATGCATTTACCTGAACTTTCAGAATTAACTAGGAGCCCAGCGAAGAAAAGAACAATAAGTCATGCTGTAAAAGGTACTATTTTATTGTTGTTGTTTGGTTTGGTTTCTTTTGAACAGGGTTTTACGTAGCCTGAGCTGGTTTCGAATTTTCTACTTAGCTGAGAGTGACCTTGGACTTTGATGCCCTCTGCTTCTACCTCCCAAATGCTGCTCTAAGTGGTGGTGGAGAGGGACCAGGGCTTCCTGTAAGGTTAGCAAGCGCTGTCCCCAAGGAGCTTCGACCACAGGGTAGTCATAGGAATCACAGTAAAAGCTTGATTATATGCACAAATGGGAAACTCACATGAGTTTCATATTCATGTGAAGTACTTACAAAATTAATCATTCTGTAAGCCACAAAGAAATTTTCTACGAGTCTCTCAAATCATACAGATTATAAAGACTAATAATATTAAAAGTAGACCTTCTAAAATTTTCTTTGGGTTAAATTGAATACAGCAATAAAAATGACAAATTTATGATAAAAATAAGATTTGCACACATATTAAAATGCAACATAATGACAATCATAAGAACCTTAAGTGTCTACAATAGAAAACAAAAATGGCTAGTATTAAATTAAGTCAGCTTGTAACTAGAGAAAATAGAAAAGAGCCATCTTAAAACCAAAAGGAAATAGAATAAAATTATGACAGTAACATATCCAAAATTAGTGAAATCAAAATAACTTTAATAGCTGTTTCTTTGAAAAGACAACAAGCAATCTGGTCAGAGTGGTCAGTGGAAAGAATGCATACAGAGATCCCAAGTATTAGAAATGCAGAAGAGAACTTAACTTCAGACAATGGACTGATGTGATGAAGTGGAGATTACTCTATCATAAATTACTACAAAGACAAAACTCCCAAGGTTCATTCAAGTGAACAACTCAAAAAGACCAGAGTCGGGCTAGAGAGATGGCTTAGCGGTTGAGTGCTTGCCTGTGAAGCCCAAGAACACTGGTTCGAGACTCGATTCCCCAGGACCCATGTTAGCCAGATGCACAAGGGGGCGCACGTGTCTGGAGGTCGGTTGCAGTGGCTGGAGGTCCTGGTGTGCCCATTCTCTCTCTCTCTCTATCTGCCTCTTTCTGTCCTGTCAGTCTCAAATAAATAAATAAAAATGAAAAAAAATTTAAAAATAAAAATAAAAAAAGACCAAAGTTGAGCCAGCCATGGTGGCACACGCTGGTAGGAAATTGTTGAAGAGGCGGAGGCAGGGGGATCAAGAGTTCGAGGCCAGCCTGGGCATTTGGCCCTTTCACTCCAGGCTGCCCCGCCACCGGGTTGGGCGAGTGTCGCTGTTGGTGATATTCCTGGAGTCCACTTCAAGGTTGTTAAAGTAGCCAGTGGGTCTCCTTTGGCCCTGTACAAAGGCAGGAAGGAAAGGCCAAGTTCACAAATTTTCATGATGGGAACTCAGTAGTAAATTTTCATAATAAAAAAAAAAAAAGACCAGAGGGCTGGAGAGATGGCTTAGCAGTTAAGCGCTTGCCTGTGAAGCCTAAGGACCCCGGTTCGAGGCTCGGTTCCCCAGGTCCCACGTTAGCCAGATGCACAAGGGGGTGCACGCGTCTGGAGTTCGTTTGCAGAGGCTGGAAGCCCTGGTGCGCCCATTCTCTCTCTCTCCCTCTATCTGTCTTTCTCTCTGTGTCTGTCGCTCTCAAATAAATAAATAAATAAATAAATAAATAAAGACCAGAGTTGGGGGAAAATATAATTAAAAATTTTTTAACTATAAAAATCTTTTTGGGGGGGCTGGGGAGATGGCTTAGCAGATAAAGGTTGTTGTTTGCCAAGCCTGACGGGTTGAGTTTGATACCCCAGGACCCGCATAAGCTCGGTGTACAAGGGACACAAGTGCCTGGAGTTTGTTTGCAGCGACAAGTGGTTCCCATGTACCCACATTCATATTCTCTCTCTCTCCCTGCTGCGGTCCTGTTCGCATCGCTGGTAGAAATCACCCAACCAAGAGCAGCTTGTGGGAAAAAGATTTATTTTGACTTACAGGCTTGAGGGGAAGCTCCACGATGGCAGGGGAAAGTGATGGCATGAGCAGAGGGTGGACATCACCCCCTGGCCAACATAAGGTGGACCACAGCAACAGCAGAGTGTGCCAAACACTGGCAAGGGGACACTGGCTATAACACCCATAAGCCCGCCCCCAACAATACACTCCCTCCAGGAGGCGTTAATCCCAAATATCCATCAGCTGGCATTCGGAACACCTAAGATTATGGGGGACACCTGAATCAAACCACCACACTCCCCTAGCAAATAAATTTATTTTTTTTTAAAGCTGGCTAGCTAGGCATGGTGGTACACATCTCTAATCTCAGCACTCGGGAGGCAGAGGTAGGAGGATCTCCATGAGTTGGAGGCCAGGTGGAGACTGCACAGTGACTTCCAGTTCAGCCTAACTCAAAAAAACAAAAATCACAACAACAAAAAAAACTGGTTCAAGTATCTGACTTTCAGTTTGCAGTAGCAAGAAACCCTGGTGAGTGTGCGTGGACACACACACACACACACACACACACACACACACATACACACACACACAAACATGAAAATAAATAAGATTAAAAATTTTTCTTAAACATTAATTCCTAGATCATTTGTAGGTGAGTAGCACCAAACTTAAAAGATACATTTTATAATCAAAATCTTTGAAGTCCATAGGAACTTTCTCAACTCATTCTATACTGGAAAGATTTTCATTCCAGTGAAAGAAAACAGCAGTAACATAAAATTAGAAGTCTCATGTATAAGAAGAAAGAGAAAGCTCTCCGAATAAACATGATCACACGGAGTGTGTCTTAGAGAAGAAAAGATGGACAAACCTGCAGAAACCTATCTGTAATTAACAATTTTCACTGATTGGAAAGCTATTACACATTGAAACAGGAATTAACTAATTTAATCTCTCACTAATAGGCTTCATAAAAAACAAGTAAGCTAAGGCAGAAATAAAATTTCTTAATCCAATAGAAAGACAAAGAAATCGAGATTAGTAATGCAAAATCAGAAATACATTACCCCCCTTATCCCCTGAGACTATGCCCTAAGACCCCAGGTGAATGTGGAAAATTGAAGATTCACTCTACAGATGCTGTGTTTGTTCTACAGTGCACCCTTAGGATCAACTTCATTTTGTGAATCAGGCATTGTGAGTGATTGATTGCAATAACCAGAGACCATCATCAAAAAATTATAACTTTATTCTGAAACAAATGACGTAACAAGGCTTTCTCTCCAATACCTTCAGTGCATACAGTTTTCTTTTTATATTTAGTCAGTAATTTTCACCTTTTCCTTTTCATAGTGTACGTGTGCATGCATGTGCGTGCATGTGGGGAGTGTGGATGGATGCCTGCTGGCAGGTATGTGGATGCACACGTGTCCGCGTGAAGGCCAGAGGACAACCTGAGGTATTATCCTCCCGTAAGCTGCCCACCTCTTTCTTTCTTTCTTTCTTTCTTTCTTTCTTTCTTTCTTTCTTTCTTTCTTTCTTTCTTTCCTTCCTTCCTTCCTTCCTTCCTTCCTTCCTTCCTTCCTTCCTTCTTTCTTTCTTTCTTTCTTTCTTTATTTATTTATTTGAAAGTGACAGACAGATAGAGGAAGAGGCAGATAGAGAGAGAGAATGGGCATGCTGGGGCCTCCAGCCGCTTCAAACGAACGAACTCCAGATGCATGCGCCCCCTTGTGCATCTGGCTAAGTGGGTCCTGGGGAATGGAGCCTCGAACCGGGGTCCTTAGGCTTCACAGGCAAGCGCTTAACCACTAAGCCATCTCTCCAGCCCTGCCCACCTCTTTTTGAGAGACAGCTTCTGGCATTGGCCTGAAGTCCACTGAGTAGACGAGAGTGACTGGCCACCAAACCTCAGGGGCCCACCTGTCTCTACCTCCCTCCTCAGCACTGAGGTTACAGGCGTGGGCCAGCGCACCTGGTATTTATGGCACATTTGATCCAATCTGCATGCGGCGCTTTACTGTCTGAGCTATCTGTCAGACTACAGAAAGACTCCTTCAGTTTCAAAGACTTATACACAAAATTGTACACCAAAGTCTTATTTATAAATAGTGAAAAAAGTGAGAAGCCTTTTAAGTACTTACTACTACATTATGGAATCTCACATGGTGGAGTATTAAACAGCTGTCAAAAAGAAGCATGCATTCTTTTTTTTTGGAAAGACCTTTGAAATGAGTTCAGAGGGTAAAAAAATCAGAGTTCAGGTAATGCATGTCATAGAAACTCATTTATGTGAACATCTAATTTTGTATGAGCACACATAGAAATGGGCAGATAAAATTGATTGAAGGCATAAACACCTTATTGTTTAGCCATACTTATATGCGTAGGGAGACACAGGAAAACAGAGATTGGTATATAACTTAGGGCCTACTCATTCCTTGTATTTTAGTGGTATTGAAATTGTTTGCCATTTTATATTGGGGTATTAGTGACATAAAATAAAAAAAAACAACAACAAAGGTAGCTGGAGAGATGACTCAGTGGTTAAGGTATTTGTCTGCAAAGCATAACAACCCAAGTTTGGTTCCCTAGGACCCACATAAAGCCAAATGCATAAAAAAGAAAGAGTAGGGCTGGAGTGATGGCTTAGCAGTTAAGGACCTTGCCTGTGAAGCCTAAGGAGCCAGGTTCAATTCCCTAGCACACAAGAAGGCACATGCATCTGGAGTTCATTTGCAGTGGCTAGAGGCCATGGCACCCCCATGCTCGCTCGCGCTCTCTCTGTCCCTCACCATCTCAAATAAATAAGTACAAATAAAAAAGCAAAGTTATAAAATTTTTATTACTAAACATCATTTCTTCACTAAATAAGTGGTGAATAAATATCTCAACATACTTGACGGGCTCCTTGCCATTGACATGCAAAGGAAACCTGGGAGTTTCCAGGGCCCTGCCCAGTCCACAGGACCTCCAATTGAGGTGGGAAGAAGAGAAGATCAGAGGGCAGCCCTAGATGGTCCCACGGGTGCCATGCTCACAAGACACACACAGACCCTGTTTCACATATACGCAGCATCCTAGGTGGGAAGAAGCAGGGAGAAGCCATGGTGGCAAGCAACTTTGTTCACTCAGGCAGATGGAAGTGTCTAGAGCTCCATGGGGATGAGGTGGTTCTGCTCACTGCCCATGACAGCTCGAGCTGCCTACAGAAGAGGGGAAGTCAATGGTGGTGCTCGGACCAACAGCATGAGGAGCCTTTGACTTAACATAACCCCACAGCCCCCGTGAGGTCTCCGGCAGAACACAGGAATGGCAACTGAATGACACTGTGGATCTTGGCCCCTCTGTCATTAAAGGAGCTGGAATCGACTGCCCTGCAGAGCATTAAGGAGCATGTCACAGATTCTGAACACTTTAACCATCATCTGCAATTGTTAAAATTATTTATTTGGGAGAGAGAAGTGGATAGAAAGAGAGAGAGAGAGGGAGGGAGAAAGAGAGAGAGAGTGAGTGGGAGAATGTGTGTGGCACTCCAGGGCCTCCAGCCACTGCAAACTAACTCCATATACATGCACCACTTTGTGCATCTGGCTTTACATGGGTACTGGGGAATTGAACCCAGAATGTTACTCTTTACAGGCAAATGCCTTAACCCCTGTTTCATCTCTCCAGCCCCCCACCTGCAATTTTTGCTGGAACACTGAACTCTCTGTCCTTACATGGGTGTCTGAGTGCTGGCTGACCTCAGCAGCCTCAACAGTCATATCTCACCGTGAGCTTGGTTGAGAGAATGAATGAGATCTTATTTTTGACCTCAGCACCTGTGTCAGTCAGCTTTCCATCACTGTGACAAAATGCTGGTGATAACTTGCAAGGAGGAAAGATTTATTTGGGCTTACTGTTTCAGAGATTTCAGGACATGGTTGGTTGGCGTGTTCCTGCTGGGCCTGGGGTGACACAGTATGTCATGACAGCAGTGCCTGGCAGAGGAGAAAGTTCACCTTATAGCACTCGGGAAGTGGAGAGGAAGAGGAAGTGGTCAGGATCACTGTACCCCCTTCAAGGGCACACTTCAATGACCGAACTTCCCTCCAGTGGGCCCCACCACCTAAAGGTTCACCACCTCCCAGCAGGACCACAGGCTGGTGACCAAGCCTTTGACATATGTTGGAAATGACAGAGGGGCCTTCTGAGTCTTTCTCCAGTCTCACTGAGAAGCAACAAGCTATCTCCAAATAAACAGAAGTTCATGTCACTGTGTCTCTTACAAATGTTCCTTTAAGACACGCTTAGACACGAGGAGCCATTTTGCTGGCTCCTTTCCAGATGGTGGCGCACGCATGAACTCTGCCCATATTCTCTGCTAAACCTGTACACACAGGGGCACACTAGAGGCCGTGGGGTCCTTAATGCCAGAGCTGCATCCAAGCGCTGCCACTCTGTGACATACAAAACCCACCGAGCCTCTTAGGGAATCAGGATGCCAACATCCACGCCGCATGGCTGCTGTGCAGGTGGCACACGGTGTTCCGAAGGTGCCGTCACCTTGCCACTTGAAGGCCCAATAACTAACAGCTTTTGCATCATTATCCCCAGGGTTTCTGCTGCATCACTGGGCCTCCTTCCACCAGTGAGGTCCAGGGACCGAGAGAAAAAGCAAAGCAAGCTGGAAAGACACACTTTCCCCTCCGAGTACGTCTGAAAGTACTGAAATGGGGAGAGAGATGGCTTAGCGGTGAAGCCGCCTGCCTACAAAGGGTAACGGCCTCAGTGTGATTCCCCAGGACCTGCATAAATCCAGATGCACAAAGCGGCGCAGGCAGCTGGAGTTCGTTTGCTTTGGCTGGAGGTGCCGAGGTGCCCTTCTCCCTGTCTGCCTCTCTTCTCTGTCTCTGTGCTTGCAAATAAAATAACTTTTTTTTCAAAAGAATAAACCTTCTGAAATGTTCCGATCCTGTGAACTTCTTCAGCTGAGGGTCTGCAGACGTCTGCCTGCTGTATCAGTCCATTTCTGCACCTGTCGTGAGGCCCCCGAGGCTGGGCGGCTTATCATGGAAAAGGAGGTACTGAATTTACAGTTTGGGAGATGGAAAGTTCCAGCAGCAGGATGCTGGCTCTGACAAGAACCCTTCAGCTACATTGTATCACAGAGAAATAAGAGAGGATGAAGTAGAAGAGAAAGAGAAAGAGAGGTAGGGATCACGTGGAGAGAAGAGAAGCCAAAGACAGATGAGAGTCACCTTCCTAGGCAGAGGCGCCAGTCACCTATGATCTCCAACTAGGCCTCACCCCGTAAATAGCCCATTTCTTTTTCGAATTCCCCACCTTAGAGAACAAGCTTCCAACACACAGAGGTTTCGGGGGGGGGGGGAGGTGGAGGAGACATGCTTAAATCCACATCTAAATCTCCCCAGACACCACACCAGACCATTTCACAACAAGAATAACAACAAAATATAACATCCACTGGAACCATTTTCTCCCATGATTATCATTGGTGTGCCTTTCTGTTGAAAAAAAAAAAAAAAAGAGTATTTTTGTTTCTGAACTAGAAACCACTGGGATGTCACCGAGGTATTTGGCACTTGAACTAATGTGCTTGGCATTGTATTTACCAATTCCCAGAGGGACAGTCCCAACACTCCACCCTGTCTTCTTGGTTGGTCGTCTGTGAGCCGGGGCACCCCATGCTCTGTCCGCTGAACCCACACTCACAAGCATCCGGTCCCGATTCGATTCCCCAAGCAGGAAGATGCCTGGAGGCCAAGGAGCCGTCTTTCCGCTTGGCCTAGGACCGCCCGGTAAGCGCCCTGTAAACTGACTGATGGGCGGATGGGGACGTGGATACTGCGCATCCGGCCTCAACGTCCTCACTGTGTGATTGTAGCTTTCAAATTGGCAGTTGTCCTCTTTAAAAATAAGTGTCAGTCCTGCAAACTGAGCGGTGTTGGATTCATTTATTTTACTTTTGGCAGACCTTCTGGGAGACAGGCAGCCTCATAAAAGATGTGTATGAGCTGGAAAACTTGGGGGGTATTCACAGCAGTGGAAGGTGGAGTGTATCTTAACAGCATCACCTATCACGGCCTGGCTCTGGGAACCATGCTGCGCTATGCTTGGGCGACATGGCAATCTTATTTCCTTTGACAGCCACCGTGCTTTCCCTGAGATGGTTTTAAAATTGGGAGGGTGGGGGCGGGGAACGTGAACGGGGTGTTTTCTTAATCATCAAGAGTGACCACACCTTTCGAACCTGACTGTCTCCTCACCCTCTGCCCATTTTGGGCTTTGCAGGAAAGTTAAGAGGAGAGAACAAAGGAAGTCAAAGAGCAAGATGGACCCTTGGGAGAATCCCCTCAGGAATGAGTTTGCACCCCACACCTGTCCCCATATCGAGAGGTAGGACACTCACGTTCCCAGGTGATGCCCAGCTCTGGTCCTCTAGAGACCACAGCCCTGGCCCTTCATGGCACCCTCACTGATGTCTCCAAAGGGCCTGTCCACTAGAACAGTGGCCCAGACAAATGGACTCGGGCCAGGGTGGCATCCGATGACTGCTTAGATTAACGATGTACTTGGTTTTCTTTTGGAAACCCCAGAGGAAATATCTGTAGATTTAATTCTCAGTTAAAGGTGGACGTGTGGGTTTGAATCTTGCATCAGGTTTCGGCCTCTTCCTGCTCAGCATATCTTTGGAAAGGTCAACTGTGGGAGAGATTAGAGAGTCGGCTCTTCTCCCTGTACTGGGCGAAGGCTTCTGACCTTTCCAAGGTCCTAATTCCTTCTCTTTCTACCCTGTAAGCTTCCTCTGAATCCTGTTTGTTTGGTTTTTTTTTTGTTTTTCATCAGCACTATTTTCATGGAAGTATAAAATTCTTGTTTTCACATATACACATATAGGGTTTAAATTTTCAAAAAGATTTTTTTTTAATGGCATATGCAAGTACTCTTCAAAATGGCCAGGTCAACAAGAGCCAAGAAACTGTCTCTAAGAACTTAAAAGACAAACAACTGGGGCTGGAGAGATGACTCAGTGGTTAAGGCTGCACAGCATCAAGGCCTGGCCTTGATTCCCCAGTACCCATGTAAAGCCATATGCACAAAGTGTCACATGAATCTGGAGTTCATTTGCAGCGGCAAGAGGACCTCCTGCACCCATTCTCATTCTCCCTCTCTCTCCTTGCAAACAAATAAATAGTAAAAATGACATGATTCTTTGCAGTGTGTGCTCGATGGATCCTGCAGCAGAAAGATGCTAGGTTAAAACTAAGAAAATCCCAACGTGCAGTCAGTTCACTGAACAATGAAGGACGCTGAGCTGTGTGGGCCTGTGAGCGCTGTCAGCGGATATGCAAAACCGATTTAAGATGTGAGCAGGAGAGAAGACTGGACTCGGGGCTCTATACTATCTTCTCAGGGTTGCTGTAACTTCAAAAACTGTTCTAAAATGTAAGGTCTATTTTAAACATGGAAAACGAAATAAACTGAAATGAGGCCAGTTCTCATCTCAGTTGAGTGACCTCAGGAAGATTCACCCTGGGTGCTGGGGCCAAAATGCCCAGGGTGAGGCTGGGGAGCTCAGTGGGAGGGTCCTTCCTGGTAACCCCGGGGTAACCGAGCAATGAGCTCCTTACACAGACTCATTTCAGGGCTTGCTTGAAGGGCTAGAAATTAACCCTTGAAGATGGCTCTATACGCTTGTTTCCTTTAACCTGTTACATTCCAGAGAGAACGCATTGCAAACAAGATATCCCGAAGGAAGAGAGGGCGAGGTGCTTAGACGGTAGAGGTGGCTCTTACCAGATGGGCTGAGCCATCGTACTGAGAAGCTAGTCACCTGGAGCCCCCCCACTTCTGCCAGTCTCAGGAAGATAGTTCAGATAGGCTTGGGTGGCCTCAGACTGCTGAACTACACAGTTTAATTTTATGTACTTGGCATATTGAAAAGGGTCACTCAGGAAGTTTCCTTTATTTATTATTTTTGAATGCTGTGTTTGAATACCTCAGTGACCACAAGAAATGAACGGATTTATTTTTTCTCAATCCCCTCAACCTCTCCAGAATTGAGCCCCGGCACCCCGGGAACCCCTGCTGGTTGAGTGGCTTGAAGTCACAGGCTTCTGAACTTCTCCTCTCTGTCTCTGCCTTCTCACTGACATCGCAGCCCTCGCAACAAGGTCTTGGCTCCTTTCTCGTTTCAGGACTTCGTTATGGGGGAGCCGGAACACCTGTCCACTGATCGCCTGCCGCTCCGCATCTGGGCCTGGCTGACAGGCTTGTCTGCTTTGACTAATGATGTGATTGATGGACAAAATAAGGAAGAACATACAAAAAAACATTTCTGTCTGGGCTGGTGTGTCAGCAAGCCTTCATCAAGTGGCTGCTGAAGGTATATTTTGCTGCATGCCTCATTACACAGTAATGGCATTCCCAGGCAAGGCTGTTTCTTTTCATGACACAAGACAGCAGGCAGCTTTATGGGCGCTGGGCCCACCGAGCCCGGAGGAAGGAGAGGCGCGCTAAAGAGCGGTCATTTCCAAAAGTGCCTCAAGTTGCTCTGCCGTTGTCATGAATTTAATATGAATCAACACAATATGAAATGAGCATGAGGGGTTTTAGTGACTAGTGATTTTTTAAGACTGCTGTCTAAACAGCCATCGTGGAAGAAAGGGGAAGGGAAAATTCACAACATTTTCTTTCTCCAAACCTGTTGCGAAAAGGAGTCATCTGTCAATTTTATTGCATTAAAAAAGTACACAGAAGCATATATAGTCCAAACAAATGTCTTCTTTCAGGCTAAACATGTGGGAAACGCCACATAGCTAATGCCAGAATCATCTCCGTCAGCAAAGGGAGTATTCATAACCCCCTCAGATGGCCTGCTGCGGATGGGGTGACATTCATGGAAGCCACGAACCTGGCACCGAGGCCTCTCTGTGCATATAATGATATGAACACAGCCCTGGCCCCGGCACGAGGGGAGCAGCAAAGGCTCCACACAGCTAACAAGATAAGCACGAGTTATAATCTGGTGCTGGGGATGAAAGGGAATCGTGATTAAAAGTCAGAGAGAGACTGAGTAGGTAAATTCTTGGCCTTATCCCCGCCCCCTTTCGTTAAGATACACTGGAAATCCAGCACTCCGACTTCTGTCTGTCTCAGGGTTTCTACTTCAAGGATTTTTTTTTTTGCAAAATATTTTAGCTTTCCTTGTTAGTAAATTCTTTCTTTCATTTTTTTTTTTTTCATGGCAAATTTTCTTTCCCAAGGTATTTTATTACACACATTCTTTTCTTTTCTTTAACATGTTGGACCATCTCCAAAGAGGAATGCTTAAATGGAAGTTTCATTTTAAAAACACTTTTCATTCTTTCTTGCTAGCATGAAGAGTTTTTAGCAGTATGTTGTCATGAATAATATGTTGTTCTAATGAGTTGTGATTAGGTAAAAATTCACTTCTGATAATAAATACTAGGTAATAAACTAGAAAGAATAAGTGAGATCTTTATTCTTACTTAAGAGGGGGAAAAGATGTGAATACAAAATCTTGTTATGATAAAAATGTGATAATCTCATAACATGGATTTAAATGACTGTGTTTGGAAGAGGCGACTGTTGGACTCCTGCGTTGATTTTGACAATGTGGGCTTCCAGTCTATACAAACTGATGCAGGAAATGGTGGTCACTTTCCCAACACAGTAGTTAGTAGCCAGGTCCCTGGGACAGAGGAGATTATCCTGGGCAAGGGTACACAAGCTTAGAATCAAAAAACAGGTTCTCACAGCCAAATAGCAGATGACTTTTCTTTACAACAATGAGTATAAAAAGGAAAAGAAGGACGGAGATTCTTTCTGTTGGTTGAACAAAAGCAGAAGTCGTTGTAGACAGCTTCTGTCAATGCCTCACATCTGTCTACAGTTGTTCCGTGAATTTTGATATCAAAGTAAGAGATGATGGAGACAAACAAGCAGGGGACTGCATCAACCTGGAAGCTAAAGTGAGGGCACCAGGGCCCCCCAACCGTGTCAGAAAGTAGACAGCTGGCAGGAGCAAGCACCTGCTCATACTGGGAGCTGGGCTGCTTGAGATCTGGAAGCCAGTGGCTCTTGTAAGGGCAAACACCATTTTCTTTTCATTTTTTTATGAGAGAGAGAGAGAGAGAGGGAGCTGGCCTTCCAGGGCCTCCGGCCACTGCAGTCAAGCTCCAGACTGCACATGTACCACCTTGTGTTTGTGTCTCCTTGTCAAGCTGGTTTACGTGGGATCTGGAGACTGGCACATGGGTCCTTGGGCTTTTGAGGCAAGTGTCTTAACTGCCAAGCCTGCGTACATCATTGTATCTGTGCTCTATTTCCAGAGCCTGGCTCACCTTGGAGCTGAGGGCCCCAGTGCCCAGGGATGCTGTGTCTTCTTGTCTCCTGCATTTCAGGCTGGAGGGTGACCGCACCCTCCCCGCACCCTGTGCTGTCTCCCTGGCCTGGCAGGCAATTTGCAGCCACCTTCTGCTTAACAACTTCAACACTAGGCAGTGAGATACAGTCACGCGTCAATCAATGACGGAGCTCCTTTCTGAGGAATTCATTAGTAGGCAAGTTCACCACCGTGCAAACATTGCAGATGTCCTTACGCACTCCCAGATGGAATGGGTCAATCACTGGATGTGACCTCTGTGCAATCAAGACACACAGTAAACACAGGACATCTGATCCTGCGACCACTATTACCGTGGCAGTCTGTTTCACAGGAAACATAATTTTTAAGTGGAAGAAATGCACTCCAAAATAACGACGTGGAGCAAAATGTGGGGATTGTATATAACCTAGTCGTTGGATACCTCATCAGGTATTGCGCACTGCACACAAAGGCATGTGCTCACTTTCATACGACCAGCAACACCGTGGGTAGACACAATCACAAGTACCAACGAGAGTGACAGTAGATGCCTACAGCACTAGAAGGTGATTGGGGCTTTCTCGCTCCATTATATTATGTTTTTTATTTATTTGAGAGAGAGAGACAAATAGAAGAAGAGAAGGAGGAGGAGGAGGAGGAGAATGGGCCAGCCAGGAACTACAGCTGCTGCAAATGAACTTCAGACACATGTGTCACCTTGTGCATCTGGCTTATGTGGGTCCTGGGGAATTGAACCGAGGTCCTTAGGCTTCACATGCAAGTGACTTAACCACTAAGCCATCTCCTCAGCCCTCTAGCTCTGTTATAAACTGATGTAGCCATGATTGCTTCTACATTCTATCATCAGTGTTTCTCAAACACATGCAGCATATAACTGTCTTTTAACCTACATGTTCCCTTCCTTCCCCCCGCTTAGAGCAAAAGATCTCCTCTGCAAAAGAGAGTCTCAGAGGACACTGGGCGTCTTTCTTCTTGCTTGGGTTTTTCATTCAAAACCAGCATCCTTTCAAACCCTAGGAGTCAGTGAAGGCTGCCTCCTTGAAGGCTCTATGTAGTGTCTTACAAACAGGGGCTACCATCCATCCATTCTCCTGTGAGGTCCTTAGTTTGAGAGGTGGTCGCTGCAGGACCCACTAGGGAGTCAGATCGTTTAGCAGCAAAAATATTCTTTCTTAGCAAATTGCTTGAAGCCAGGGGGGGAAGAAACTTCCAGATGGGCAATGAGGAGTGAGAAGAGAAAGAGGCCCTAACCTCAGGTTATTTTCTTTAATCTTATAGGAACCAGCCACCCGTTCACCGGCTGCCCTATATATTACTGAATGTATTTTTTTTCTCCCCCTAATCAGGTTTGTGCATCTTTCTTGATTGATTTTCACTCACAAAGCTCGTAATATTTTTTCACATGCCCCCTGCCTCTTGTCCTCTCAGCTGTCACTCACTCATGAAAGACACTGGTGGATGTCACACCAGAAATTTGACTATTTCCCATGTTAATGCCTGTTCCTGTCCACAATTTTAAAAACATAATTAATTAATTAATTAACTTATTTATTTAAGAGAGAGAAATAGGCAGGCAGACGGGGAGGAGTGCAGGGAGAGAGAGAGAATAGGCACACCTGGGCCTCCAGCCACTGTAAACTAACTCCAGATGCGTGCACCCCCCTTGTGCATCTGGCTTACATGGGTCCTGGGGAACCTGACTTCTTTGGCTTTGCAGGCAAGCACCTTAACCACGAAGCCATCTCTCCAGCCCCCTGTCCACAATTTTAACTTGTTTAATTGTTGCATTG
The DNA here is from genome assembly GCF_020740685.1 of Jaculus jaculus. Taxonomy (NCBI): domain Eukaryota; kingdom Metazoa; phylum Chordata; class Mammalia; order Rodentia; family Dipodidae; genus Jaculus; species Jaculus jaculus. The sequence goes on along the minus strand of NC_059108.1, from coordinate 6,313,256 downwards.
TTGTTATTTTTATTTTTATTTTTTACTGAAAGCAGCGGTATTATTCAATTCTACAAAGATCCTCCCAAGTCCACTGGGTTTACATCTCCAAAAATAAGTCAATATGTAGCCCCCACTGTCCTTGAACTCACAACCCCCCTTCCTAAGTTCCCCCAGTGCTGGGGCTTTAGGCATGTGCCACCACAACTGGTTAGTTTTTCACGTTAATATTAGGAGCATTCATTTAATCTGTGGAACTCATTTGGCACACATTTCTTATGGGTTATGGCTGAGAGGTGGAATGCTCTTGAGTTATAGGGAGAGATTGTCATGAAGGCAAGCCAGCCATCTGGACTCTATCAAAGGTAGTGGAGGTCAGCTGGATGCTGAGCCCAAGGTCCCAAACCAGCCTGAGAAGTAAGGTGAGTGTGGTAGGGGGAAAAGGTGTGTGGTGGAACTCACAAGTTGGTAGATCTGCAGGAAGACACTGAGAAGTTCTTAGAGCCATAAAAATCTAGGCTGGGTAGCAAGTGGTGTAAGAAGGCAGTTTAGACACTCAATTCCCATAGCTGGACGTTGCTTCATTGACCAGCTCTACAGCTCACACAGACCTTAGTTCACGCAGACACACTGACATTAGCTCAGCTCCCACTCTCTCAAGCCCTCCTTCCAAGACCCCCCTGCCCTCCCCATGCCCAGGAAAGGCCTTGAAACTCACTCAGTGGGCACAGTCCATAGCAGAGGGGCATTTCATATCACGTGAGGCACTAAATCTTAGACTACTCAATCAAAATGGCATTTCTGCTTTGTTGTCCCCTCCCACCTCTTCTGAGGAACAAGCCTAGATGAGGTTCCATATGACTTCTCAGGTGAGGGCCCTACAAGATGGAACAGTCAGAGATGCACCCAGAGGTGTCCCATACGTGTCTTCTTTCTGGCTTTCTCACATTCTTTGCCTAGGATCCCTTTGCCTTGCCTCCTGTCCCCTGGGCTTGCTCTCCCTACTGACATGATGTCATAGAAGTTTTTTTTTTTCTTCCCCAAGTTCAGCTTTACATGTAATCCCAACTGAGATAGGCACTGGTGCCCTGGGAGAGCAGATCCTCCGAGCAATTCCACTCATGCTAGTGGTGGTTGGGTCATAGGGTGACTCTGGGAGAATGACTCCGTATCTTGTGGATGACTTGGGAAGGGTTTGGGGATGTGAGAGAATAGGTCAGGGAAGTGCGTGTAACACACACACACACACACACACACACACACACACACACACACACAAACACACACACACTCCTGCTTGTTTGTAGCCACGATGCTATGGTCTTGAAATCCGTCTGGAAGACATGCGCCTTTGTCTCCATGCTATGTCAGATGGTGGGTGGGTCTGAGGGGCCAGGGCCCCTCCCGCTCCAGCTGTACACATCTGCTCTCCACCTTGGAAGTCCCGTTCTTAGGACTGCAGGCTTTGAACTGTGATGAGGTGTGCGCAACACTCCATCGACACATCGTATCAGATATCTTTTGAAATGAAAATCCCTTAGATCAGTTTCAGGTCATTCCAAATGTCACATGCATCATGCTTGACTGTTCAAAATGTGCTGGTGGCCTTTGGGCAGAAAGGCTGGTGGATGGAGGGTTTGGGTTAGAGACTGGTTCTTTGAAGGCTGTGACCACCTGGACGGTGCTCTTCCTTCTAGCCATCCTGGGTCTCTTGAGGGTCTTCACTGTGAAGTCCAGGACCCTCTGCCTCCCACTGTCCCATCTCTCCTCTGCCTCTACAAATTCCCCATCTTTCAGGGATGGACCCAAGTCCTGTGTTCTGTAGCAGATCAAACCCTGTTCATTCATTCCATCACAATTAGGCAGCGTGAACAGTGCAGGTCAGTCCTGCCTTGCATCATTCTCTGACTCCTTCCTGTGTGTGAATCCCATCTCTGAGGGGGCCTTTCTCTTTCTTCTGTGGGGTCCAGCTCATGACCAGACACTGGGGAGAACTCTTATGCATTCAGTGATGGCAGTGTGAAGAGACAGAGCAGTCTCAATATTTTTCTTTCATTCCTCCTTGCCCTGTAGATTCCTCTCCCTCCCTCTGTTCCAACCTTGTGTTTACACATGTGGATTTATGCAGAGCCACCCCTGGACCTCGGCAATGATGGTATCAGACTCATTGTTGGAGGTTTGCTTAATCACCTGGTATCGCTCCAAAGGTACTTGACATAAAACAAAGCAAATCAAATGCACAAATCATGTCACATATAAAACAAAAAAAATGAACACCATAAAAGGGAGAAAAGAATGCAAATGGGAATACTAATTTTAATTTACAAATAAGACCAGGACTGATTTTCTGATCCTATTTTGAAATGAGATCTATTGTAACAATGAAGAACGAAACTTAAAATAATAGCAATTTAAGGCAAAGTATGTGTTGTTAAAAGTTCGTGGATGTTGAAGAACCAAACTCCTATTCCACTACTGAGATTTAATATGTACTTCACACAAAAATAAATCATGTAATATTTTCATGGCAGGCATAGAATTTTATGGCTTTTATGACTATCATGGAATTGGGATTCATATTTTATAGACAGCTCTAATAACATCAAGAAAATGCTCTGGGAAAAAATGGGGGCTTAGAGAAAGACGGATGATCACTCAGCAGAAGCTAAAATCAAGCATAATTAAAGCCCAAAGGTAAAGATGTCTCTGCAGACCCTAAGCTTGAGGCAGGGCCAAGGCTGTTCTGGCAGAGACAACAGGCTCATGAAGACTCATGAAGTCACTCTGAGGAGGGTCATCTTGGCCAGTCGGGGCTCTCACCATGGTGGCTGGTTGGATTTTGCAGGTGTCCATCGCTGAGGCTGGATGGAGAACAGGGACGAAAGCCTCGCCCACTGGGGAATACACCTGGAAGGAGAATCTCAGGTTTGATTGCCTCGATGTCTCCCCAGACCTTCTGCAGGGAACAGTCTCTAGTTTTGCAGGGAGCAGATGCGGTTGTAGTGGGGGCCCCCGGGACGTCCTACCTCACTCGCCCCTCATCCCACCACGCTGTTACCTGCAGCTGAGAAGTTATCAGACAGCCAAAAACCATCTCACGGTGCCCCATCGGCACTTCTCTGTTTTCCTTCCACAGGGTCGCACTCCCAAAACACTACACCACAGCGTGCATGCTCGGGGAACTAAAACCGAGACTTGATTCTCTGTCTCCCCGCCTGGGAACCACGGAGATGGCCCGAGTATCCAGGCGCAGGTCGTCCATCTCGCGTTTTTCCCCAATTGCAGGGAGACCGCAAGCTCTGGATTCCCTTAAGCACAGCCCAGGTGGACCCGCTGACACAGTCATGATGCCGCTCAGTGGCAGTCTACAAGTGACAGGCCGGGTCCTGTGCCCTGACTACCCACCTCCATCAACAATACAGTTCGTCCTCTGGCCATTCAGAGCACATTCCCAACCCCCTTGGTGAGTCTTTGAAGCACACCTGGTGCTGACCTTGACCTGGCCCGTGCCTGTGTTACCTTGAGCATGGCCATCTTCCTGGGAGAGGCAGGAAAGCGCAATGTTCTCTACCAGCTGCAGTATGTACCATGCATAGGGAGCCCAGACATAATGTTGGCATTACAGTTCTCTCCCCTTCCTTTCTTTCTTTTTATTCATTTCTCTTTTTTTTCCACTTACACCCTGGCAGGCCCGAGCCATGCCAGGGGAACCTGAGTCTCGCCTGGCATTTCAGCCTGCCCACGCCTTGTGAAATGTGACTCCCGTGAGTACCAAGCTGCACCACAGCATGGTATTTTGCAGCAGTATTTCTTCTCTGTTCTCAGAAATAGCTGAGCCCTGCCTCTGAGCAGCATCCCCTCTGCAAGGCCGAGAGACTCGTGGTCGCCTTCCCTCAGTGGGGGTCCCGGCCTGCCTTCCCATGTGGCCCTCTGGCGAGACCTGACCTCCCTGTAACCTGGCTGGAGGCTGTGGTGAATGGAGGAACACACTCCGTCAGAGGCACTGTGAGCGAGAGGAGCCTTGGCCGCGTTCTCGAGAGCTCAGGGATCACCATCCCTGGAAATCAGAGCCGAGGAGAGATGGAACCCCGGCCGGAGCTTAGGGACCAGCCTGGAGTAGACCTTTCTGGAAGACACAGCCCCAGGCCTCTGCTATGTCCACATTGGGGGTCTTTCATTGTGTTTGGTTTTGCAGAACTGGGGATGGAACCCGGGGCCTCACGCATGCCTGACAAGTGCTCTGCTGTTGAGCTCCATCCCCAGCCCTTGGCTCTTTGTACACAGCAGAAGAGATTTTAAACACTGTCTGATGGGGCTGGGGAGATGGTTCCATGGTTATGGTGCTCGCTTGTAAAGCTTGAAGGCCTGCGTTCAGTTCCCTAGTGCCCACGTAAAAGCCAGGTGTACAAAGGGGCACATATATCTGGGGTTCATTTGCAGTGGCAGGAGGCTCTGGGGTGCCCGTTCCCCACTCCTCTTTGCTTGAACATAAATAAAAGAAAAGAATATAAAAATCCCATTTGAGAGACATCTTTTTTTTCTCAATTTTTATTAACATTTTCCATGATTATAAAAAATATCCCATGGTAATACCCACCCTCCCCCCTCACTTTCCCCTTTGAAATTCCATTGTCCATCCTATCCTCTCCCCATCTCAATCATTCTACTTACATATATACAATACCAACCTATTAAGTACCCTCCTCCCTTCCTTTCTCTTCCCTTTATATTTTTAGGATCCCCCAAAACTTCCCTCTAAAGCCTTGCAGTCATTGCCACTCTCAACAATTGCTTTGAGCAATATTCAGCCATGGTCGCCTTCCATTTGACTCCTACTTGGTAACACATAAGTTGTAATTGATTATTGCTCAAACATGCCTGGCACTGCGTGGTGACCTGCTCATATATCTCACCCACTCTCTGCCAATTCAGAATAGTGGGGAAAAAAATGGCTTCCTTCACCTTTGACCCCACTGAGGTGGGGCTGTGAGGTCGTTGGGGGGCCGTTAAGAATCACAGAAACGCTAGTCCAGAGCCGCCAGAGACAGAAATAGATGTGTGCGGCTCTGCATTGCGCTCACCCTCTCCTCTCAGTAAGACACAGGTATTTTTCAGAGTTGGAAAATGTCTTGAATAAATGAGCTTCGTATATATATGTTTTTAATGTGATTTGCCTGAATTTATTTGCGTGATCACAATTTATGCCAAGTGAAAAGGTTACGAGTCCTGGAAACTGAATTACTCCATTTATTTGTGGACATGATGCAGTGCAGAGCAGCGGAGAGCTGTCTTCCTTGTGCTCTGCCCTTGACCTCACCCCTGACCTGGGCGGCCATCCTAGGGGCCAGAGTGGCCACACTCAGGAGTTGGGGGGGGGTTCCCAGAAGCCAGGTAAGTCTTTGGGGCTGGTAGAGGTATGTATTTGTAATTCATTACTTCAATGAGCATTTAAAAAAATCGAGACACGTTCTCTAGGTGGCCGAGAGTGTCCTTGAATTCATGACTGTCCCAAGTGCTGGAATCCTAGACGTGTGCCTCCACCTCCATCTGCTTCGACAAGCATTGATGAAATAGAATGCCATCTGCTCAGGCTCCTTCTGTGACTAGTGGCCATTCTTTGGGGCCTTGGTAGAGTGAGCCACTCAGGCAGTGTTCCTCGGCCATCATCCCATCACCGCAGTTCAGCTCGTGGACTCGTTTTCACCCGCCTTGTTTCATCGCGTCATCTCGCGTCCCCATGTTCCCGCTGCACAACGGAGGAAGCGGGAGGCCCAGGGAGAGCCTCCGCCCCTCTCCCTCCCTGACGAGGGCTGGTTCCCTTTCCCAGACCCCTAGGAAACTCTGAGTAGCCTTAGGCTCCAAGGAAAGAGGCTAGTGCAGGAGGAGCAGTGTGGGAGATGCTTGACTGGCCAGAATTTAGGATGTGGCTTCCCTGTGACCTGCCAGCCATACTTTCTGTGTGTGAGTGTGTGTGTGTGTGTGTGTGAGAGAGAGAGAGAGAGAGAGAGAGAGAGAGAGAGAGAGAGAGAGTGTGTTTCAGAATCTCAGGGCTGAGTGAAGCCTCCAGCTTCCTCTTTGTACCTGTCCCTTTTGGCTTGCCTCCCCATCACTTCCACATTACCCTTGAGTAATTGAATATTGGCAGCCCATTATGCACGTTTTCTTCTCAGTTTCATCAGTGACTTTTAGCAACTGTGCCAGAAGAGGAAATTGATAAGAATTTGAGTTAATGTCCTATGCAACATGGGAGGCCCAGGACCCTGCAGGCTGAGGGAGGGGATGGAGGGGACAGGAGGCTTGACTCTTGGTTACAAGGACTCCAACCTCCTCTGTTCCTGATATACCCTGTCACCAACCCCCTCCCTTTCTGTCCCTTCTATTTGTCTCCTCTTTCCTTCCTTCCTTCCTTCCTTCCTTCCTTCCTTCCTTCCTTCCTTCCTTCCTTCCTTCCTTCCTGCCTGCCTTCCTTCCTTCCACCTCCCTTCTTTCCTTCTTCCATCCTTCCTTCCTTCCCTCCCTCCCTCCCTCCCTCCCTCCCTCCTTCTCTCTCTCTCTCTCTCTCTCATTCCTTCTCTTCTCTTCTTTTCTTTAATTTCCAAGCACAGAAATAGGGAGCAAGAAAGAATGAGCACACCAGGGCCACTGCAAACGAACTCCAGATACACACACCACTTTGTGCATCTGGCTTTACGTGGGTGCTGAAGAATTGAATCTTGGTCATTAGGCATTGAAGGCAAGCTCCTTAACTACTTAGCAACCTCTCCACCCCCCTTCTCCTATTAAGATGTGGAACTGACCCTGGATGTCAAAGGTTTCCTAAGAATGCCCACATAAAAATGGGCCTCTGGAATGAGGAATGTGGGCATTCTCACTGGTGGCAGCGGTACTGCTGTGCAATCCCTAAGCCTGCTTGGAGGTCACCACCTGTACAGTGACTTTCCTTGCCACTGAAGCAACCTAAGGGAGGAGAGGCTTCTGTTGGCTCACAGTTCAAAGGAAGTAGTCCAGCAAGGCCGGGAAGGCATGCAGATGGTGGAGGTGGCTATGGAGGTGGCTATGTAGCTTATTCACATCTTGGAGGATCAGAAAGCTGAGAGCTGGAGGGGAAGTTAGGCCTAGCGACAACCTTCAAGCAAGCCCAACCCTAGTAACCTATGTCTGCCAACTAGGAGCTATAAGCAATAGTTATGCTGCCTTCCCAAAGCGCCTCCAGCTGGGGATCTGGTTTCCAAGCGCAGGAGCCTGCGAGGGACGTTTCACCTTCCAGTCACAACACTATAGGTAGCGCCACAGGCTGCGAGATGGCTTTCTTTCAGGATGCTCTGCCGCTGAGGAAATGGGGTGATTCATGCTCTGGGCAGGCTAGAAGTGCAGGGGAAGTTAAACAGCCAATCGGTACAGGACAGGAGTTAATAGAGAGATATTCTGCCTTCTCCCCCTCAGTGGGGCAATCCCAAGACCCGCTGCCCTCCGTGGTCATTGAGAGCACAGTGAAATGGGGCCCCAGCTGCCCACCACGGTAACTTACCCCTTAATTCACCCGTTCTCAGATTGCCTTCCTCCTCTACCTCATCACCTCACTCACATCCTCAACCAGGTGCTTCCTGGGGGCCCCTCTTAAATTGACTACTTTCCACCATGTGTGTCTCTAAGCATTTAGTTCTGGAGGGATCTAAAATGTTAAGTGCTGGGTATTGAAAGATGAGGCTGTAGTTGAGAGATTGCTAAGAATGCCATTTTCCTGGGGTTGTCAGCCTTGAGAGCAGCAGACACTCAGCTCTAAGAGCAGGCGGTGCCCAGCCAGCCTCTCTCCGACTCTGCTCTCTTGGAACCCACAGCCCACACACGTGCTGGGTGGTGGGCAAGCTGATTGATCGGGAGTGTCTGGGCAGAGAAAGGGAGTTGTGCACTTCTCACTGGGAGGGATTTCAGCTCATTTCACAGATAAAATCAATCAGACCTAAGCCGACTCACTGTGGCCACCAGAGACAGATCCAAACAGCCAAGGCCAAATGGGAGATCTTTCCCTCTCTGCCCGTCTGGCCCTTCCTTGGCCTGGGGGCAGCATGGGCCCCAGTGCTTTGGCTGTGGGAAACAAGCTTCCCTTCCAACCAGCACGGCTGAGGAGGCCTTGGTGGTCAGAGCCGCTGCGCAGCCCTGACTCCCCAGGGAGCTCAGCTATGGAGGACCCAGCTGCCTCTAGCAAAGGTGGACGAGGCTGGCCGGTAGTCATGCCAAGATGCATTTCCTTTGTCTTCTGCATGGCGTTGGCCCAGCATGAGGGCAGGGCTAGGGTACCAGCGCACTGATTGTCAGTGTGCCCATTCCTTTTCCTGCCCTGACCCAGGCACAGGGAGAAGTAGGCTGGGAGGCAATGCCTTGAAGTAGCTTTGCTGAGCTGCAGAATCCCTTCTTCTCCCAACTGGCCTCTCACTGCAGAAGCTCTGCGACATCAGTCCCTTTCTTGTCAGCCGGGGGTCAGTCCCGCAAAGCAGGAACTGGCATTGACCCAGGGCCTGTGTTCGCCACTGCCTCTGCTTCTCCCTGCTTGAGCTTCCTGTGTGACTCGCACGTGGGGCCCATGTCCCGTCCCCTGCAGCTTTGAGACTGCCCAGGGCTGATGCTCAGACCTATGCCCAGAAAGGAGTAATAGGGTGGAGACCACAGCCTTCCTTCTTGGCCTCATTGCATTTTCAAAGCTCACAAGAGGTAGGGGAAACTGCTGCTTCTTTACTAATGGCTGTTCTTTGTTTGTTTGTTTGTTTGTATTTTTTGCTTTTCCAGTTCCTGACCCAGGCTGGCTCAGTGGAAAAGCTGCTTCTACACATTGCATTTTAAGGACCTGGCATTAGCGGACTTGAGAGAATCAGGCCAGTATATGGAGCAGGGAGACCAACCCAAGTGGTGGTTACATGACCTAAGCCAAGCCAATCAGAAAAACCAAATCTTGGGCTAGAGAGATGAATCAATAGTTCAGGTGCTTGCCTGCAAAGGCAAAGAACCCAGGTTCGATTCCCCAGGACCCACAGAAGCCAGACGCACAAGGTGACCCGTAGGTCTGGAGTTTGTTCGCAGTGGCTGGAGGTCTTGGTGTGCCCGTTCCCTCCGTCCCTGCCTCCCTCCTCTCCTCCCTCCCCTCCCTCCCTCTGTTTCTCTCTCTCTCTCTCTCTCGCCTCTTTCTCAAATAAATAAATAAAAATTAAAAAAAAAAAAGACAAATCTTTGGGCAGAGAAAACAGAGAAGTTATCATTGTTTGAATGACTGGATATACCCCCTGAGCTTCTGTCAGCCATCTTGGCCCCACGAGGGGCAGGTCGACCAATACAGGTGACGCGGGGCCGTGGGAGCGGTACAGCCTAATGGCAGCTTTCTATGAAGCGTCCGGCAGGGCCTGAGGCCACACTTGCTCTTGGACCTTCATTCTGTGAGCTCAAAGTAAGTCCCTCTCTCCCTATAAGTCAAGGTAGCAGAATGCATGAGTTACTTTTCTCGTTGCCGTGACCAAATATCTTACAGAAGCAACTTAAGGGAGATAGCAGTTGCTGTGGCCCATGGTTTTAGAGGTCCCCCCGCCCCAGAGTGCTGAAGGAAGAACGGCTCCATGCATGTCAACGTGAGAGTGTGGTAGGGGCCGGCTCACAGGGAGTCACATCAGGAAGAAGGTGAGGTCCAAATCCAGGGCCAAGTATAACCTTCTAAGGCTCACCCCTAGAGATGCAGTTCCACCTGTCAGGCCCCACATTCTAAGGCTCCACCCCCTACAAACCCCACCCCCTATAGGCTCCACCCCCTATAGGCCCACCTCTTACAGGACCCACAGCCTTCAAAACAGCAGCACAGGGCTACAAGCTTATGTAGGGCGTTTCAGCTCCAAACCATCACAGCCAGTCGGAGGATAAGTCTTGTTATTTGTAACTGAAACGGAGGTTAAGTCTTGTTATTTGTAACTAAACCGTGGACAAAGACCAAAGGCTCAAGGATAACCCATCCATCCAGGCAGCGAAATCCTCTTCCTTTCAATTCAGCCCAACAATCGTTGATTCGGCTCCTTTAAAGCTCAGCTCTCGATGCTTGGGAAACAAAGCTGATTCCAATGCCTAAGAAGTTTGCAGTGAAGAGCGGGAACCAGACTGGGAGTCACTTCCAGTCTAAGGAGTTTACAGTGAAGAGTTGGGAACCAGACTAGGAATCACCTCCAGTCTAAGGAGTTTGCAGTGAAGTGTGGGAACCAGAATCACCTCCAGTCTAAGTTGTTTGCAGTTAATAGTGGGAACCAGACTAGGAATCACCTCCAGTCTAAGGCACCGCATACTCAAAATGCATTGTTAAAGGAGTGCATGCAAATGGATACATTAATTAATACATGCTAATTAGAAGTGGAAAGCAATATGGTGTGGGAACGCGGAGAGACGAGAGATCCGTTCTGACTAAAGACACCCGGGAAGGCCCAGAGGAAGAGGGGGTTTGAATATCGGCTCTGCAGCATGGACAGGACTTTGAGAAGAGGAGAAGGATGGGTCACGTGAGCTAATGTGTTGTCACACGTGCTTTTGTTCCCTACAACATGCAGGAGGTCCTTGCACAACACTGGAGATACAAGTTTGAGTTTCGGGCTGGAGAGATGGCTCAGTGGTTAAGGCACTTGCCTGCAAAGCCTAGTGAACCAAGTTTAATTCCCCAGTACCCACATAAAGCCAGATGCATCAAGTGGCACATGCCTCTGGAGTTCATTTGCAGTGTGGCTGGAGGACCTAGTGTGCCTGTTCTCTCTCTGACTCTCTCTGCTTGAAAATAAAGAATTAAAAAAAAAAAAATTTGAGGCAAGCCAAACATCCTGGCCTGTTTTTTTTTTTTTTTCTTGATGCAAGAAAGAGAGAGAAGGAAGGAGGAAGGTAAGGAGTAATAAAGGGAGGTAAGGAGGGAGGGAGGAGATGGCGCCCCAGGGCCTCTAGCTACTGCAGTTGAGCTCCAGACGCCTGCATCCTCTTGTGCACGCGTGCGACCTTGCACGCTTGCATCTGGCTAACAAGGCACTATGAGAGTCAGACGTGAACCAGGCTTCACAGGTGAGTGACTTAACCACTAAGCCATCTCTCCAGCCCATAAATTAAAAATAAAATCAAAATGTTTGAGCTGCGTCTGAGCCCTCTCTGGCCCCAGCCTTCCAATCTAAGTAAAGAAACCATGCCTACTGATAACTTGCAATGGGAAGTGGGGCCCACGGGAGAATGCCTTCCTTCTGGGGGCTGGAGGAAGTTTGTGGAAGGAGAATTGGGAGGGAGCAGTGTGAGCTGGGGAAAGGAGCCTTTTAAGAGCAGAGAACAAGATTCTCTATGAAGGAAGGAGACAGATACCTTGAGTCAGGAGCTGACTTGGTGACAAGGGAAGTGGTGGGTTGAGTCTCGCAGAAGCTGGGATGTTGGCCAGAGAGTCCGCCGTTCCGTGATAGGCGCGCGGCGGAGAGCCAGCAAGGGCCGTCGTCATGAGCGCATCGTCTCTGCACTGAGAAGGTGAATCTGGCCAGGGGAAAGGAAGTGGTGGTGCCAGCGACCCCAGGACAATGGACCTGGCTCCAAAGCAGCTTCATTCTTACCCAGCACTGTCGAGTTTCCCATACAGCGGGTGGAGAATGCACCTCGCAGTGTTTCTGGTTCTGCCTTCTTACAGCACAAGCAAGAAGAGGTCTATCCCCTTGTCCCAGTTCACGATCATTCTGGACAAGGCTGCGCTGTGAACAAAGCACCAGGCCGGGGGGCCTGATCATAAGCCACACTTGGGTGTATGTAGCAACTGCCTTAAGCCAACACAGAGCACACGGAGGTGAGGGCAGACGTTGCTGGGGTAGAGAACTCCCTCTCCGTGAAGCATCACTCATGACAGCCAGGGACCATCTCTTGTGTCACGAACCCCTGGTGGTTTCGTGGTGGCTCATGCTCCCTGGGCTTAGCAAGGACAATCCTGAGAGAGGCTTCAAAGAAGAGATGGAGAGAGGTGGAGAGGTGGGGAGAGGCAGGAAAAGTTCTAACAGGGTGAGTAAGAGCTGTTACGACCTCAGCTTCTCTCGCGCATAGTGCCGGGTCCACTCCATGGCCCACGGCTGGAGCGAAGCATCTGGGCTCCCCTGCAGGGCAGAGCTGGAGGCCTGACTGTGCCTCTGCCCGAGAGCATTCAGAACGCCTCTTACAGTTTTAGGATGGGAGGCTCAGCCTTATCAGTCTGTTCAATATGTTATAATGCAGCATTCCATTTATAAAGGACACGAGAGGACAACCCACATCTATTGGGCCATCTTTTTACCCCGCAGGAGGCCAGTGTCCAGGGAGATATGGCACTGTTTAAAAAGTGGGAAACGTTTGCCCATTTGGATCTTGGGGCTGAGCTCCTGCCCCGCACAGGCCGGGCTCCTGCCCTCTGTGTGAGGTAGTGGCAGTGAGACCCACAGCCCAGCCCGGGCCCAGCAGCCCGGCTGACAGACACGTCAGATTAATACATCACCAGGTATGAAAGCGCAGTTAGAATTTGACTGAGGTACTTCCAGCCTGAGAAAGGGAACGATTTATCAATGCAAACTTAATAACATCTATTTGAATCTAACTAAAAATCAATATTTCATTACCAAATTGTTAGTGAGAATGAAGAAAAATTGCGGAAGTCGGGCAGTTTGGTGCTGGGGAAGCGTCAGGAGTTCAATGTGAAGACGGAATGATTCATGGGGCCGCACCAGAGTGAGGGTGAGGGAGGACGAGTGCAGGAAACTTGGAGGGGCCCCCTCGCTCATGACCTTGGCCATGGGGGGGGGGGAACACAAGAAAATGAGAGTGACTGTCAGTTCCCTTCAGGGATGGAGCCCTCCATAAATCACAGGAAGCCAGTCCAGGGAGAAGAGAGGAGCATGGGCCGGGGGAGGAGGTGAGGACTGGGGGGGGGGGGGGGGCGGTAGGAAAGCAACTTAACTCCTTGCTTTCTGTCATCGGAGTGCATCCTGACTTTGCTTCCCAGGACAGAAAACAACCTGAGCAGACAAGGTCTGGGATTCGGGGGGCCCTCATGGCCAGCTTACGCAAAGTCAAGAAGGAGGTATAGGCTGCGGGAGGTTGTCACCCAGCCCATACAGCTAAACTCCAGGCCAGCACACCTCCCATTCCCATCAGAAAACTGGAAATGGCAGCTGCTTCTCATGCGACATTCACATAAATCAGCCATTTGGAAGGTCTGCCCCAGGTGAGGCCTGGGTGAAGACCCCGTCTGAACTGCAGACCCAAAAATGCTCGGCAGCGCTGCAGCTGGAGTCAGATGTCCGTATGCAGAAAATCCTTGAATTTGTTCCCAAATCTGTGACATAAATTAAACGCAAGGATTTATCTTTGCTTTCATCACGAGCCTCATTCTTCCCAGCACTGTTTCACTGGCCTGGCCATGCTGCATTATAGCAAGACGTTTGGAGAATATGCATTTGTCCTTTAGCAAGCAATAGAGGAGAATAACGTAAAATGGGGCTCCTATGTAGGGCGCCCATAAATTAGCTTTCAGCCTCTGCCAGTTCACCTAATAGCCACATATATGGGGACCCAACAGCCACTTGCATAGTAACTATATTTTGGAAATCACTGGGAAACATGTGAAGTTGGTCTTATTAATCCCTCATGTTAGTATATATCACTTTAAAAAGTGAAGATTAGGGCTGGAGAGATGGATTAGCAGCTAAGGCACTTGCCTGTGAAGCCTAAGGACTCAGGTTCAACTCTCGAGGTTTCACGTGAGCCAGACACACAGTGACACAAGTGTGTAGTATCACACACGTGTGCACACCAGGGGATACATGCATCCAGAGTTCGATTGCAGTGGCTTGAGGCCCTGGTGCACATGTTCTCTTTCTAGTCCTCTCCCTCTTTCTCTGTCTCTCTCACATAAAAAAGGCCAGGCTGTTGGGCTTGTCTCAAAAAAAAAAAAAAAAAAAAAGTGAGGGTTAGGACTGGAGAGATGTCTTAGTGGTTAAGGCACTTGCCTGTGAAACCTAAGGACACAGGTTGGATTCCCCAGTTCCCAAGTAAACCAGATGCACAAGGTGGCACATGTGCCTGGAGTTTGTTTGCAGTGGTTAGAGGCCTTGGTGTGCCCATTCTCTCTCTTTCTCTCTCAAATAAATAAATAAAATAGAAAAAAATTAAAAGCGAGGATTAACTTCTTGGTCCTGAAAGGAAATATGACATATTTTGATAGAAGATGGAAATATATTTGTTTTTTGCTTTAACTACAAAATTCATCTAGAGCAAGAATGGTCTACATGGATACCAAGGATTTAAAGATACTGCTGGAAGAGCCAGGAACCTAACATTGGACTGGAAATAGGATAGGTAAGGGCCCACACTCCCTTGGACCTCAGGTCATGGTGGAACCAGCTCACAGAGCGGTGTTGAATGAATGCCGTTAGGCCCAGATGGTACATATGCCTGGAGGTACACTTTGGCCGTAGGGAAATGGGACAAAGAAAGGACAGCTAAACCACCAGGGGCTTTCATACACTACCTTGAGGTTCCCCTTGGCAGGTGAATGATCTACCCACCTCTGAAGCCCGAGTAAACCCTGGGCTTGAAGCACTTACCCAGAAGCACTTGACAGAAATCAATTTCCATGCCATTGCTTCTAGGGTTGATGCACTGGGAAGTTTCCTGCATGGGTTAAGGATGGCGTCTCTGAGATGGCTCCACTAGCCCCCGAGGCAAAGTTTGAGAATGCAGAGTGCTTCTGAGGGATGGGGCTCTAAGGACACTGTCTCTGTAAGCCTTTGGCCAGAACCTCGGGGTTTCACTGCATCTTTATTACTGTTTTTAAATTTTTATTTATTTATTTATTTGAGAGTGTCAGAAACAGAGAGAAAGACAGATAGAGGGAGAGAGAGAGAATGGGCGCGCCAGGGCTTCCAGCCTCTGCAAACGAACTCCAGACGCGTGCGCCCCCTTGTGCATCTGGCTGACGTGGGACCTGGGGAACCGAGCCTCGAACCGGGGTCCTTAGGCTTCAAAGGCAAGCACTTAACTGCTAAGCCATCTCTCCAGCCCCTTTACTACTACTTTTAAAAATATATATTATTTATTTATTTATTTGAAGGACAGAAAGTGACAGAGAGAACGAGAGAGAGAATGGGCACACCAGGGCCTTCAGCCATTGCAAAAGAACTCCAGATGCATGTGCCCACCCCCTTGTGCATCTGGCTTACATGGGTTCTGGAGAGTCGAGCCAGAATCCTTTGTCTTTGAGGCAAACGCCTTAACCGTCTCTCCAGCCCTTACTAAGTTTTAAATATATATATATGGTTTATTTATTTATTTGAAAGAGAGAGAGAGAGGTGCGCCAGGGCCTCTAGCTACTGCGAACAATTGCATGTGCCTTGTGTGTCCGGCTTATGTGGGTACTGGGGGACCGAACCGAAGCCCTTAGGTTTCTCAGGCAATTGCTTGAACTGCTAAGCCATCTCTGCAGTCCCTTACTGCAGTTTTGAAGATGATGTCTGTCACCTGGCTGAGAATGTGACATGAGGCCCAGGCAGAAGCTGATTTCATTCTTCCCAGGGCACACTCTTTTGGGGAGACCACGGGGGAAAATGGTGGCTATCTCTCTTGCTCCAGGCTAGCACACATATGAAGGCCCTGGCTGAAGACCAGCTACAGAGCCCCCATTGACACTGGTACCCCAACCTGCCGTCTGCACAACTAATAACTGCAAAGTGAAAAAAAATAAAAACGCAAGCGACACGGCACGGAAGGATCAGATTTTCTCATGCGTGCAGGGGCCACACTAACAGGCAGGGGCATTGAACGGAGCGCGCAGGGGAGGTCCTGCATGCCCTGCAGCCTGCCATGCGCGGCTGTGACCCGTCAGCTGCGGGCGTGATGAAGGGACGGGCTTTGGGAAACTTGACCTTGCTCAGGCTTATCAACACCTGTGTGTCAACGACACTCTTTTGCACTCATCACTCACCAAGGGCCATTTTTGGCTTAAGTGCTTTCTGTTGGAAAATTTCATGGTCTCTGGATTTTTCCAAGACTTCACAGAAAGTTTCTGGAGGTGCTCAGAGTTCACCAGCTAAACGCACAGAGGTGCTCTTGCGAAAGCCGGGTGCGCTGGGCATCACCAAGGGGGGAACACTTGAACTTGGGACTCCCACAGTAATGTTTGTGGGACAAAGAGTCCGCCTGGAAGCTAGGCTTCTTGGTGCCTCCTTTGCTTTCTGTGAAAAGTGGCCAAAGTCAAGTCAAATGATAAACAGAAAGTGCATACATCAATTTTTGGCACCAAGTGAATGACTGATAAGTAACGTCAGTGGCCGTTGTTTATTTCCATCACAACTGCCATTGCTCCTATGGCTATACACCTCTCCTGTAATCATTACTTCAGCCAAGTTCACGTCTGGCTCAACTGTCCTCGCTCGTGTTCTGTGAGGTTTCACATAACCAGAGTCTGTTGTTAGTTCACAAATTCTAACAGTTCACTCTAGGTGGCTGTCTTATGGCTTCAAGCCTGAAGGGCTATGCTAGCCCTCCATTACTGTAACAAATACCTGAGACAATCAGTTTATTAAAGGAAAAGGTTGTGTCAGAGGTTCCATTCATGATAACCAGCCTCACTGCTTTTGGGACGGTGGCAAGGCCAACACTCCATGGTGGTGGCAGATGTGGAGCAAAGCTGTCCACCCCATGGTAGAGAGTCCCTGAGGAAATGAAGAAAGGACTGCGGGGTCACAGTGACCTTTGAGGGCATTCCCCAGTGAGTGGAAGAGCTCCCACTAGGCCCCACGTCTTGAAGGTTCCACCGTGGCAGGGACCAAGGCTTGGCACTCGGCGCTGATTTGGTCAGCAGCTGTTCAGAGCAGTGCAGTGTGTCTGCCTCAGTGCAGTGAGCTCGCAATAGGTTATTTTGTCAAACAAAGTAAGAACAGCAAGATACATCGGTGACATGCTGCTATCTCAGAAAATGTGTGTGGTGGTTTGAATTCGGTGTCCCTTGTAAACTCACGTGTTCTGACTGCTAGGTCCCCAGCTGATGGTAATTTGGGAACTGGAGCCTTGCTGGAGGAGGTGTGTTGTTGGGGGGTGCGCTTAGGGGTGTTGTGAGCCAGCTGTCCCTTGCCAGTGTTCAGCACACTCTCCTGCTGCTGTTGTCCACTTGATGTTGGCCAGGAGAGGATGTCCAGCCTCTGCTCACAGCATCCTTCCCCCTACAGTTGGGAAGCATCTCTTCAAGTGTGTAAGCCAAAATTAACCCTATCTTGCCACAAGCGGCTTTTGGCCAGGTGTTTTTTGCCAACAATGAGAGGGTAACTACAATCATGGTGATGTCAGTCAACACGGAGAGAAAGCCACAGTGTGGTGAGGAGATAGGACAGCAGTAGAAGGGAAGGAGATCACGGGTAAACCTGCACGAACACTTCTTCTCTGAAAATTTGGGTTTGGAATCAGAGGAATATCTTACATAATTATTAAACGCAGTTAATTCAAACTAAAAAAAAAATATGTTCCCAAAATCCAAGGTCAGCATCAAACAGATGTAACTAAATGTGTGTACAGTTGGTTATGTAACCTACAGAAAGCATTTACTTAAGGTGAATTTAAAATAGATCCTGAAATGACTTATATTCTAAGGGCATAAAATAACTAGAAATGGGTTTTTCAGTGTCATAGTGTTAGTAATAATATTATTATGCAGAAATTATCTCTCATGCATGTATGGAGTAGGAAGACGCAATGAAAAACTATGCTAATGTCATTAGATGATTGTTAGCATAAGAAAAGAGATACAAATATAAAATTAAAACTCAATTTTAATGGAACATGTCAATTTGAATGTGTGATGTCTTTTCTTGTGAAGAGAGTGTTCGTTTTCTCATTGCTTTAGCCAAATGCTCGGCATGAAACAGCCCAAGAGAGGGAGACTTGAGTTTGGCTTACAGTTACAGGGATGCAGTCCATGCGGGCAGGAGAGGTGTGGTGACAGAAGCAAGAGGCCCCTAGTCCCATGGCATCCATTGTCAGAAAGTAGACAGAAACAGGAAATGGGACTAGGCTATAAAAGCCTCAAGGTCTGTCCCTCATTTCCTCCAGGGAGGCTCCACCCACTAAAGGTTTCACAACCTTCCCAAATAGCATCACCTGCTGTAAAGCATGTGTTCACACACGAGGCTATGCGGGAAGGGGGCATTTCACATTAAAATCACATCAGGGAATGAGACATTAAAAAAAAAAATCTATTTACTGAAAGGGCCTGGAAATCATGACCAAACTTCCTATGTTCAGAGTTCCTACTGCCAGACTGTGGTCTCTAGACAGTTTCCTACAAAAAGGAAGCTGGGCTTCATGGGTGCATGATAGGAGACAGGTACAGGGCAAGAACTGGAGAAATGCTTCTTCTATCAGAAAGCTCTCCCAAATGGCATGGTAAAAAGAATGTAAGGGACAATTTGAGGGTGTAAATATTACTCAGCAGCAGATCACTTGTCTAGAATCCACAGTGAGGGGCTGGGGCGTGGCTCAGAGGTAGAGCACTTGTCTAGAATCCACAGTGAGGGGCTGGGGCGTGGCTCAGAGGTAGAGCACTTGTCTAGAATCCACAGTGAGGGGCTGGGGGCGTGGCTCAGAGGTAAAGCCCTTGTCCAGAATCCACAGTGAGGGGCTGGGGGCGTGGCTCAGAGGTAGAGCACTTGTCTAGAATCCACAGTGAGGGGCTGGGGACGTGGCTCAGAGGTAGAGCACTTGTCTAGAATCCACAGTGAGGGGCTGGGGGCGTGGCTCAGAGGTAGAGCACTTGTCTAGAATCCACAGTGAGGGGCTGGGGCGTGGCTCAGAGGTAGAGCACTTGTCTGGAATCCACAGTGAGGGGCTGGGGGCGTGGCTCAGAGGTAGAGCACTTGTCTAGAATCCACAGTGAGGGGCTGGGGGCGTGGCTCAGGGGTAGAACACTTGTCTAGAATCCACAGTGAGGGGCTGGGGGCGTGGCTCAGAGGTAGAGCACTTGTCTAGAATCCACAGTGAGGGGCTGGGGGTGTAATTGGTGGTAGAGCACCCGCCTAGCATGCACGGGACCCTGAGTCTCATCTCTAGGACTGAAGGGATGGGGAAATGCCAACTTGAGGCTCCTCCTAAGCAATACTGTGAGAAAGTTCAGTGGTCTGAGAAGGGATAGTGAAACATCAAACTTGTTAAGATTCATTATTTCATACCAATTCTTTAAAGATCCAACACACTGCACCTTTAGAGTCCATGTTACTCACTCATTATTCCAAAAACTGCTAAACATAGGCCAATAAAGGGTAAGAATCCAGCATTTAATGTTTCTCTGACAGTTGTACTTCAAGATAACAAACAATTGACAAGAGAATCCTTGAAAAATGAACTGAGACGATGATCATTCATGGCTAACACCTGAAGGAAAGAGATCAAAGTGTATCATGTGCCTCTGACCGTGAGTCCTGACCAGCCTGGACCTCTGGGACCAGCGGTCAGGAACAAGGTGGGCTGGAGAACCATGTAAGTGTGCAGCTGAGCTGCATCTGTGCATCCAGATTAACCGACCGTCTCCCAGGCAACACCACTGCTCCTTCAACACAGGGATGTCTAAGAAGGACAAAACAGTGAGAAGGAATTTAGAACCTTAACACTGAGCCAGGTTTGATGGAACCTGATGCCAGTACTCAGGAGGCAGAAGCAGGAGGATGGTGAGTTTGAGGACACATGAGTAGATGGGTTGCCCAGTAAGACCCTGTTTCAAAAATAAAATCATATCGAATAAGTCAACTGTGAATAAACAAACCTGGAAATACAACTTTTTTTTTTGTTTTTCGAGGTAGGGTCTCACTCTAGCTCAGGCTGACCTGGAATTCACTATGTAGTCTCAGGGTGGCTGCGAACTCACAGTGATCCTCCTACCTCTGCCTCCCGAGTGCTGGGATTAAAGGCGCGTGCCACCACACCTGGCGTAAATATGACTTTTGATCCTTTCCTCTTTAAAATTGACTATTTTGTGTTACCCTGAATCTGTGTGCCATGATGGGAGACACCTGGGCAGTGGGGGAAGGCAGGGGCATTAGGCAGCAGATAAATTATGATTTTTTTTGTTATTTTTATTTATTTGAGAGCGACAGAGAGAGAGAAAGAGGCAGATAGATAGAGGAAGAGAGAATGGGCACACCAGGGCTTCCAGCCACTGCAAACGAACTCCAGACGTGTGCGCCCCCTTGTGCATCTGGCTAACGTGGGACCTGGGGAACCGAGCCTCGAACCGGGGTCCCCAGGCTTCACAGGCAAGCGCTTAACCGCTAAGCCATCTCTCCAGCCCATAGGCAGCAGATAAAACAAGACAGTCCTCAGGGACAGATAGCGGCACGGGCACCATGCACTCACACTTGCCATACTGCTCTATTTTGTATGTGTGTTGAAATTGCCATAAAAGTTTTAATGATGGGTGTGGTATGCGATTATAACCCTGGTCTCATGCTGAATTAGTGTGTTTAATAGATATTCAAGAGTCCAAGCTCAAAGCCAACCTCCCAAGACACTATATAAAGCTTTAGCCCCATACCTATGAAAGAAATAGACTTGGGACCAATGAACTCATGACTTTGACTTTTTTGGGGGGAGGGGTGCTCTGGATCCAACCCAGTCCCCCATTTGTTCAATAAAGCACTCGACCAACTGAGCTACACCCTCAACCCTCACATAGCAACTTTGAGTGAGTCTCTCTTTGCCCTAAGACTGCCTGAGCATCTCTGTTCCCAGGTGATCAGGGGTAGGGCGGGTGAGCAGAGGGATATTTGGCGAGGCAGGAACCCTGCCATAGGTGCTCATGGTCACGGTAGTTCAGGAGAGTCAACTCTGGGTATATAGCTCAGTGGTGAACTTCTTGCCTAGCAGTCAGGATGCCTTGGGCTCCACATCAGCACTAAGAGAAAGAAGTGATAGAGAGACAAAGATAGAACTCTGCATGAGCAACTGGGAATGTCTTCCTTGGACCACAGAGTGCTCTACTCCAATTTGAGGCCTTTGTAGCTCTTTGCCCTAATGCATGCCTAGAGCTCTATGCCGCTGTGTTTAGGATGAGTTAACAGTTGGCTCTTAGAGTCTTGCTCTGCTCCTTTGGCAGGGGAAGCTCACAATATACCTAATCAAATGCATACCCATTGAAATCACAGGATGCAAGTGATCACACAGCCAGTTCCGGACTCCACCATGTAAAGGTGCCTGTGAGACTCACAGTGGGTACATAGAGATTGAAACTGAGTGATTCTGTAGAAAGCAACACCTTGTGGCAAGATCTGTGTGTTCCATGCCATCAGCTTTGCCAAGGACATCTTTCTATGGCTTAGAAAGTGTGAGGTGGCTGTGGTCTCCATTTCCTCTTGCTGTGAGTCAGGCCTAAAGTGTTCATCGGTGATCAATAGAGGACTCTGTGGCTTGTTTGCTTCCTTGGATCTCGAGTTTCTTCAAACTTCACTTGCTTTTAGAGGAATCCCTGCTGGGCAAAGGGAAATAAAATACCCTTCTAGCAGATGGCTTTTACGGAGACCCACTGTGTTCTCTTGTTCACCATAGATGCGCATCAGCCTTGCCGTTACCATACTGTGGCCTTTGACTGGAGCCTAGACTCCCGGATGAAAGGAAGAACCCTGCCGTGCTCCCTATCCTTGGTGCTTACCCCATGTCCACCGAAGTGTGGGGTGGAGAGAAGGTATCTTACATCTGTTTCTTTGCATATCTGAGAGTAAACAAGGCACAAAGATCTAATATGGTTCTGGAGGCTGGAGCACCCAACAGCATAGTGCCAGGAGGGCCCCCGTGGCTTCCACACACCAAGGCAAACACGGGGCAAGTGGGCATGTGTGGAAGAGGAGAAAGAGTCTGAACTGAGCTAGCCATGGCCCATTCCTGCAGAAAGCAGGAATCTCTTCACAAGGGCTACAACTCCCAGGGTCCAAACACCCATCCCTGGGCCTCACGTCACCCTGGGGGCCAGGCCTCCACATGAGTGTCAATGGAGACAAATCCCATTCAAACCACAGCAGCAAGAAAACGGTGGTTGGAGCAACACAGGACCCTGTTCAGCCTGGGTCACAGTACCACCTTTGAGGATGCCAAATGCTAAACTGGGTTCCAACAAGCACAGCTGGCAACTGGGTATCCTGTTGGAGGAGAAAAGGAAGGCAGAAGGTAGAAGTTGGCTTTTCTCCAGGAACTATCCAGAAGGGTGGGGGAGAATGGGTTCATCTAGGATGTTCACATACATATCTGGCCCCCTCCCCGCTTAGGCCTTGTCTGCTTTCCTGAAGTGTTAGAACCATAGGAGGAGGCGGCCTGAGGGAGCCAGACCTTTCCTGTGTCTTCTTACAAATTCCCTTTCAGCCCTGAGGCCAGCCTTCACCGTGCTATTGCAGAGACTGGGGCTTTATTTTGCATCACAGATATGTAATAAGGAAAACTATCAAGGAAGAAAATTATCAGGAGCCTGGGCTAAAACAGGAAAGGAATTTTCTGGACACTGCAAGAGTAAGTGGAGACCCTTTTTTTTAAAAAAAAAATTAAGTATTCAGGGGCTGGTGAGATTGCTCAGTGGTTAAATCGCTTGCCTGAAAAGCCTAACGACCCAGGTTTGATTCCCCAATACCCACATAAAGCCAGATGCACAAAGAGACCCATGCCTCTGGAGCTCATTTGTAGTGGCTGGAGGCCTAGGGTGCCCATTCTCTCTGTCTGCCTCTCTTCTATTTCTCTCTTTCTCTCTTTCTGCTTGCAAATAAATAAATAAACTATTTTTTAAAAAAAGTATTGATTTATAAGGATGAGTGAGCCAAGCCTCTTGCCTCTGTAAACAAACCCCAGATGCATGTGCCACATTATACATCTGGCTTTATGTGGGTCCCGGGGAAAGAAGCCTGGGCTGGCAGCCACTACACACAGTTCCTTTAACTGCTAAGCTGTCTCCCCAGCCCTGGGCCTCTTTGGAGTCTCTGGTGATTCGAGTCCCGTTTGTTCAGACCACTGACCAAGAGATTTCATGGGAGTTGCTCTATGACCCAATGGTCCTTTTTACATGCAAATCACAATGTCTCCTGGCTTCTGACTTCTTACTACCATGTTCATAATCATGGTAACATAGGCTGTCATTAACCATTGTAAAGTCTTCTGAGGATGCACCACTGTATTTATTTATTTATTGACAATTTTAGCATTTTTTTATTTATTTATTCATTCACTCATTCAGGAGTGAGAAATAGGTAGGCAGAGAGAGACAGTAAGAGAGAGAGAGAAGATGGGTATGCTAGGCCCTCTAGTCACTGCAAACAAACTCCAGACACGTGTGCTACCTTGTGCATCTGGTTTATGTGGGTATTGGGGAATTGAACCTAGGTCCTTAGGCTTTGCAGGCAGGCACCTTAACCACTAAGCCATCTCTTCAGGCCCACATCGTTGTCTTTATAAAGAGACCAAATGGACAAAAACAGAACACGCTCTATGAGTGTTGTAGAAAACACATGGGAGAATGTGTGTGTGCAAAGTGGGCTTGCTTCAAGCCCGAGTGCGGCCTGAGATGTGGGGGTGGTGAGGGGTGTCATTCCGTTCATGTGCTGCCCTCAGAGCTACCTAGCGGGGTCATCTGCGCGTGTGCGCTCTACCAAGTGCACCCGACGCCTTCCGGCTGGAGAGCTCCAAGCGCAGTCGTCTTCATTTGGTTTTATACTATTGAGACATGGGAGCCACAGTGATACCAAATTCGAGAATTATTTGCAAATTTCAGACTCTGCTTGAATTTTGCCTTCTTAACTATATGCAGTTAGGAAACAATATGAAAAATCCACTTAATCACGATGAGATTAAAGGATTTTTAAAAGCTGGGTTGCAGTCACATTTACATTCCCCGATAATTTCTTAATTTTCTCTTAAATCACCTTTCATCTTCATAAAATGAACTGTAAAAATCCTTCTGAATTCCATAATGTGCCAAGAAAAATGGGGGAGAAATTAAGGAGGCCCCTACCTTTTAATCATTCTGTTCATAAAGTACTTTAACTGCACGCCAGGAAAAAGATGGAGGCTCTGGTGTCTGAGGTATTCTGTGCCATAAACTCCCATAATAGAAACAGATGGTAGAGCTGCCTTGGAAGTGAAGAAAGTAGTGTACACGCCGCTCACCCTAACATATGAAGAGATTCAGGGCTGACACATGAAGGAATGCATTTGGCGCGGGGCCAGCGGTACACTCTGATTCAGCCGCCAGAGCTCAAGCTGGAGATGGGAGAGCCACAATTTCAGGATCTGGAACGCCCGCGCTCCGGGATTTAGGGCTCTGCTGTGGGAGAAGGCTTGGAGCTTCGCTTGCCCTGCCGAGGAGGACGGTGTTCTCGAGGTTTCAGGAGAGCGTGGGCTCCAGCGGGAGAGCCACTGCTCCCTACTACAAATGGTTCATCAAAACAATAGTGGAGGAGTGCCAGCCCCTGGCTGAAGCCTCCTTATAAGTAAGTGAGCATTGCTCTGCACCTAGAGCTGGCACCAGTGCTGCCAAATGAACGGAAGGGAGGAGCCATGAGAGAAAAGAACTCCTAAAATGACAATGCAGGGGAGGGCAGGGGCACCAAGGCCCAGCCTCTGGCCTGCCTCCCTGGTTGGCTGATTGACAGACCATGCAGTCAAAGAAACCTCCCTTGGGCGCCATGTTTTCCCAAGTAAAATCTGATAGAATTTTCAGGTCACACCCCAATGACATGAATCCATGCATTAACTTTCTTTGTATTATAAATATAAAATTCATTTCTTCCCTTACTGATTTTTAGTTAAATGGATATTTCCTGAATGGTAATCAGGTGCCAGGCACTATTCATAGAGATGTAGGCTACGGCCAGATGAGAATTACAAACAAGACAAATATTTTGGGAGAGGCTGAACCGAGTTTGCTAGGCTCAAGGAAAGTAGATGTGGAAAGTAACAGGATTAACAGGAAGATGGATAGGAATTCACTATCAAAGTTGAAAAAAAAGGGGGGCTGGTGAAATGGCTTAGCAGTTAAGGCTTTAGCCTGTGAAGCCTAAGGACCTGGGTTCTATTTCCCCAGGACCCACGTAAGCCAGATACACAAGGGGGCGCATGTGTCTGGAGTTCATTTGCAGTGGCTGGAGGCCCTGGCACGCTCATTCTCTCTTTCTCTCTGCCTCTTCTTCTCTCTCTCTCTCTCTCTCTCTCAAACAAATAAATTAGTTAATTACATATTTTTAAAAAATATTTGATCAAAGAACTTCCCAGAAAATATGGAGCATTGTCATGTGACAAGTATAGAGGGTGACTGTTGCCCATGGAGCTTTGCAGAACTACTAAGCTAACGGTTTCATACCTACACGTGTGTATATGCATATGTGTTGGGGATATGTGGGATTTGCTATGTTCCAGAAATTGCACAAACGTGATGAAATTCAAAAGAGGAAAGTAGGTGGCACACGCCTTTAATCCCAGCACTTGGGTGGCAGGGGTAGAAGAATTGCTGTGAGTTCAAGGCCACCCTGAGACTCCATAGTGAATTCCAGGTCAGCC
Organism: Jaculus jaculus; assembly: GCF_020740685.1. Lineage (NCBI taxonomy): Eukaryota > Metazoa > Chordata > Mammalia > Rodentia > Dipodidae > Jaculus > Jaculus jaculus. Next base: position 6,287,711 of record NC_059108.1, on the reverse strand, counting down.
TGGGCTAGAGTGAGACCCTACCTTGAAAAATCAAAACAAAAGAAGAAAGAAATAGAGAAGAGGAGAGTACCAGGTGAAGTGAGAGAGACAAGGAAACCACCACGCCATTCACCTCAACACACCATGCCTGAGGCCATTCCTATTGCTTCTAAGAAGCACGGGAAATTCCCAGGAGAGCACAAACACGGGGCTATGGTTATTCTGGCTGCACTGTGTGGAATAAATAATGCTTGTGCCAAATTTGGTTTTATAAGCAGAGCCCCCAAATGCCATGATAGCCTCAGGGAGAAAATTCATTTGTCAGCTGTAGAGTAGTCCAGGATGTCCAGACAGGGGAAATGCGCTTTGAGATGCCGGCAGAAGGGCCCAAGCTCTATCCACCTTGCGGGTCCACCATGTAATGGACTTGTGGTATCACCTCTTTCAGAAAGGAATGGAGCATGGGGAAGGTCCACACTGTCCTCACAGCCGAGTCCTGCAGAGATGTAGCCCTGATGTGGGCGACCACAGTTCTGGGCTGGTCACCCTCAGCATGGCGCATTAATGTAAGAGTGTGTGGCTTCCCATGGCGGACTTGCTTACGCAGAGCTGTCAAGCATAGATGTTTTCTCTTCTGCTCCAGTACATGTGGTATCCTTTGATCTTCCCTCCTTGGAGAGAACAGTGGTCCCTGTAGATCTGCTAAGTCTGGAGGCACCTACTGGTGCTGAATTTCCTTCAAGCAGAGCCAGCTGAGTTCTGATCAGGAGTGAGAAGAAAGCCCGCTGCTTGTAGGGCTTTCCCAGCTGTCAGCGTAGGTTTGGGGACAGACCCACGAAACGCCCGTTGTGCGCCATGTATCCTCTCTCCATGCTACCGTCAGGTGATCTGCTCCCAGCCTTTCCTTTCCTGGCCTCTGGAACTGGGTAGACATTGTGCCTCAGGAATGCCTGTGGAGGGATGTGGGGAGACTCAAGCTTGACAAGCCACTCTGTTTAGGCTTCACCACACTGGGGGGTGCCTGTAAGAACTGCTTTTCCCAACACTGGCAGATGCTCTTTGTTTTTGCAAACACAAGGGATTTGAGAGGAATAGAGAGCTGCCCATCCCGAATGGGAGCTTTGTTCAGTTACCGTCTAAAATAGCACTTGGCCCAGGGAGGGACTGAGCGATTCCCACAGTTCATTTCAAGGCCTGATGCTGAGCTACCTGGATAGGGCGTGGGGGATGGGATAGACGAGGCTACTCTGATGCTGCCCTAAGACGCCTCTGGACATACTGTGCTGTCACCAAGGAATACTATAGACCTAGAGGGCAGGGGGCTACGGGGACATAGAAGCCAGTCTCCTGGGTCAGGCTCTCTGGAGGTTGTTTGGAATCAATCAAGATTTGGGAGGTAGAGTGACTTTAACAGTTTGGTGGCCCTCTGAAAAACGGAGAGAGGGAGTGGATATGACAGAGAGCAGAGTTATGCGGGGGAGGAGAGGTCAACAGGTCTCACCATGTAAGTATAGAAGTCGTGTGTGTGTGTATGTTAAAAATTATAAATGCAAAACTTCTATTTTTTTCCTTATAAGTCTGTGCCTGGGGGACAGAGGGTTCTCGAGAGGCCTCGTGGCATTTGAATGTGCTGTTTCGTGGTGGGGATGAGTAAGTTGGGTGTCTATATGGTGTGTACCCACCAGTGAATGTGACAGGAAGTAGGAGAGGAGGCTTCCTGAGAGCAGCTGTGGAGAAGGGGGGTCTGACCCCCAGAGCGCTGACTGGGCACTCCTGTTCCTCGGGAAGGAAGAGCCAGGCAGCTGCTATTCCGTCTTCTGCCAGCTCTCTCCGGCTGACCATCCCCTACTCTGGTCCCCTTTCCCTGTGAGCTGCGAGCCCTCCTTTCAGTAGAGTCTAGGGCCGGCTCCCAGGCAGACTCCTTCTTCCTACTGGTCCATTCTCAAGGGTCATCTCAACATGATCTTTCCAGGAGGTTCTCTCAGTTGGCTCCCTTCCCCATCCTTGGAATGGTATCTGGTATCACCGGCATGTAGTCAATGTTGAGAAGGTTGTCAGGTGGATGTCTGGATGGATGTAGAGGAAATCTGAGGAGACTATTATTCAGGGAAAGATGGGGGTCCATGACAGCCGTTCTTCTGTATGGAGCTGTCCCTTCCTCTGTTCTGAGCAATCGCCAGCCCTCGCGAGCTGGCTGGGCACTGGACTCGAGGGGGCTGCACAACCCACGGGGTCTGAGGAGCGCTCATGGTGAGACCTATTGACCTCTCACTGGCAATGGCATTGTGGCCGACACTTTGCATACAGGGGACAGTGGTTGCTTTGGTGGGCTCAGATGGATAGCCATAGACAACCACCATGTATACCAGCAGTCTTTGTGAAGAGCACACAGGTCCTAGGGGTCACCCCCATTATGTTTCTGCCCTCCTTTGAAGCCCCCTCCCCCAGACCTACTCTCAAAGAGCTTCCTTTGTCCCATCTGCAAAGTCAAGGTGGTGACCGAGAGCTCAAGATAGCTGGAGGACCCCAAGGAGACATTTCCTAGCTGATTTCTAGGCCCATAAACAGATGGGTTCCCCCGAGGACCTTGCTCTGTGTCTAGGGGAAGGAAAAAAAATAGAAAGAAAAAACCCGGACTGGTTGAATTCCAGTGAGAATGTTGCCGGCGTTGATTTGTGGTTTGACAGTCAAAAATAATCCAAGCATTGCTTTGCATGTGATTTATACAAGTGTCTTAATTGGCATCTTGATTATATGATTGCGTGAAGTGCTGTTTTCAAGAAGGTATATCTCTAAATAGAAGAAAGAAGGCAGAAACAGCTGCGAAATGCAAGAGGAGCCGCAGGCATCTATGCCCCCCCCCAGCTTTTTTGCACCCCACGCCACACTTTCCGGTCTCTGCCCCTCTGCCGGACCTTCCGTGGCAAACATTCCCCCAAATTACATAAATCTTTCCTGCAGCCGTGGTGCTGGGTCTGCAGTTTCTCTCTAGGATTGGCTGCTTTTTTTTTTTTTTTTTTTTTCTTTCTCTCTCTCTCTCCCTCTCTGCTGCACAAACTCAAGAGATGTGGGCTCTCATAGCCTGATTACAGCTAATTATTTTAGAAATACATTTTAAAGGAAAGTTATCTTAACTTTATGGCTAATCCGATGGAGAAGATCTAAGGAAAACCTGAAAATCATAAAACGTTCCAGAACATTATATTTTATGCAGTCCAGAATGTGACACATGGGGTCTTTAATAATTCACTGCTTGTTAACATTAAACAACTGTTAACACGCTCAAATAATTAGTTATGCTTGCTTGACATGTTTGCATCTTTAATAATTGATGCATTTATCTTAATTACTAACAGTATTATGGTCGTAATATGCATCTTTTTTCTATCTTAAAATTTTAACAAAAACTGACTTTTTGCCAAAAATGATTATGCTCTAAGTTTTAATTACTCATTGTAATTAAATTGCAAGCTGCAGTATTTTACTAAAATATCTTTTGCAAAAATATTTAATGGGAAAGAGGTGATTTGCTGTTTATGCAGCCAAGTTAGTAAATATTTCATAAGTTTGATATTACCCTCTCAGAGTGGATATAAAATAGCATTGCTTTCAAGATACAAGTCAATTTAAATGTCTTCCATGGCTGAAAATGTTCCTATTTTTACCCAAAATGTCATCCCCTTCCCCACCATCTACCACCACTGTAAAAGCCTAGCATGTTCCTTGGGTGAAAGAGGAAGTTGTCCCCCCACCCCCTCCCAGCCAGGCAAAGGCGGAACCTCAACTCTGGCTCAGGCCGTGCTCTTGGTTGGGAATCAATGGGAAAGCAACGTGCACACTTTGTCTGCCTCCTGAGTCCGCCTCTGCTGACTGGGTGACTGAACCTTAAGGAGTGGCACTGAGCTGACCTGCGTACTAGAGTTCTGGATGGGAGGGCAGGCACAGGGTCCAGTGTCCAAGCTTTACCAGGGCGTCTGCGTGTGGCTCGAAGGCTACTAGACTCAGAGATGCCCACTGAAGTACAGAATGTCACCCCAAAGAAAAGGTCGAAGGCCATGAGCAGCCCCCCAGGTCCTTTACCCCCGAGGAAGCTGAGGCAGGTAGAAAGAATTGAGATACCAGGGTGTATTTAGCACATCGGGGCCTCCTTGTCTTGTAGGCATGTTCTTCCGGGCTTCTCCGAACAACTTTCTAGGCATTATCCTGCCACAGCTCCCAGTGCCATGGAAACAGGTGGCCCAGATTGTCTAGTCCCCTTGATGGGCTTCCTGCTCATTTCTTTGAATGAGCCCTGCCCTGGGGCCCCCTATGCCAGAGTGCCAAGTAGTACAGGGGGCTGGGAATTGGGAGGCGCCTGGGCATGTCGCACTGGTTACTTGGCCATGGCTGGATAGCATTAGAGGTTTTCAAGACATAACTCAAGCATTAATGGGGCTTTTTGCAAATGACTAGCAGATGAAAGGAAGTCTGAGCCCCGCAGAGAGCCCCGGCCAGCTGAGGACCCCGTCTCTTGCGCACGCCTCCGTGTCTTAAACACTTGTAGTCCTTAGCTTCCTCAGCAAACTGCCCTGACTTCTTAGACACTGGACAGGCAGGCCCACGGGCATCTAGCGCGCAGAGGGCAAAGTCCTCCTTGCCTTCTCACTCTACAGTGCCTGGCTCAGCTAAGGTGCACATAGTGGCACGTAGCATGCCAGATTGGTGGCGCTGTCTTTCAGCCACGGAGCTACGGTGGAGGGTGAAGCACACGCAGCCAGATGCCTCCATTCACGAGAATCGCCTCAGCACGTGCACTGCTTCTTCCCTGCTCCTCACGCACAAACTGGGACCTCTTTGGGTCACCCAATGGCTGCATCTGTTCAACTATCACATTCAGAAGGGGAAGATGGTGGAGCCGTCCGTCTATTTTCCCCTTATGTAGCCCCACAGACGTCTGCTCCTATCTCGTTGCCTCTTTGGATGGTCTTTCTTCTGGAACCTGCCATGGGCAAACAGAAGGAGATGACTGGGCATGGTTAACGCATGCCATACGTGGACATGGCATTGGAGAGTCAACCATCAGTCCGTTGCGTTCTCCCACCCCAGCCTTCCTACACAGCAGTCGTTTGCCCCAGCTCCTCCTCCAGGCTCCATGCACGGGCGAGCATTCCAGGTAACCGAGAATGAATGAATGGACATCAACTCTGACCTCAGAAAGTTTCAGATACTAGGGGAGTGAGACGTGTTCACAGAGGAAACTACTAAGTGGAGACCAACTGCAATTGTTTCAAGGAGAGCTAACAAGTGCTTGGCTCAGCACACTTCCTCAGACCTCTTCTATGCCCACAGACACAGTTAAGGTGTTACTGAGGAGAGCAAAGCACATAAAATGCGTTCTTCCTCTTAAAGAGCTTAGTTAAGGACAGCGGAGAGGCAGTCAAAAGACTGTCCGTGCCGTTGTTCTCCTGCTCCAGACAGAACTGCAGATGTCCTGTGGCTGTTTTAAAGCAGTATTTATGGAGGATCATTCCAAAGCTTCTTGCTGGGCCTTTGCATAGCTAAGAGAGTGGCCATTAAGACCTGTCTGTCAGAAGAGAAAGCTTTTCACTCTAAGTAACAGAAAACCAGATTAACTGTGTCTTCAACATCAAGGACATTTATTGTTAAGATGTCTCCAGGCTGGTAGTCAGCTCAGCCATGGACTTAAGCTTGCAGGATTTTTTTTTTTTTTCTCATTCTCTCACCTTTTAGCTTGTTAAATTTCCATCTGTATGTTTTCTGTTTATTCCCCCCCCCCATTTCCTGGTGACCATTGTAACTCCAGGCATCTAATCTGTGCTCAAAGAAGGAAACAGGAAAAAGGAAGAAGGAAAATGGAGCCCTACAAGCACACTTCCCCCAGGCACCTGTTCTTGTTTTGAAATCAGGAAGGAAAATACACTTCTGGCTGGACATAATGACGCATGCCTTTAATCCCAGCACTCAGGAGGCCGAGGGAGGAGGATCACCATAAGTTTGAGGCCAGCCTAGTAACACAGAGTGAATTCCAGATCAGCCTAGGCTCAAGAAAGACCTTACCTCGAAAAAGCAAATAATAATAATAATAATAATAACATTTGTGAGAAGTTTGATAGCAAATCTACACTACTTGATCAGAACGTGAACACCCTGGGCTATGGGTTAATGGTTAAGGCACTTGCCTGTGAAGTCTAAGGACCTAGGTTCCGTTCCCCAGGACAGAAGCCAGATGCACAAGGTGACAGATGTATCTTGAGTTCATTTGCAGTGGCTAGAGGCCCTGGCATGCCCATTCTCTTTCTCTCTCCTTAAAGTAAATAAATAAATAAAATATTTTTTAAAAAAGAACTGGGGGCCTGGAGAGATGGCTTAGTGGTTAAGGTGTTTACCTGCAAAGCCAAAGGATCTCAGTTCGACTCTCCAGGACCCCCATAAACCAGATGCACAAGGGTGTGCACACATCTGGAGTGCATTTGCAGTGTCTGGAGGCTCTGGTGTACCCATTCTCTCTCTGTGTCTCTGTCTCTCTCTCTGCCTCTCTCAAATAAATAAACAAATAAAATAAAGTTTAAAACAATTAAAAGAAAATTTTAAAAAAGAACTGTATTCCTTCTTGGGCACTGTGTGCAAGGGGGCCCAAGGGGACTCTAAGGATTTTTGTGAAAGATGGTTAAGGAAAGGAATTGAGAAATGCTTTGGTTTGCCAGTCAACAGCACCTTCACGAGAGGTGTGGGGTAGTCAGTAGTTTTTCAGTGTTGTGACAAAAGATTTGTCAGAAACTACATCAAGGATGCCTGTATTGGTTAGACTTATTTTGGCTTGCATTTTCAGAGCTTGCAGTCCATGGCTGGCTGGTCCATTTCTTTTAGGCATGTGGGGGATATGGTGGAGAAACACTACTCCCCTCATGGTGCCCAGAAAGCAGGGAGAAACCCAAAGAGCTGGGGCAAAAGACATGCCTTTTCAAGACACGCTCCCAGTGACTTGCTTCCTCCAGGTAGGTCCCACCTTCCATGATTTCCAGCACCTTCCATCAATGGATTATTTCACTGATGAGAACAGGGCACTCATGACCCAATCACTCCCCAGTGCCTCCCTCGAAACAGTGCCAAGCCTTCAACACATGGGCCTTCAAAGGGCATGTCATACAGACACGCATTCCTGGCCACATATCCTTTGCCTATAACATGCATGAATGCCTGAGGGACACAGGGGGATAGCTGAAAGACAGAGCAAGGGAACATTCAACTAGTGACGGATGTATGAGTTATTAATGAACCCTAACCGTTCCTGAACCAACAGTGGAGTGATTGGACACTTGATTCTTTTTCCCGTGTATTTCGGCCAATCCTATCTTGAGAATGGATGTTGGTATCGGCTGGTTGTGTGACGTGTGTGTGTGTGTGTGTGTGTGTGTGTGTGTGTTTGATTTAACCAAAGCTAAACAATGTTCTTCTTCCCTGCCGGGCTTCCATGCTTGAGTCTAGTGTGAAGGACAGAAGAGGCTTGAAGCCTGCTTCCAGCAGGATGCACGGGACAGTGACGCAGTGTGGCTGAGCACCTCATCTACCCTCTGCCTGGGAGCCAGCGAGGGGCGTGCGGGCAGTAGAGAGAGAATGAGCAGGGGAGACAAGCTCTCTGAGCAGACACCAGCCTGGAAGGAAGTGCTTTTGTGCTCCAAGTGTGCCTTCTTCGCCTCTGCCTTCCAGTGATTGAAACCCCCAGACGCTGTGTAGTAAGTAGACTAGGAAAGTTAGAAAAGACCTTCTCTGCTTCAGAAGGGAAAGAAAAGCTGGGCTTGGCGGTGCATGCCTTTAATCCCAGCATTAGGGAAGTGAGGAAGGAGGATCACTGTGAGTTCTGGTCAGCCTAGGCCCGAGTGAGGCTGTGCCTCAAAAAAAAGAAAAGGGTTCAGTGGTTAGGGTGCATGTCTGTAACACACAAGCACCCAGCTTTGAGTCCCCAGGACCCACATCAGCCAGATGCACAAGGTGGCTCATGTATTTGAAGTTCATTTGCAGCAGCTGGAGTCCCTGGAGTGCCCATCCTTTCTCTGTCTCTTAAATAAGTAAATAAAAAAAAAAAAAAAAAAAAAAAGAAGGGAAAAATTTAAGGAAGCTAGGGAGATTGCTCAGTAGTTAAAGTACTTGCTTCTAAAGCCTGATGGCTGGGGTTTGATTCCCCAATACCCACATAAAACCAGACAAAATGTACAAATTGGCACATGCATCTGGAGACACGTGTATGCCAATATTCACTCTCTCTCCCTCCCTGTCATAAATAAATAAAAAATATAACTTTAAAAATATAAGGGAAAAAAGGGTAAGAGATGGTGAGTAGGAAGTTGGAGAGGCCCAGATGTCATTCATTTTTATATTTATTTATTCATTTATCTATTGCAGAGGTACGGTTTAAACTTAGAACCCTGTGCATTCTAGGTAAGCACTTTACCACTGAGTTATATCTCTAGTCCCTCTTTAAAAATATTTTTTTTGAAGCCAGGAGTGGTGGCGCACACCTTTAATCCCAGCACTCGGGAGGCAGAGGTAGGAGAATCACCATGAGCTCGAGGCCACACTGAGACTACATAGTGAATTCCAGGTCAGCCTGGGCCAGAGTGAGACACTACCTCAAAAAAATATATATATGTGTGTGTGTGTGTGTGTGTGTGTGTGTGTGTGTGTGTGTGTGTGTGTATATATATATATTTTTTTTTTTGAGATTGGTTCACATTAAGGTATCCGATTGGCTTTGTACTCTGATGCCCAGCTGGCTTCCCACTCGTAGTCCTCCTGCTTCGGCCACAGAGTAGCTGGATGACAGGACTGCACCACAAGTCTCAGTCTGGTTTTCCTTCAGTTCAAGGCACTTAGCATGTCCAAGTGGTGTACTTTGGGGTGTCTTTTTCCTGAGCTCCAACATCTGCAAACACCCTCGACTCTCCATGGAGAAAGATCTTTGCAGGAATAGCCTTGGTGAGCCTGACCCCGTGCCTCCCTCACATGCCTCCCTGTTACTGTGACTCACACAGGAGCACGTGGTCCTGAGAGAGCAAAGGATGAACAGGGCGTGGGTATGTTCTTGCACCACATATAGCCAGGAGAGTGTAACCTTTCCCGGACTGACGTCCAGGTCACATAAGGAGGAAAATTCGGCATTAGACTGTTGGATACAAGCTTCAGCATGTTCAAACTTCGTGACTCAGCATTAAAACACCTAGGATTTCCCCAGATGACAGCCGCACCTCTCTTACGAGGGAGACAGCCCTTAGTTCCATACTGCCCTTACCAGAGGACCCTGGGACCTACATTCCTCCTGCTTCTACGCATGTCCTTCCTATGTCCAGGAACCCCTCTGACTGCCCCACTCAGTGCGAAGCCAGGAACCAGCTCCACCCACTGTCTCCACACTCCCTCAGCAGAATCCAGGCAGCCTGTAGCTGGGGCTTCCTTTCTAGAACCCACCCTTGAGGGATAGAATGGGTAGACTTGTCTCTTGAACATGCCCATGACCCACCCACATGGCTAGCGGACCATTTGTAGGGCAGAAGAGGAACAGAGAGGGAGAGGGGGTGTGGACACCGGCCCAGGCTCCCCTGTCCAGACTTCATGACCTTGATCAAGACCTTGACCTTTTCTGCACTTCTACATGTTCTGACTCATAAAGCGGAGGTGGTGAGAGCCTTTCTTTTTCCATGACAAGGCTTAAAGGAATGATTTGTTGGCCCTCTGTCACTTTGGCTTCTGGACCTACACACAGTCTTCAGCTGGCATCTGGCATCCGGCCAGGTGTGGTAGCACAGACCTGTGATCTCAGCCTTTGGGAGGCTGAGGTGAAAGGACCATGAGTTGAAGGCCTTGCACTGAATAGTGAAATCTTGTCTCAAAGAAGGAGACAAATAAACAAAAATTACATCTGTACGGAACATGTAGACATTCTCCTCCTCTTATTATTCCCTAAACAATGCATTACAACTATTTACATAGTATTTACATTGCATTAGGCATTATAAATAATCTGCAGATGACTGAACATGTACGGGAGAATGCGCATATTTTACATGCAAATACTTTGTCATTTCATGAAAGGGATTTCAGCATCTCAGAGTCTGGTCTCTGTGGGGGGTCCAGGGACCAATCTCCCAAGTATTCTGAGGGACAATTATTTGTGGAAAACACTTAGAACAGGGGCTAAAATGTATGGTTATCGCTTTCTGACCACCTTAGCCAGTTTTGGGGGTGTAGTAGACAAACTCACATCACTGTGATGAACCTCCAGACCAGACATAGCTTATGGGAGGAAGAAAATTCACTGGAAGCTCACAGACCCAGGGGAAGTTTCAGAATGGCAGAAGCAGCTGCCTGCCTTTGTAGGTCCATGCCGAGGAAGAAATGCCACCACCAGAAAGCAAGCAAACACACTTCAAGAACTGCAGGCAAAGCTCAGGCACTTTGCTCATTTTAAGCTGGAATTCTACAAACACACATTAGGGCTGGACTCCAGGGTACACCCCCAGCGCCATGTCCTCCAGCCAGGCAGCCAGAAATCCAAGAAGCTTTAATAAAACTCCTGAATCTCATTGGGGGACATCCATTCAAACTCCCACATGGGGGAACTGTCCCCACGGTTTCTTTCTAGTGTATTGTGTGAACTCCTGTATGAGCGAGGAGCCCACAGTATTTCACTCTGTAGATTTCCTGGGGCTGCAGCTTAGGATAAATTCAGATGGTCCTGTGAATTCTAGGCACCACTACCTCCATCTGTCCCAGCTCTGCTTTTATTTTGGTTTTCGAGGTAGGGTCTCACTCTAGCCCAGGCTGACCTGGAATTCACTATGTAGTCTCAGAGTGGCCTCGAACTCAGTGATGCTCCAACCTCTGCCTCCCGAGTGCTGGGATTAAAGGCGTGCGCCACCACGCCCGGCTTTCGGTTCTGCTTTTGATAAAAGCACTTCACGATCTGGCCTAGACTGACTTCTGAGAAAGGAAAGAGCCTTTCCAGCTTCTTCCTCACCTCATCTCAGACCTGCTTGGCCATGCTGAGGGGAGGAAGCTCATCTGCTCCATAGCTTCTCCTCCAGCTGCTCAGGTGAAGCTCTGCGCAGAACGTGTGGAGGTTAATGTGTGTGCTCTTCTTGATGGAATTTCGAATCGCCTAGGAGACACACTTCTGCATTTCCAGATAAATTGAATGGAGCACAAAGGAGCCACCCTAGATGTGGGTTGCACTCTTCCATGGGGACTGGAATCCAGACTAAATATCAAAGAGGAAGTGAGATAAGCTCCAGTATCCACCTATTTCTGCTGCCTGACTGCAGACTGAATATGACCAGCTCATTGCACTCCTATAGCCATTCCTTCTCTACCATAATGGGCTGTACTTTCAAAGTGTGAGCCAACACAAGATCTTCCACCATACGTTGGCTTTGTCTGGTCTTTACTTGCATCAGTAAGAGAAGGAACAACTATCAGGACATGCTCCAAAGGCATAGCTGGAGTCCAGCCAGTGTGCACACACAGGGATTTCTTAAGGAAGTACTTCTAGGAACTTGCGAGGAAGTAGGAGAAGTAGGAGAAGATCCCAGAAGAGGATCCAGGTAAGCAATGCCAGCTTCATGCCATCTCACAGAGGGCAGCTTGGGGCACTCTTGGACTGTGAGCTTCCACCCCAAATCTTCCCTCCCCAGGCAAAGGGACTGTGGTTTCTCACGTGAAGGGGGAAAGGTGAGGGTACAGACACTGGAGAAGAGTGTCCCCAAGGTGAGATGCTGGCTCTGGCTGTGGGAAGAGAAGACAATGCATGCATCAGTTGGCCATGTGGGGGATGATTGCCGAGGGTACCACAGAGTGTCTGGGTTGCAGGTACAGTGACTCTATGGGGAAGACCGAGGCTGGGGAGAGAGGATGAGGGTGAGGGAGAGGCCTTGGAGCCGACCGTTTCCTGTGGCCCTGATCTGTGCAGGAAGGGGAGGGGGCTGTGGGTGAGGAAAAGTGAAAAGCGGGGAGCGAGAGCAGGTCAGCGCCCCTGCAGAGCACTTTTCTGCGGATGTGTTTTTCTTTCCGACTTTATAGTTAATTTATTTATCTGGCCACTTGGGAAGAGAAGAAAAGTACCGTTTTATGAGCCTAGGACAAAATCAGAAACAATAGCACATTTAGGTGCCTTAATTTTTCTGTTCGTAGAGATTTATTTCATTTTATTATATTTGACAGCAGTCAACAAACAACGAATCCGTGCCAGAGTGCGGCTCTCTCCGCACAAAGTGGTTTGTATTCTCTGTGCGCTGGGTAGTGAGCTTTTACTGCATACATCATGTGGACCTGCCAGCATTGATCCTAAAAAGTAACACACAAAACTTGGTCCTGTGGCACAGGCCAGGAAAACGCATGCAGTTCCAGGCCGTGGGAGGGCATGACTCCCTCCGTGGTCTTAGTGAATGAGGGCTCTTAGGGCTTGTTCCAGTGAGCTTCATGCATATGAGGAGGTGAGGGTGCTGTGCTCTTGGGGCACCCTTGTGTGGGGGTGGGTTCTCACATTCTGAACCATTACAAAGGTCTAACAGTATTGAACAAGGAAATGTTCTGGCCATAAAGAAGTGGTCACTGGTGTCATTATAATATGCCATCGATTTCCCTGGGAGAGGCCATATCCACATTCAGATTATAAATTCTCCAAATTCCATACCTTTACAGCTCATCGTGTGTTTAATCCTCACTGCAAAACTCCCCTGGTAATTTCAGCAGGCTCCCAAGGCATTTCTCTTGGTGTTTTATTTTAAATATTTTTTATTTGAGAGAGAGAGAGAAATAGAGATAAAGATAGGCATGTCAGGGCCTCCAGGCATTGCAAATAAACTCTAGACACCATGTATCACCTTGGAATCTGGCTTACGTGGGTACTAGAGAATTGAACCTGGGTCCTTTGGCTTTGAAGGCAAGTGCCTTAGCTACTAAGTTATCTCTCCAGCTCTTCTCTTGGTTTTTGCATGTATAATCCTTATTTTTGCGCTGCCATGCACTGATTATCTACACCTTGGCCCCACTGTTTTCTCAGAGACCATCCTGCTTACCCAGTAAACTGTGTACCACCAGGCAGCAGGCAGAATGGGCCCTTCGTTCATTACTGGCAACACAGCTGAGCCAGGCTGTAACCGCTGGCAAGTCGTTACTGCAGACTTTCAGGTGGCCTCAGGATTTGAGGCACTGGAATGGAAAGGAAATGTGTGCCCACAGCCCACAGCCCAGGCTCAGCTCTGCAGGGCGCCTCAAGAGCAGTGTAGCCCTTGACTCTGCAACCCTTATCACTCCAGATAGCAGTGAAAAGATAAACCCCAAGGACAGTAGGTGACATGTAACTCTCTCTTTGGAGTGTGGTCAGCATGAAAAGAGAAGGAATTTGTTGGATTGACCCTACAAAGCAGGCAACTGAATTTTTTTTTTAATTTTTTAAATTTTATTTGTAGAGAGACAGAAAGAGAGAAAGAGAGAGAGAGAGAGAGAGAGAGAGAGAGAGAGAGAGAGAGAGAGAGAGAGAGAGAGAGAATTGGCACAACAGGGCCTCAGCTGCTGCAATCAAACTCTAGATGTTTTTGCCACCTCATGGGCACGTGCAACCTTGCACTTGCCTCACCTTTGTGCATCTGGCTTACGTGGGTTCTGCAGAGAAGAACATAGGTCCTTAGGCTTTGCAGACAAGGGCCTTAAATGCTAAGCCATTTCTCCAGACCTTTTTAAAAATATTTTTTTATTTTATTTTTAGAGAGAGACAGAGAAAGAGAGAGACACACACACACAGAGAGAGAAAACCTCCTGTTTTGATGGCTGAGAGTCAGTGAGTTCAGCTTTTTCTGAGGAAACCACCTCACCTCCGGCCTCCGCTTTGAAGTGAGCCCTCGTGAGCACTGTCGTGCTATGGAGACGGTGTGCGCTGGGCTGGCATTCATCACGTGGGCGCGTCAAGAGTCCACAGTGGGCATCCTGTTTAGTCAGGGGAGGGCAGCTTCACCCATCTACTGCCTGCACTTGAAGGTGCTCGACTGAGATCCTCTGCTTATCCCACACACTTAGGGTTTTGTAAATATTCTCCTATCTACATCCAAAATTAGGAAAGCCACATCCCCTAGAGCAACAGAACCCAGAGCAGACCCAGACCCAGAGCAATGGAATCCCCTGAGATCCAGGGCAGGCCGATCCCAAACACTGGTTTACGTTTCCCGACGAGCCCTCAGCGAATGACAAACCCTTAGTTCCTAATGACAGTGAACTTTGCTTTTCCCAAGAATGCTAAGTGAGTTTATGTTCACACCCTGAAGGTGGGTTTACCTGAAAGAAGTCAGTTTTCTTCAAAGATATTTTCAAATTTCTTCTGCTTTTGGGGAAAGAAGATTCTAGGAATATTGAGAGCAGTCAATTCCATTGCTTCTTCCCATTGAAGTTGGAACCTCCCATACACATCTTTTCCCAGTAGCTGTGTAGCTTGTTTGGCTGTGCTCAGGAATTCTGTATCCCAATGGCTTTATCAGGAACTATAGAGTCAGCTCTGGGTTTCTCTTGGGGTTTCAGAGACAAATTGGGCATGGCCCAGTTTATGGGGAAATTCCTGTGCCATGAACACAGGCATGCCCTCGAAGAGCCCAGTAGCAAGCATCCAGGACGAATGCTTTCATGAAGGTGCCCAGAAGTGGCAAAGGACTGGGAGGGAGAGCGAGCTGTGGCTGAGGGAGAAGCCCTGTGTGTCCTGAGTTTTGTTCCTTGCTCTGATTTAGGGAAATGAGGAGCCTGCTCACACCTGAGAATCTGAACGCCGTAAGAAGCTCTGAGTTCACATGGGAACAGAAAGGATTCTGAAGACTAACTCTAAAGAAAACCCAGAAACGACCAGAACCTGGGAATCCTAGACACCATTTTTGTCCTGCAAATACCACAGGAAGTCCTGCACTGAAAGACTATGACTATCCAGTGTGGAGAGCTACTGATTCACTCAAAGGTCGTCATTTCCAGCAGACCCACGGAGAGGAGCCACCCAGCCTCCATACAGCCCTGTGATTTTTCCCCAGGCCCTATCTTCTGAGAAAGGGACATAGGCCCCTTCTGCGAATTTCCAAGTCTAACATAGACTCAGGAGCTTCCAGATAGGGGCTTGGTGTGTTCAGGAGACTCGAGTAGCAAGAGGGTGAGTCTCTTTAACAATACCCCCTGTTGGGCTGGAGAGATGGCTTAGCAGTTAAGCGCTTGCCTATGAAGCCTAAGGACCCTGGTTCGAGGCTCGATTCCCTAGGACCCACATTAGCCAGATGCACAAGTGGGGGTGCATGAATCTAGAGTTCGTTAGCAGTGGCTAGAAGCCCTGGCACGCCCATTCTTTCTCTCTCTCTCTCTCTCTCTGTCACACTCAAATAAATAAATAAAAATGAAACAAAAATTTAAAATAAAAACACCCCCTGTCTGTCTCAATTGCCCCTGTGCCCCAGAACAGTATGGTGTCCAGGCCAACAGGGTAAAGGGCTGGGCTACAGCTGGTCCTGAGCTGCACCCAGCTCTATGTGCTTGACTCTGGGGAATGAGAGTCCCCAGGAGCACCCAGCTCACGGGGACCCTGTATATGACTTGTCAGAGAAACACAGCCATGGAATGGATCCATGCATTTGTTCTTGCTTGGTGATGAAACTCCAGTCGACCGAGTCTGTCACCCTATGCTCCCTCCCTCAAAGCACATGATGTGGAAAAGATCCTGAGCTGTGGGCTCGTTGAGCGAGAGCTGGCTGGTGGGAAGACTGGGTCCAAGCTCGAAGCCAGACCCAGGCTAGCCTCTGTGTCCACCTGTGGTGGTTTGAATGGGAAATCTTCCTGACGCACTCATGCACTTGAACACTTGGTCCCCAGCTGGTGGGACTGTTGTGGGGGTTTGTGGAACCTATGAAAGATGGGCCCAGTTGGAGGAGGTGGATCACTGGGCATAGGCTTTGAGGGGCAGAGCTCTCCCCACTTCTGGACTAAGGCTCCGTATGTTTCTGATCCACTGAGGCGTATACAAGTGACCTCACCTCCCAGCAGCAATGACCACAGCCATTCTTGTTGCCATGGTCCCCTACCTTGATGGCCTATATTCCTTGATAAGCCCAAATATGTCTTTCCTCAAAGCCGCTTTGTTCAGCTTTTTTTTTTTTTTTTTTTATCACAATGGCTAGATAAATTCATTAGTCTAGTGCCCAGTCACAGCCCGGCCTCTTGGTCTTCATCTTGGTCTTCAGAAGGAGAGAGCAATAGTGAGTCAGCCTGCGGGTCAGCTCCACAGCATCCTGAATTCCAACAAAGAGAGCAAGAGGAGATGAAACCTTTATTTGCAGCTCCCAAACTGCCCAGGCCAAACTGTGCATGTTAGGCAGGGAGCTTGGGCATTGAACGTCTTCAGGTGTCCACTGGCCCAGGGACAGGGCTAGAAGAGGAATTACAAGTAATTGCCACCAAGTCACCTTGAAGCTTTGGGTTATTTGTGGAAGTCACATGCCTAGGTCCTTGACTCTACCTGATCCTATGTTATCTGTGGAAGTCACATGCCTAGGTCCTTGGCTCTACCTGATCCTATGTTATCTGTGGAAGTCACATGCCTAGGTCCTTGGCTCTACCTGATCCTATGTTATCTGTGGAAGTCACATGCCTAGGTCCTTGGCTCTACCTGATCCTATGTTATCTGTGGAAGTCACATGCCTAGGTCCTTGGCTCTACCTGATCCTATGTCTCCTCCTTTCCTGGCAAGGAAAAAGCCCAGAAGGGAGGGAAGAAGGGAAGAAACAGATTCCTCCATTCTCAGGTGTGTCCCTAGCCTGAGGGCTTTCGATCACAGCATGTTGACGCTGGGTCACAAGAACACAGGCTACCTGGGCTGGACAAGGGAGCTCCTGGGTCGTATCAAATCACAATCTTTCGGGAAGAAAACATGCCAGATTTTTCATGGGGACTTTGAAGTTTCTGCCCTGGAGGTCCTTGGGACAGGCTTTTAGGACCTAGGTCTGGGTCTGGCATTCATGAAGTCTGAGACACTGAAGATGTTACTTTAATGGTCTCCACTAATTCATGGTCTTCCTTTATGCACTTAAAAAGAGAACTCTTCCTTCTTCTGACACCTCCATTTATTCAGAATTAGCATGTAAAACCTTAAATTAGGCATTCCGCACTTGGGTTCTGACAGAGCCATTACTTTTTATGCTGAGAGAGTTGAGTTAATTTTAAATTATTGAGGCCCAGCACCTGAGTGAAACGAACGTCTTCAAACAGACTGGGTGTCTGTGGGCTCTGCTAATGCAGAAACACACACTGCCTTAAAATCCACGTCTCCTCTGCTGGTCAGGTGCAGGTGGATGACAGACCCCGGCCGGGGGAGGCCTGCCATGGCTGTTCTTTCAGCCATAGTGGACTCGGGGCTGAAAAGGCCACAAAGCTGGCTAAGACGCTGTTGGCTATTCACCCAGCTGTGGAGTGGGAGACTTGGCATTTGCAAGCCTGTATTCTCTGCCTACCGAGGGTATGGCACCGAGACTATGTCCTGGGCCAAACGAGAATGGCACTTTAGTTAAAACGGAGCTCGGAGCCATTGTTCTAGCTGTCTATGTGCCCCCCTCCCTTCCCTGCATGCCAGGAACTAGCCAGCTGGACTTGGACATCACACAATGGCTTCCAGTGTCTGCCCTGGCGTCCTCAACCTTGTGCATGACCAGAGTCCTTGAAAATGTGGTCACTGCATGACACCCTTGTTTCTCTAAAACACAGGTAGACAGACCCAGGCAGAGCCACCGCAGCACCTGGCCAGCAGAGGAGACGTGGATTTTAAGCCAGTTTGTGTTTTTTACATTAGTAGAGCCATAAACGCCCAGTCTGTTTGTTGAAGATGTTTGTTTCACTTGGGTGCGGGACCTCAACACCTACCCTGGGGTGTCCTCAGTCTTGTCAGATTGACAAACACCATTGGCTATTGGATGGGAATCAGAAGAACAGCGCTATCAGGTGGAACCCCAGGTCCGCTCCTCCCACACACCCATCAGGACTGGAACCTTCCAGATGCTAAGCAGTTGGCACGGTCAGACACATCACAATACTACTTCCCTCCACGTGGCCTATATTCCCAGAGGACCTACTCTCTATGGGAGCATCTATGTTCCCAGGGGAGTTCCTCTCCTTGTCCAGTGTCCAAAAAATAATTTTCTATTTTTTGGTGAAACTTATGGATTACTTCCCTCTCCGCACAGACTTCCAACATAGCATTAGCAGAGCCCACTCTCTAACTGTCTGCGTTTTTCTCAATGCCACTCAAGGTCACACATGTGACCCCTCTGTCAAGTCTAACCGTTTGGCATTTGTGGATAATCTTATCTCTGATGTGAATTGCTGATTTTATTATCTGCATAAACTTGAACTGTTTTCCAAGCGAATTTTTAAAAATATGTTGATTCTGTCATCCAGTCCATTTTAATTTGAAGGTCTTTGCTTAACCACAGCTCCTCTGGCCAGAGCAGAATGGGAAAATGTATGTCATGGGTGAGTGCAGTTGTCCATCTCTGACAACAGGGGACTTCTGGGGGAGGGAACAGGATTGCTATCTACCTGGGAGTCTGGGAGAGCCCACACAGGGCCCGTGAGGACAAGGGGCGTGAGCTCAGATCAGCAGACGGCATAGAACTGTGTGCAAGCTCCTGCGAGCCTACCTTTTCCAACTCTCAGCCTGAGCTCGAATCAATCCAATCGAGATCTCTTGTTTGGAGAGAGAGATGGCTGGCCATCCGGGAACCTCAGGGTGCTGAACCATGGTGCAGCCTCACCATGACGCGGACCAATGCAGACTGTGGAGGGCTATTGGAGGTCTTGGCTCTTGACCTTGACATCAGAAGGAACCCAGGTTTTCCACATGCCTATCCCAGGTTGATTAGAGCTCAGTTCAGGCCGGGCTGCAGAGGCCCGCTGGCTCCCCAGCTGCAAAACCTTCACTCTCATCTGCTGGGGAACAGGCAGTGTGGCACCAAGGAGTGTCGTGTTCAGTTTCAAAATGCCACAAATAACAGATTTATAGATTTTTCTAAATACATTATTTTAGCTTGACAGCATTAATCATTCATGCTTCCTTCTTTCATTTTTCTACCTGCAATGGATTATTGAAACAGAAAATAACAACGGGAAAGGCTAGCAGCAGTATCAAAATGTCAAGTTTGTACTTACAGTTGTATGGGCCCAGACAGGGTCAAGAGCCCCAATTATTTGTGTATGTACACAGTGGTACGACACGAAAGGTTATGTCACCTGCAGCTATTTTCCCTCAGATTTAAATAGGACCGATATTCAGCTGTACAGTGAGCTGCTGACATGGAAGAGAGAAATGTAAAACAGTGCTGAGTCCAGTGTCAGAGCCCAAAGCATGCGCCGGGTGATTACAAGGCATAGCTGTGGGCAGTGCCACTCGTCAGGGCATGAACACGCTCAATTACATTGGGTTGCTCTAAACCTGCCCCCCACCCCACCCTCTAAATATAAGGCAAGAGTGAAATCACAGGGCCGTGTTAGGGGCAGATTATCAAGCCTTTCTACTTCCCAACATGCTTTTTAGCGACCACAAGAGCTCACATCTACCAAGCCTGACCAGCCAAGAAAGCTGGTTAATACATTCATGAATCTTCCAGGATGTCATGGGGGCCCTTTGGCTGGTAATGTATAGACGGAGTAAGGAAGGCCTTTAGAATAAAGCCATTACATTGAAAGATCTGTAGAAACAATTTGCCATTTGGCCAATGCGAGCAGAGTTGATTTTCTTTCTCTCACTCTCTCTCTCTTTTTCCATCAGTGAATCACAATCCTGTGATTTCCTCATGAGCATTCAATGAGTATTTGCTGTCAATAGATGAATGAAATGGTGAAGGTAGATAATGAAGCACCTTCTGCAGACCTTTCCCAGACCAGCCTATATCTCATTTGATCTCCATTATCACTCCATGAGATATGTTCTGGTCAAAGCAAATGAATGAAGAAGCAGTGATTAATCAACTCTATAGACTACTCAGATATCCCTTAACAGAGGGGCTCAACCCCACTGCTGGGACGATTGCCTAATCCCACCACCAAGACTGATGTATATTATACACTGTGAGCTTGCTTTTCTGTTCCTACCTCAAAGGGTAGTAGCCCTTGGTAGAGTCACGAGCAGTGAGCTGAGTCAGTCTATGCTCCGTACCAGGTTTTCCCACTGTTTTAAACGTTGGGAAGCAACTGGTTTAATTAGTTCAAAGTTTTATAGTCCAGCCTACCAGTGCAGAAGAGAATGCTGAAGGTAGTTAGTTGCAAGCCCTGCGTGTTTTGTTATCCCTCAGAAATGCTGCCTCTACAAAGTCACGGCTAGAGAGACGCTGGCTTTGGCCCTCAGTCTACCCTACAATCCCTTATCAGGGCAGCACCTCTTCCCCTCATGTGAACTGCCCTTATTCTCAAACTATATCTGCCCTACTCCTTCCCAGCACTTGAAAACACTCCCCTCACCTTTGCTGGTTATGCCTCTGCTGTCTTGAGTGTCTTTCCTCTGCACCTTAGACCTCATTCCTGTCCGACTGCTGTACCCTCCTTGCCCTCTTTCCTGGCCCTGTGCCAATCCTAACTCTCTTCAGGAATTCTTGTTAGGCAATTCCTCCTGAGTCAGGTAGGACTGGTGGAAGACACCAATATTGACGTGGAGGGCTGTGACATGTTACAGTGGGGATGGACCTAGAAAAATAGCATGTTAAGTGAAAGCAATCAGTCACGAAAGAACCTATGGCATCATTCCTTTCCATGTCATGTCCAGAGGAGGTGTGTCAGTCAGCTTCAGGTTGCTGGGATGAATCTCCAAACCAGGCACAGTTTATGGGTAGAAGGCATCTACTGAAGCCATCAGATCCAGGGTAAGTTCCACAGTGGAGGAGTAATCTGGCCCCTTTCACTGGTCCACTCAGCAAGAGATACCAGCACCAGCACCACAAAGCAAGCACACCCCAGGAGCCCCAGGCGGAGCTCAGGCACTTTAGGCTGGAATTCCAGCTCCACCCCCTCCCCAAAACACCTAAGGATCACAGGACCCACCCACAGTGATACCTCTTCCAGTCAGGCAAGTGGAAATACAAGAAGCTTTAATCAAGCTGCATCCACTGGTGGAGATCCATTCAAACTACAACAGAGGTCAGATCTACACTGCCACGCTGACAGAAAGCAGGAGGGTTGACCCCATGGGCCGGGGACAGAGGACAACGGTGAATGAAGGCGCACCCGCCTGGGTTTTCTTTCGTGGGTGGTGGAAATGTTCTGAACTTAGTGGGAATGGTTTTCCCAGCTAAATGTCTATACTAAGAGCCAGTCGCTTTTAAAGGGCTCATTTTGTGGCCTGTGAATCATGGGCAAAGAAATGATGGAGAAAAATAAAGAAGCTGTAAGAAGCAGGACCATGTCCTCAGGGACAGCCCCTCATCCTCCTCTGTCTCCTTATTTCTGAGAAGCTTTCTTTGTTCCACAGTTCACATGGGGACTGGTCATCTATGGTTCCTTACTTCCAGTCCTGTGAATAAGAGGCCAATCAGGACGAGTCTGAGGTACCAGTCTTAATTCCAAATGTCCAGGGTGAGAGCTAATTGGCCTGAACCCTACTGGCTCAGTTCCCACTTCTGAGCTTTCATGCCACAACTGAGGGGGCATGTTTTGACCATGGGTAACCCAGATTCTTGACATAACCAGAGGGGGTGAAGGGAAGAGGAGCGTCCAGAAAGGGAACTACGACCAGACAGGCCATTTTTGCATGGACCATCTGTACTGGTTCTGATGCTGCAGGACATGGCTCACACAGTGAAACCCGTTCCGTAGATGGAGGTGCAGTGAGGAACAGACACACGGCTAGTTCTCTTCACCTTTCCAGAAAAACATAAAAAGTGACACTTTTGTGCCTGTCACTTCCAACGTGTATATTTCCATGATTTCTTGCTTTATTTCCAAGTTCTACCTTCATAATTATGTTAAAATTTTATGAAGTTCAAAGACCATATCGTGTTCCCTTTGTCATGTGTACCTCTGAGGTCGTCAGGTGGAGCCCTGGAGGCTCAAACTGAGGCCCATCTGGGAGAAGTGGGGTGCCCATAGGAGATGGACTCAGATCTGTCACGTAATTTTGGAGGGCTTCTTTCAAAGTGTGCCTATGGAACTAGGATTAGACGTAAATATGTGCTTAGTATAAGAAATCATCAAAAGTGTACAAGGGGAAAGGCTGACAAACATCACATCTATCATAGAGGAAAGCATATATTTCATTAATCATTTTTTATTAATTAACATCTTGACATATCTCTATAGTGCATTTTTCCCCTATCCTTTTTTTTTTGTCTGCATTCTCTTTGATCAACAATTTCATAATGTCATTTTCTATAGTGGGAATAGAAAGATCCCGCTTCTAGCATGCATAAAACATGCAAATTCACACTCTGATGAATTTGCCGGGTGACGTACCGCTACAGATTTGTGCCTTACAAACATATGAATTCTCATACATTCTGTTTTTCTTACTCCTCATCAAAAAAGGGAGAAAGAAGCATGGGTGTGTTCATAATTGTATATTTTATGTTAAATACATTCCATATGGGAGATGACTTTCATTGTGACTGGGTGTCAATAGTAATATACTCTACATTAATGAATTCATACATTTCTGATGGCTGAAAGAATTTTTACAGACTAGCGTCTGGTTTCGTACACTTCCAACATTTTTAATCCTCCACAATCCTGGGTAGGTGATGTTGGACTTGTGCATGTTTTTCTGGTGGAGTTTCTGTCTCTGCCGCGTGTGTAAGCCAAGGAGGCCTAAAGGGCAGAGGAAGACTCCTGAAGTCATTCCTGCAATGGTGTAGAGAAGGAACCGTACGTGACAGCCACATCCCTTCAGTCCCCATTAATACACACACACTCAATCTCTCCCTAGTCTGAACCCCAAAAGGCCCATGCTTTCTCCACTTACAGCTACTGACAGGGACACACTGGGGAAGAGAATTTCAAAGGGAAAAAGACTGTTATCTCAACCAATCATTAAAGAAAACAAACACAAACATGACCACATTCCTAAGGTTTATGTCAAGGATTTGGAGGAAGCTTATGTAGGCTGGGGCCCTGGAGGTCAAGCTGCAGCAGCTTCAGGGGAGAATCACTTCTATGGGGAGTTTTGGGATCTTATAGAAGGGTGAGCTCAACAGTCTTGCTGGGTGGACCGTAGCAGAGTACCCTTTTTATTTTCTTCACAAATGGGGTTGAGGGCCGGGGCTGGACTCTGACAGTGATTGATCTTAGCCCAATCTCCGGAAGCACAGAGTCCTAAGTAGTGGGAAAAGAGAACATATCTCTTGGGTCACTACCCAACTCGTTCTGACCCCGACCTCAGGCCTCTATCGAGTAGATCCCTAGCAAATATCTGTTCAGTGAGCTGAGGATGGGTTAATGGAAAATGGGCATAGCTCTTATTGTGAGGATGAAACACACCAA
The DNA here is from genome assembly GCF_020740685.1 of Jaculus jaculus. Classification (NCBI taxonomy): domain Eukaryota; kingdom Metazoa; phylum Chordata; class Mammalia; order Rodentia; family Dipodidae; genus Jaculus; species Jaculus jaculus. Next base: position 6,264,215 of record NC_059108.1, on the reverse strand, counting down.
ACAATGGTTATAAATACCTGTTGTGACTCAGATACAAAATGCAGGAGGGTGGTCCTCCAAAAACCTCATTCTGGGGCTAGAGAGATGGCTCAGCATGTAAGCAGCTTTCCTGCAGAGCCTAACGACCTGAGTTCAGTTCCTCAGTACCCATGTGGAGCCAGCTGCACAACGTGACACATGGGTCAAGAGTCTGTCTGCAGTGGTGGGCTGCCCTGGGGCACCCGTTCTTTCCGCCTGTCTCTCTTCTCTCTCTCACTTCTTGCAGATAAGTATACAAAAATTAAACAGAAACACTTCATTGTGGGAAGAGGACCCCCAGCTGACCTCCCACCAGAGGCTGCCCCTTATCACTGGCTCTGAAACACTGGCTCTATGACTTATGCCCCCAAAAGACCCGGCTCCAGTATGTGCCATGAACTCCTGCGGGATGGGAAGCTGGTAAGATCACTGCCACACAGGATTGTCTGAACCACTCCACCTAAACAAAGATGACAGCCTCATACCCCAAATCTACGGCACATGGGTAGGGACATGGGATGTGTTTACTCAGAGACAGCTGTTAATTGTGATTCTTCACAAAGGTGCTATAAACAGATCACTGCCAATGGAAAGTTTTAATTAGATTTATTAATTCAGAATGTAGTTGAAACTGTGGTGAATATTGATTGTAATGGCCTCTGTTTTAAATATAATTAATTCATGATCTGCATAATTGCTCATTACCTGTACCTTAATTATGGGGCATAAAACATTGTTTATCACTAACATAGTACTAATGGGAAGACAGGCGTTCTCTGATAACTTAGGATTCTTGATATTTTTGTTGAAGAGAGCAAGGAGGCATTGCATTTTCTTTACAGGGAGAAAGAGAGAGAGAGAGGGAGAGAGAAAATACATGCCTGTATCTCCAATGACAACCAGGATGCAGAGACAACCTGATAAACACAGGACATTTATGGTTCTTTTATGACTACATTTTCTGACAAGATAAGGTAAATACTCTTTTGTGGGACTTTACAACTGCACAGGGCTAAAGCTACTGTCCATGGAAACTGAAAAATTTGAGGATAAATACACTGTGTTTGAGGCTGCTCACGGGCAATGAGGGTATCCTAGCAGAATGACAATTTTCTTATAATAACATGAAGAATTTCATGGTGTTTTTTTTTTTTCCATCTTACCGCTAGTACCAGCACAATACATCGTTTTTTTATGTGAAAAAAAATCATACAAATCTATGGTTCTTCTCTCTTTCCCTATACACCATACACCCTAAGGATAGTTTATGTGCTTATTTCCATTAGTGTTTTTAAGTCCGAGTAACAAAACCTGAATAAACTGTATGTGTGTACATATTGTACATATATATATATGTATATATGGTTGCCAGAAAATGTTAGGTAAGTAGATGAGCGTTCAGTGAGTTGTTTTTTTGTGTGTTTTGTTGTTTTGAGGCAGTCTTGCTGTGTAGTCCAGGCTGACCCCACACTTCCTATCCTGCCCAGACTCCAAAGTGCTAAGGTCACAGGTGTCCCAGGGTTTTATTTTAATGTTTTTTTTTTTTTTTCTGTACAGTGGGGAAACCTAGAACCTTGCATTTGCTGCTACAGAAACACTCAACCACTGGGCTACACTGCCAGCCCTTGACAAAGGATTCTTGTACATATGCCATGACGTGCGCGCAAACCTCGCGGTACAGCTGCGAGTCCTCGATCCTGACACGAGCGGCCGCCACCACCCTGAAGTCCGTGACATAGACGCTGGAACGATAGACCAAATGACGCACACTGCTGAGCTACTTATCAAGGACGAAAGGATGAGGGTATATATTATCTAATTATACAAATGTACACTAAATTTCAAAGAGCTTTGAAAACAGAAACCAAAAACTGCAGAAAACAGGCAAACAAGAAATACTCTTTTGCTAAAGTAAAAATCATAAATTAAAAAAAAAAAGGAAATGATTGGGCTGGAGGGGTGGATTAACAGTTAAGGTATTTGCCTGCAAAGACAAAGGACTCAGGTTTGATTCTCCAGGACCCACATTAGCCAGATACACAAGGAGTTCGTTTGCAGTGGCTGGAGGCTCTGGTACACCCATTCTTTCTCTGTCTCTCCCTCTTTCTCTGTCAAATAAATAAATAAAAACAAAATATTAAAAAAACAAAAGAGAAATGATTGAACATTTTAATAGCATATTATAATTTCATCTATCTACAAGGAGCACAAGTGACTGACTTGTATGCTGGTTTGTGACAAAAACAAACAAATAGCAAAAAATCAATGAAGGAAGACAAAATTTCTGGTAAAAATGTTACAGTCTAAGGAAGTGCTCTTTTCTTTATATCTATCATAGAGGAGGAAACTGCCAATTTCTCTTAATAGAAAATCTCATTTGGTTTGTCATCATTGAGTACAGACTGACAAAATAAAAAAGCTGTTTGAAGATTGGAGAGATGGCTCAGCAGTTAAAGCACTTGTCTGCAAAGCTTAAGGACCTGTGTTCAGTTCCCCAGTATCCATGTAAAGCCAGATGCACAAGGTGGTACGTGCGTCTGGAGTACATTTGCAGTGACTAGAGGCTCTAGCGTTCCCCTTCTCTGTCTCTTTCTCTCTCTCTTTCAAATAGATAAATAATAATAAATATATATTTTAAGCTCTCTGACAGGTACCTGGGACTCACAGCTTTACTGTCTTGCCTCATAGTTAAACTTCATTATCAATGACTGGCTTTAGGATCAACTAGGAGACATACCTTTGGCTATGACTGAAGGTACTTCGAAAGAGGTTTAACCTTGAATGTGGGTAGCAATATCCCATGGAATGGGATTCTGGACTGAATAAAAAGAAAAACAAAATGAGGACCCTAGCTGAGAGACAACCCGTCGCTCTGCTTCCTGACTGCAGACACAGTGTGGCCAGCCACCTCACACTACTGCCTCCATAGTTTCCCTGGCATATTGCACTTTGCCCTCAAACTTGGAGCCAAGCCAACCCTTTCTCCTTCAAATCGTTTTTGTCAAATACTTTGCCACCATAGCCAGAAAGGAATGGACACAGCCACGCCACGCAAGTGACACAGTGCTTCGACCTTCTGTCATGGGAAGTAGGTTTGCTGGGCTCTGGGCATGTGTGGGAGGCTTATGGCCTTCAGCACACACATCGACTCTCACCATCCTGGAAACCAGCAGTCCAATGTTAAGGTGTCAGGTGCTGCACTGTTGGTTTCTTGGGACAGCTGCGTCTTAGGCTTGCAGCTGGGCTGCCTTTAACCTTTGTCCTCATCCTTTCTAACTGCCTGATCCAGATTTCTTCTCCATGTAATACATGGGTTATATTGGGTCAGGGTCCAATCTCTGACCCTCTTTGAATCATAGCACCAATAACGTGTCAAAGAAGTGTTCAGGATAGCAAGCGTCAGCCTGTGAATTATGACCTATTAGGAACCTTCAAGAGGACTTCCTTGCATCTCTTACCCAGTGCTCACACTAATGAGGGTGCATCTCTAGAAGGAGGTCTCAACAGGGCCTGGCGGTCCCTGGTCACATTTAGTACTATCTAGAGATTACGCTCTTGTGTATTTCTGGCTGCCCAGCTGCAGTTGCTACTGGCATCTAGTGGGTAGAGGTCAGAAATGCTGCTGCCAAGCTCCCTTCCCTCGGCCCACACCTCGCCTCCACCCCCACTAGAAATCAGCCAGACACAGACTTGATAACACCAGTGTCAAAAATCCTGAGATGGAAAGATCTGTCCTTGTCCAGACCTTTCTATTTAACCCATGTGCTTGGAGGAAGGAGAGGAGGGCAGAAAGGAAAAGAAAAAGACTTCTATACAAGAGGATCCCTCGATGTCTCAAGGATTCCTTGTGCCTGTTGTCTGCAAGTGTCTGTCTGCCCTGAAAACCAGGCTGCCTGAGTGATTTATCTGCAGTTGGAGAAAGTTCCACTTCCTGCCTAGAATCATTTTTGTTTTACTCTTTGATTTTTCTAGAAAGCTCCTCATTATGTCCACAGAACTAATAACAAAATTGATGGGCTAAAGTGGGGGCTTCTGGGTACATGAATGCCTTGCACAACCAGGAAATAATCCTGCTCTTTGTCCGGTAATGAAAGCATTAGGACTCTCTCATATTTTCCCTCCCGCTTCCATCTCATCCCCAACTACTTCTAAATTTAGCACTCTCCCCAGTGACCCAGGGAAAGATCAAAGCTCTCTTCACATCTCTGAGATTGGGGTGGAGCAGGTCTACATAGTAAATGGGGCAGAGAAATGGCAGACATGGAGGGAGAAAGCACACAGGAGTGTCCAGTGTTTGGTGAGCCAGTGGGCCAGAGAGGTGGAGAGAGACCTTGCTTCTTTCAGTCCTGAGCCTCTGGAGATGCCCTTTGGAAACCAGATACCTCTTCCCAGCAGGCATTTATCCAGCCCACCAGCCCTTCGTCCTCTTGGTCCTTTTGTACCAGTTGCCTGTTCAGCAGGGACCAGGGTTTCCCTTCCAGGCCTGTAGTGGGTTGCCTTTTATGCACAATGTAGTATCTCTCTCTCTCTCTCTCTCTCTCTCTCTCTCTCTCTCTCTCTCTCTCTCTCTCTCTCTATCCATCCATCCATCCATCCATCCATCCATCCATCCATCCATCCATCTAGCTATCTGTCTATCCATCTATCCATCCATTATGAAAGAGAGAGAGAGAGAGAGAGAGAGAGAGAGAGAGAGAGAGAGAGGGAGAGAATGGGCATACCAAGGCGTCTAGCCACTGCCAATGAATTCCCAGATGCATGTACCACCATGTACATCTGGCTTACATGGGTTCTGGGGAATCAAACCTGGGTCCTTAGGCTTCTTGGACAAGCACCTTAACCACTAAGCCATCTCTCCAGCCCCATATAGCATTCTTGAAGGCTCAGAAAGATGTCCACTGAGGCTCTGTCTCAGGTGGGATTCCATGACCAGCTAAGGTGTTGAGCCAAAGGGAGAAGGGTTATTGGGACAACCACCCCTAAAGAAGTGAGTGGGTGGGTGTGGGCTTAGAAAGAAGCCCCCTTGAATGTCTCCTCACACAGGTCCCATGGGGACTCTAGGGCTTTGAGGGTCTTTCTGGGCATGGGTGCTCCGTTGGGAATGGGCACAACCTGGGGTGGGAGCTGATGCCAGCTTGAGCAGTGACTATGTGCTCAGTGTGAGCCGGGCACATGACAAGGGATCTGGCAAAGACCCTGTTGCTGGTTATAGGCTCTTCAATGGAGTTTGAAACTTGATGGTTTCCCTGTACCTCCTTAGGGAAGACATAAGCAGCAGAAAACATCCACTGATTTATACTTACCTCTTCACCGAGGAAGGCATTTGATCTTCCTAGCTTCCTAGCACCCATTAGAAACAAAAGTGGTAAGAGACAGGGAGAACTGGCTTTTTATCTTTCAGATTGGAAAGGCACTAGGGAGCACAGGGCTGGGACAGGCAGCTGGTATGGTCTCGAGTCCTGGAAAAATGCCCCTTGACCTCAAACAGAGGGGACACCCTTGTCCCCAACGTGCATGTTTTGAAAGAGGAAGATGGGAGAACAGCATGCAGTCGTTCAGAGGTCCCCTGGGACATCCTCAGTTCCTTGGATCTGATGGGTGTGTTTCTAGGAATCACCATAAGTTGCAGTATTGGGGACCCCTGGTACTCACAGCTCCACGGAGGAGCACTTCTGGCCCATTCCGGCCACAGGCTGCCCCTACGGTGCAGAGAGTGAACATGGCCACGGCCCTCCTGGTGCCTTGACCTCTGCACCTGTAGAGTATGTTCACGCACCTTCTCAGGTGACTTCCCTAACAAGCAGTGCTAATGGGAGCACAGCCTAGACCCACGCTGACTCCCCTTGCGGAGAGCCGGGCGGATAGGGCACTGGCCAGCTGCAAGTGTGGCTGAGCGTACCCGTAGTGCCCATGCTCTGGGGATAGAGGCCGGGGCACTGGGAATGTGAGGCTAGTCCGCACTCCGCAGCAAGAACACTGTCTCAGCATCTTCCAGCCAGTCAGTGTGGGGGGGGGGGGCAGGCTTCTGGTTCCCTGTACTGATGCTTGCTCCTGGGGTTCAGGTTGTAGTACCTGTGAGTATGTTGGGGCAGGTGGATTTTTACAAGTGAACTGAAAATCATGAGTTAATTTTGGAAACCAGAAGGCAGGCTCAGGAAGTGTCCCATAGCTTATGTGGGGACTCTGGATCCCAGGGTCATTGCAGAAATCTATGTGGACCACATAGTATGGAATATTCATGCATCTTAGAAATCTTTGAATGAATGGGGCAGGGCAAGCTTCACTTGTGGCAAAACCAATGCTCTGTACAATCCTTTTCATTATTACATGGATATCACAGCATTCTGGTATGGGGGCGCTTTAGAAAGAAAGTGAGGTGCCCAAAATGAGAAGTCACTTGCCTAAGGCTAAAGGCCAGCTGGTTACGGGCAGAACTCAGATTTTGGTCTATGCATTTCTGCCACCCAGTATCAACTCATGAAGCAAACTGTTTGGGAGAGTGGGGAATGAGGAGGGGATTGCTTGATTATCAGGGAAATCGATCAACAGAGTCACCATTTAATTAAAAAATATATCAAAACCTTTCTTGATAATGATCGACCTGTTACACTGTAGCAATTAAAGCGGCGATTTTATTTACTGAGTTACTGCCAACTCTGATGTTTCTTTTTTTTTTTTGTAATACCCTTGTGATAACTCAATTGGAAATATGTGGTAAGAAACAGTAATATACAGTCTTTTCTTAAGATAACTTTTGTCACAGCCAACTCGGGAGTTCATGTGATGGGCCCGTTGCAGTGCCAAAGTCCCCTCGGTCCCATCCTGTCTTCAACAGCTCTAGAGGGGCCCATCAGGAGTCTTATCTGAGGCCCATATTTGAACTGGTGAATTGCACCCCCATGTGCTCAACAGCTCTGAGGCCACTGTACATTAGAGATAATTAGCAATGGATGCTTTTTAATGTTGAATGTTGACGATTTTTTTAAAATTAAACTTTCATTTGAAGTTTCATGCGATGGAAGGGCATCGCTATGGGCTTGAAAGATGGTGTCCCTCAAAATTCAGGCCGTCAGTGTGATGGTCTTAGGAAGGGGATGGGGACTTCAGAGGTCACTAGGCTGTGAATGTGGTCCCTAAGGAATGGGATGACTAATCCTCACGACAGACTCCACAGAGCTTCCTGGGCCCCTCTGTCAATGGAGACACAGAGAGAAGTCACCCTCTATGAACCAGGAAGCAGTCTACACCAGACACCAAATCTGCTGGTGCCTTGATCTTGTACTTGTCAGCCTGCAGAACTGTGAGAAATACATTCCTGTTGTTTATAAACCACACAGTGTGTGGTATTTTGTTATCACGGCCCAGATGGACTAGGATGGCAACATACCGCCCACTTGCACGTGCCGCTCTGGAGGAAAGCACGGAGTTCTCCAAGCAGACGAGTTCCCATGCCTCATGGCGGTCACGGAGTGCTTCCATCCCGGCATGTAACCCCAAAAGCCGTGTGGCTGTTGGGCTCTGAAAATGGAAACAAGTCTGCAATGGCTGACATTTTGATTCACGTTTCCGTGATAAGTTACTGCCCCAAGAAAGAATCCCATGTTTGGCTAAGTTGGGAAACACTGCGTACATTCTGTGGATTGACAGACTAAAATCAGTGAGATGACCTGAATCAATAATTTAGTTTAATTTTTGGTGTTTTATTTTTTCCAATTTAGTTGACCACAAAATGCTGTCTTATGTCACATCTATAAAAAATTTGGAGGACCTATTTTGAAGAATTCCTAATGGGGTGGAACCAGACAGAAACTGATTATTAATCAAAGAGGCAAAGGCAAGACAATGAACCATCTGCTGAGGGGTCGAAAGGCCCGGATGTTGGTATAGACTCTTCTGTTAATTAGCTATGTGACTTCAGGGAAATCCCATCCCTCTGGGTCTTAGTTTACTTGCTTGTAAAATGAGGAGCTGTAATGAGGTCATTCCAGAGGGCCCATTTGGATCTTGTACATAATGTTTTCTGATATGTTTGGACTTTTCTCCTGGTAGGCTCTCTCTGTCCATTCAACCTACCATAGTTCACATTGACAGTCTCAGGGCTTGAAAAGTACCTTGGAGTGTTTCCCAAGTCAGACAAAGTGATTCGTGGTACCCCTGAGGTTTCCTGCTTAGGATTTTGACTCACCATAAGATGATTGTTGTGTCTGTCAGTCTGTCTGTTTTTTTTTTTTTTTTGTCTTAGGAGCCTCTCTTCTGCTTCTTTCTGCCCTAGGAGCATGAATCTTTTTCTTTTTTAAAATTTTATTTATTTGCAAGGAGAGAGAGAAAGAGAGACAGAGAGAGAGAGAGAGATTGAAGAGCGAGGCAGAGAGGGAATGGGCACACCAGGGCTTCTAGCCACTGCGAAAGAACTCCAGACTCATATGCCCCTTGTGCATCTGGCTTATGTGGGTCCTGGGAAATCGAACCTGGGTCCTTAGGCTTCAAAGGCAAGCATGTTAACCACAATGGATGTAGCTTATGAGCACGGTTCATGGTGAGGAGTCACTTCTGTTCACAAAACAGAACCCAGTGAACACATGCATGCGTGTGTGTGTGTGTGTGTGTGTGTGTGTGTGTGTGTGTGCGCGCATGCGTGTTGGTGACTTTAAGAAGACCCCATAGGGAACTTTATCAAGGGCTACATAGTCACAGAGACCCCACGAGGGATGGATGACTTGAGAAAGGCTTGAAAGGTTGTATAATCAAAGTAGCTGGGTAGAAATAAGGAGGGTCCCTCTGACGGTTTGAATGAAAAGTGCCTCGCAGCCTCAGGTGTTGGAGATTAAACTTCCTATTTGGTCCCCAACTGGTGGAGCTTTCGGGAGATGGAGCCTTGCTGGGGGTGGTGTGTCACTAGGGAAGGACCTTTGGGTTATTCGCCTAGTCTATGTGTGTTGAGAGCCAGCTTGCTCTGGCTGTTTTTGTTTTTTCCTCTTTCTCTCTGAATCTTTTTTGCTGTGATGTGTGAAGTTATGAGCTGTCTACTATGCTATTTTCTGCCATGATGAAATTCCCCCCATCAAAAGTGTAAGCCTGATATAAATCTTTTCCTCCCAGAAGCTGTTTCTGGTCAGGTGGTTTGTCCTGAGGACAAGGAGGTAATTATTACAATTCCCAAGTGATCTGGGTGCAAGAAAGTGTATTGATGAGTCTCTATGGTAGGGTAAGATTCAGGAAGGAGCACTATGGTCTGCAGATGGAAAACAGAAACTTAAAAGAAATTATGAGAGAGAGAGAACACACCAGGGCTCCCAGTCACTGCAATTGAACTCCAGACACATGTCACTTTGTGCAAAACTGTGCCCTGGCATCACCTTGTGCATCTGGCTTACGTGGGATATGGGGAGTGGAACATGGGTCCCAAGGCTTCTCAGGCTAGCACCTTAGCCATCTCTCCAGCCTGGAAAACACAAACCTTTGGCTGCTAACATGTTAGAATGTCTCCAGGGTCACACAGGCAAAAGGTGAGACATTGACATTTCTTCTGGAGGATAATACTTGAGTCAGTGGACCTTGGGTCATGATTGGTACTGGATGGCAGAGATGCCGCCCGTGAACATCACACACGGCCCTAGACACTGAGTCCTGGGTGACGTTTAGCCTGCGCTTTCCAAACCCATGTGCTGTTCAGATAACAACCATCCTCAGCCAAGAGCACTTGAGGACAGCGATTTCCAAAAGATCCTCAACAAGAGACAGTGGAAGAAGGGAGCCCTGTTCCTCTGGACTCAGAAGCAGGGAAAGCGGGAAGGACTATCCCAAGAGCAGAAGATCTGGGGGAGTGAGATGTCGCCTTGAAAACTCCCCCTGCACAGTAAACAAGCTCCTTCTGCTCACTCTAGAGAATCAGCCCATGCTTCAGGTTCAAGACACGATGCATCATCATGCACGATGCTCCATGTCAGAGATTCCAAAATAAAATAAAAATAAGATAGCAACAGGCTCTCTTGCTTTGTGTGGTGGGGCAGGGAAAGAGGAATGAGAGGTGTAGATAAGAAAGGGGGCTGGAGAGATGGCTTAGCAGTTAAGGTGCTTGCCTATGAAGCCTGAGGACCCAGGCTTAATTGCCCAGAACCCACGTAAGCCAGATGCACAAGGTGGCCCATGAGTCTAGAGTTTGTTTGAAAAGACTCGAGGCCCTGGTGTGTCCATTCTCTCTCTCTCTCAAATGAAAAAGTAAATAAAATATTTTTTAACAAAAAAGAAAGGGAGACAGAACTTGTGCTCTAGGACAGACCACAAGAAGTAGTTGGTCATTTTCTTTCATCCTATAAAATAGAAGTTGAGAGGAAGTAGCTGGTATGGGGAATACTTAAGCAAGAATTAAGGACCACGTTTGTTGACATCATATTTTAGTTAGTATAGTATTGTATGTAAATACTTAGAATCAGAGTATCCCAGACAACTCTTTTTGTAAAATTTAATTTATTGTTTTATTGACATCTTCCATAATTGTAGACAATAACCCATGGTAGTTCCTTCCATCCCCATACTTTTCCCCATCATAGCCCTCCCCATCTCAATCAGTCTCTCTTTTATTTTGATGTCATGATCTTTTCCTCCTATTATGATGATCTTGTGTAGGTAGTGTCAGGCACTGTGAGCGAGGTCATGGATATCCAGGCCATTTTGTGTCTGGAAGAGCACACTGTAAGGAATCCTACCCTTCCTTTGACTCTTACTTTCTTTCTGCCACCTCTTCCGCAATGAACCCTGAACTTTGGAGGGTGTGATAGAGATGTTTCAGTGCTGAACACTCCTCTGTCACTTCTTCTCAGCACCATGGTGCCTTCTGAGTCATCCCAATGTCACAGCCATCTGAAAAGGGTAGCTTCTCTAACCAAAAGTGAGAGTAGTATTAATATATGGGTATGAACATTAAGAGAAGTGCTTACTGGGCAGTTTGGTGAGCATAGTATATACATTTAGCCAGACAGCAGCAGGCATTACTTCCCTAGGGCTCATGACTACCCCTGTTGTAGGTTTTCTATATCAGGGATGTATTCCCTCCCATGGAGCAGTCCTCCAGTCCAATTAGAGATCACTTGGTTTCCCCCATAACAGACATGCCACTATTGCACTCAATGGCTCATTTGGTCTGGCTGGCCAAATTTAAGGCTTGCAGTGTCCACTGTTGAGTATCTCCACTGATTATTTCTCTTTCTCCCATTGACCTGCATGCAGTGTGGCTTTTTCCAGCTTTCTGTCAGGTAACCTACAAGAAGGAGGTTTTCAGCTCAGTTCTAGCAGGATTTCTCAGTGACCTTGAAGCCCAAGAATGTGGAGTCTTCACTAATAGGATCTTACCATCTATTCCTGGTGGGAAGCCAAGAGCCCAGGCAATGGCCTGTAATGTTGTGTAGGCATCAGGGACATTCTTGGCCAACAGCTCACTGGAAGGTATCCCATTCCTGGCTCTGAAAATTTTCTAGTAACAACTCATGACTTCTGAGTGTTCCATTGTCCTAAAAGGTAGGTTTCCATATGACTTATTTATATCCTCTTAGGTTTTGATTAGCCCTCCATCCACTTTCACCCTTCTGATCATGCTTCAGTGGATACAAGAGTCTGGAAAGCCACAGGCATATGCCTGGGGGGGGGGGCACTCTGTGCTTCACTGGGCTGAACAAGGACCTTCCAGATGTGGAAAGACTTCTGTAGACACCCTCATTTTGGTCTGCTGACAGTTTCAGAACTCAAATTGTTAACAAGTATCATGGGTTCTGCTGTGATGATAAAGTCTAAGGCATGTCTGAAGGGGTGGTTGGTCCCTGCCCCAGGCTATGACTAGAAATACCAACCCTGGGAATCAGGCACTGGTACCAAAAACACTGGGTTCTGATAAACAGTGTGTGTGTGTGTGTGTGTGTGTGTGTAGAGAGAGAGAGAGAGAGAGAGAGAGAGAAAGAGAGGAAGGGAGAGAAAATGTTAGGGATACAGAGTCTTTGTTTCCCAGTCACAGGAACTGCGCCTGAAAGATCAATGAAAGGGATTTACAGGCTCACCCAGTTGGGAATTCCATGTTAAGGGTCACTGTGATGCTCCATGTGACTCCCTGTGTTTCCTCAGCTTCATCCAATGGCTACCAGCAAAGATGAATGCCAACAACTCCTGAGGTAATAGGTAATGGGTTTTCTTCTTCAAGCCTTGGGGGAGGGGGAGGAGAGAGAAGGAAAGAGAGAAAGAGAGAGATTGGATGTACAACAAGAGAGATGCAGGGAGGGGTAGAGAAGAGAAGGAAGGAGAAGTGGGGGAAAAAAGAAAGACCTATGTCCTAGAAAAGTGAGATAGTTCCTTTGACAGGACCTCTAGAAACCTCTTTTCATATTTTATCAGTCCAAAATGGAAGTTAAATACACTGTTGAACCAACCTCTGTACCGAGCATGGGGGCTGGGAATGGTTGTTGCTTACCTGGTAAGTCAGCAGTCACAGCTAGGGGCTGGAAAGATGGTCAGTTCTCAAAATATGTCTGATACAGAGTAAGGAAGAAGAAATCCCACCTGCAGGGGTGCATGGCCCCTGGAGAGCTTGGCAGACCACCCACCTCTACTCGCTACCCCGCCTTCCACCTTCCTGTAAAGCTCCCACCTATCACCAGCATTGTACACCCCAGAGGGACAGGAGGCAGCGTCTTCTGCAGTTCTCTCTTGGAGAAGGCATTTTCCCCAAAACGTCACTTGGGCTCAGATCTCAAGTCAGAAGCAGGAAGCCTTGGGCAGTATTTCGCCGACCTCTCTGGATTCCTATGTCTCCTCTAGACAAAGGTATTAGACAGAAGGGAGACACTGCTAAGAGTCTGTAGGGCACTCCGGAGCTGTCAAGCGGTTCCCACCAACAACTAGCTGGGCTATGAATGTACCAGCATGCTTTGCTTTAGAACATCCAGGCCTTGGCGTGAACCTCTCGGGTGTCTATAGCAAAAGCGAGGTGCAGAAAATGGAAGCGCTGAGGTTTGCGGTTCTTCCTTTGCATAAGCCCTTTGACCCAAGGCACCCTTGGCAGCTCCTTCACTCAGAACCCCAGGGTGACCGCTCCTCAACTTTGCAGAAAGACCCCTTTATACAACACAATCCTTTGTGTGCAACAAAAACTGATAGTATATGATCTGTACCTATTTTTATTGCTATATGTGTCAGATTTTTCTCTCTTTGCCTTCTCCAGTCCCTCAGGACTTTTAGACTTAGTGTTTAAATATTTATAAACTGTTACAATTACTTATTACAGGTTTATGCTGTTATTATATTTATTGTGGAATATTCATCTCTTCCTCCAAAAATAACAGGACTTTCCACGGGCCGACATGTGTTAATGATGCTATAGCTTGTCTTTTACAGCAACAAAGCGCGTCTCCCTCTCTTTTGACAGCCCTAAGCACCTTTCCTTAGAAGCAGGATTCCTACTTCACTGGAAAATACATCGCTTCTGATCCCCAAATGTTAATCTATGCAGATTTGAGGATTTTGTTTTTCTTTTAGTGCTTACACAGAGAAATTTTAACCCCAGGAATCACTGTTGAGTTGAAAGTAACAGAAGCCCTTGTGGTTGGTAAGTTTTCTTTTCTTCTGGAGTATTTCCGGTGTGTGTGCACAAATGTGTAAGAGACTCTCCAGTCTCAGTTTAGATTCATCCATCCTTCCCTCCACTTATCTACCTGTTCCTTTCTTCCTTCCTCCCTTTCTTCCTTTTCTCCTCCTCCCTTCCCTTCATTCCCTCCTTCTTTCCTTTCTTCCTCCCTTCTTTCCTTCCCTTTCCTCCTTCCTTCCCTCCCTCTCTCCCCTCCTTTCCTCCCCTTCTGTTCAGTTTAACCTACCTACTCTATGCTAACACTGTGTTGGATACCAAATTTGAAGAAATAGATAAGAAATCCTGCACGCCAACACTGACAGGTCTACTGGAAGAAGAGAAAGTACAAACCGATGCCACATGGGTAGGCAGTGATCAGTGCAGAGGGACATATATGTGGCCGTGGGACTACAAAGGGGGCTACTTTGTAGAAGATTGGTCCACGAGTGTATAGGTAACCCTGCATACACCACGCAAGGCTGAATTCCTCTGGGAATAGAACCTTTTGTCCATCACTGGGTCATCATCTCATCAACTCACCAGTCCAGTTTGTTGCCCAAACTGTGATCTGCCTCTCTCACCCAGGGAGACTTTGCCTTCTAAGGACTTTTACTAATTTTTGACACCATTTTTGTGTGTCCCAAGTGAATGGCAGAGTGACATTGGAGGAGGCCATGGGCTAATGTCACTTGGCAGGTGTTAGAGGATTAGAGGTAGTGTCCCTTTTTTTTTTTTTAAAGCATGCGTATGTGTGCATCTCTCTGTGTGTGGGGAGGCACACAAATACCACAACAAAGAGGTGAAGGTCAGAGGCAACCTCTTGTGCTGGTCCTCATCTTCCACCATGTTTAAAATGGGGTCTCTTAGAAAGAGAGAGAGAGAGAGACAGACAGACAGAGAGAGAGAGAATGGACATGCCAGAACTTCCTGCCACTACACACGAATTCCAGATGCATGCACTATTTTCTGCATCTGTTTTCACATGGCTACTGGGGAATCAAAACTGGGCTGGCAGGCTTTTCAAGGAAGCACTTTCACCACTGAACCGTCTCCTAAGCCCCAGCCTTAGGTACTTCTAATTAAGATTAAGCTTCCTACTTAGACTGCAGCAGGCGGAGCCCTGCTGGAAGAGGTGTGTCTCTGAGGGCAGATCTTGTCGTTCAGTCTTATGAGGTATGTAAAGAGCCAGATTGATCTCTGCTGTTCATGCTGCCTGGTGCTGGCTTCTCTCTCTCTCCCTCTCTCTCTCTCTCTCTCTCTCTGTCTGCTGTGCATGTATGAAGTGGACCAGCTTCTTCTGCCATGATGATAATTCCTCTGGAATCTCTAAACCTCAAATAAACCCATAAACTGCTAAAAAATAAAATAACATAAATAAAGTAGGATCTCTTGTTCCCCACTGCCTATGCCAAGCTAGCCGGCCTATGGGCTTCCTGGAATTCTCTTACTTCTATTTCCATCTCCCTGTAGGAGTGCTGGGGGTTATAGGTCAGTGCTGCCTGTGTCTGGTACTGCAAGCATCCTGAGGACCTGAACTCAGGTCTTCATACTTGTACAAGGGCTTTAGGTCTTTTTAATGGCTGTTTTATTTTTTCTCTATTTTTCCTAGTATTTTTATCACATTTATTTAATGTTGGTTTGTTTTGAATAGAAGGCGCAGGAGTCCAGGGGCCAGGAGCCCAGGCCATCAGTCAAGGTTATGACTTACACCACACCCATACTTTCCTTTGTGAACAGGTTTCTACTTCTGTTCCTGGGGACCCCAGTCTCCTGGGGCCCTCCTGTCATTCAGAGTGGCTCTGGGAGGCCGAAGGAACACATCAAAAATTAAAGGCTGAAGACATGATTGGAGGTCATCCCTCTGGCAGGAAGAATCCAATAAACACTGAGTGAGGACCACGCTGGCTGTCCCCTTGCTCCTGGTGGGTGGCGCAGAACCCAAGAGCCGCTGTGGGGTGCTGCACTGTGCAGATGCGTGTCGCCACCTTTGCAGGAGGGCTCTCAGTCATCGGTTGCTGCCGTCATTGGGAGCAGCTGGCCTGTTATCTGCTTTTGGCTGGAATTCGAGGGCCACACTCCCTGGGTCCTTTAGACTCCAAGAGCCCATTCTCTATAGATCCTGAAAGACACTTGCTGAAATCTCCAACCACTGCTGTCTTTCCCAAGTCACCCTTGGGAATCTAATTCCTACCAAATGACCACTCCTCTCTGTCTGCATCTGAGGGTCCCTTCACGTGCAGCCATAGCACATGCGTCATGTACTCCCTGAAGGCTGGGGGCTTGCTAGACACCCTAAAGGGAACCAGCCTAGACCACCATCCACACTCACCTGTGATCCTGTGGGAAGGCATCCTGCCGTATTCAACAGGGCTTGTCTATAGGGAAGCTGCCTGAAGCCCACATAAATTCAGAGATGTCTGGGGTTTGTCTTCGAAGACCCACAGGGCCTCCCAAAGGCACAGACAGATTCCAGATCCTTTGTGGGTCCCGAGAGAAACAGCATGGGCCACCAGTCCATTTTTCCCACTCCGAGAGTTGGGGGCACCTCGTCCGTAATTGAAGCATTAGTAACAGTTTCTTTCCCCTTCTGCAGGCGTTCCCAGAGGTCTGCCGTTTGCTTTGCAGGAGCGTTCGGCATTAAATACTCTGGGTGTCGGTACAGCAGCGAGGTGGTTAATTTTGACTGAATATTATGCTATATAACCACTTGGCATTTAACTTGAAAAATGGCTTTCTGCTTCACCTGTCAGCGTACCCAGTTCTCATCAAATAAGTGAGTGAGAAAAATTTTTAAATTTCAATTTCCTGATGCTATTAGACACTACTTCTTCCATACTTAAACAGTTTAGCAGGGCATGTGCGGGTTTTGGTATTCAGACCATGCCTCCCACTACATGCTATTACAATAGCTTTTTTTGTTTAAAGGGTAAAGAGATGCATGGATCTTTATCTTGAGGTTAGGAAAATGTATTGCAGGAACACGGCCAATCAGGTTCCAGATAACTTTGAAACATGGCACCATCACCCCCAATGTAGTCCAAGGAATTCCATCGCCTACTGTAGCAGATTTGAGACTGTCAGAAATAAAGTGACTACAGACTAACCCTGCATGGTACTTCAGGGGGAAATTGATCACTCATGTTAGCATTAATCTATTTTTACTGTTCCTTTTGTCAATTATAATTCAGTAAACCATGCCAGAGACTTGCGTTCATGAACTCCGGTTTTAAGAGTAAAACCCCAGGCTCATTCACTCCTGTGAATTAGAGATCCCATACGCTCAGTGGTTCAAACCGCTTCGTTAGCGTCGCCTTATTTTAGACATTCGCAGATGAAGAGCCTGTGGAGGAGAGATGACAGTATTCTATTTCCGCGTCTGAGCTCCGCGTTCTAAACTCTCCTCATTGTCATGTGTTGACAGGGTTTGGACATGCGCATGGGCAGTGGTTGAAAGGAAGGTCAGCTGACCACAGCCTGGGGGCTGGACTCACCCGCCAGGTGACCAAACTCATCTGTTTCTTTCTCTTATTTGCTTTATTTGTTTGTTTGCTTTTGAAACAATGACTCTCTGTGTCCGTTTCCAGCTGCCCTTGAACTCATTCTGCAGCCCAGGCTGGCCTGGAGCTTGTCATCTTTCTGTCTCGGTCTCCACAGGCCTGGGGTTACTGGGCTCTGTCTGGTGTGCCCGCCGGGCCCAGCCAGGTCATCTGCGTGTTTAAATGAGGGATATCGGGCAGAGTTTCACGCTTCCTGTCTCCATGCTGCTGTCTGGGGTGCAAAGAGGTGTATGGCTGTCCCTGACACACTATGACTCAGACTTAGCAAATGCTCTGGCTCTTTATAGAGAGAGTTGCATCACCCTACAATTTAGCATCCCACACTTGCCTTCTCTTCCCTCGTTGACCCTGCCTCTAATTTTTCTGCACCTCTACTCGAGATGTTTCTGGTAACAACACTGGTTTAAGAAATCAGGCATTTGGGAAGAGATTTTCTTTACTTTGGCTCCTGTGTGTGTGTGTGTGTGTGTGTGTGTGTGTGTGTGTGTGTGTGTGCCCATCCCCATCTTACAGATGGAAGTGCTGAGACCTGTGGAAGTCACAGAGATAGGGGAAAAGCACAAATTCCATCTTTCACAGAGCCATGGGGTGACTGAGGTAGTCAATATGAACTGAGGAAGCGTCCCCCGCACAGAGCGGCTCCGGTCCTTGTCTACTGTGACTCTTCTCTGTTCTCCTGTTTACTATTCTGCGACCCTCCCGCAAAAGCACCAGGCAACTGGCGGGCAAGGGATGCCTGCTGCTGTCTGCCCGCTGCACCAGCGGCCCTGAGAGCCCGGCCACCAGCCCGAGGGGAGCCATTTGTCTCCATCGGAAACACAAACCAGGTTTCCCTGTAATGGGCTCCACATTTTGGCCAAGCCGCCTCAGATGTTTGGCCAATAGGAAAGCCGTGTCCTTCCTGCACAATTTCAGCCCTAAGAATCTGTGACTGTCTCTCCCTGGAGGCCCGGCGAACAGGAGGAGGGCCGACTTGAAATCAATAAATGGATTGCACACCTTCAGGGCTCTGCCATTTGTCATCTCTGACCTACAGAGGCATTCTGGGGCTTCCGCTAACCTGTGCTGCGTGCGTGTTTCCACCGTCTCTCTTATCCTCCACTTTGACCCCTCGGAATATTGCTTCGAGTTCCAGGAGGCCGGGTGAGAGGTGGGCGGGAGGGAAGCGGGGCTCTTGCAGAGTCTGCGGAGAGAAAGACGAGGCAGCAAGCAAGTGTGCGGAGGGCTGGGGCACACGGCTGCCAGTGTCACCCCGTCCGTCTGAGGTCAGCCATGAAGCGGGGACCCTTCACTGGCTTCCAGCACAAGTGGTCTTCAAACCGCCCCGTGCTGCTTCCCAGAAAGTCCTTACAGGGTTGGGGGAGGGGGTGGAGGAGGAAAGTGGATTCACTGAGCCCTAACCACATATGGCCCCCAAGGTGGAGTTGAATTCACCAGCGCTTCTCTTCAGAAAAATTATATTTATTTATTTGAGAGAGGGAAAGAGGCAGAGAGAGAGAGGGAAAGAGAGAGAGAGAGAGAGACAGAGAGAGAGAGAGAGAGAGAGAGAGAGAGAGAGAGAGAGAGACAGAGAGACAGAGAGAGAGACAGAGAGAGGCTCCACTTTGTGCATCTGGATTATGTGGGCACTGGGGAATCGAACAGAGATCCTTTGGCTTTGCAGGCAAGCACCTTAACCGCTAAGCCATGTCTCCTGCCCACTAGGGCTTCTTTTTAAGCCATTCACTCTTCCATTTGAAAGATATTCTGGAGGTGTCTGTGGTGTGGCTGGGCGGAGTCCACAGCCCCTGTTTGGAGGAGCTCTCTGCGCCGCCCCCGTCCACGCTCATCCTCTGTTTGGCTTTGGTATAGGAAACTGGTTCTAACAGGGTTGGAAAAATAATGCGTTGGCAAAGGAGCTTTGTTACTGAGATGCCAGAAAGGGCCCTGGGAATGATTCGGGGTTTGGAACCGTTCCCACGGCTGAGGCCATGGAGGAAGGGGCTGCTTGGGGACCGTGGACCCGTGGAGTGATGTGCGTACACTGCACACACCAGGCATCTTAGGAGCACCATGGCAGATCATTTAGGCTCACTCCCTAAGACACCTTCTTGCCAAGAAGGAAACTGGGGACCCTGGATAGGAGAGTGGGATTTTGGGTGTCAGGAGGAAAGATCCAGCCAGGAAGGGAGTTCTCAGATGGCCTGGCAGGGACTTGTTTTCGGAGTGGTGTGGAGATGAGGAATCTGGAGGTGGCCCTCCTTCCAGAGGTGCAGATAGCTCACTCGACGGGGGCCATCTCCTCTCAGTCTCACCAAAATCTCAGACAGCTAGCTTAGGTGGTGGGACTACATGCAGATGCCACCACAAGGGACCGGCTTTTAACACACCACCGAGGAGGTCAGAGAGCTCCGGAGCTAAGGTGTGGCTGCCGTGGCTGCATGGTTGTGCCAGGGCAGCGCCCCGACTTGGAGACCTGGAAGGTGGAAGCAGAGTGGGGGTCGTTCAGGTGCTGTGGGCAAGTGTGAGTGCCTCACACACCAGGTTTGAAAGGACGTGCGTAACACTCCTTCTGCAGGAGTGAAATGGCTTCTCCAGACACCATGGAGCACCCCACCTTGCCAGTCGTTCCCACTGTTGATTCTTAACTCCCCCCACCACCCTCACCAGGCCTCACCCCACCCAGCCAGTTAAGAAAATGTGAGCCAGAGCTGATTCGTGAATGATTCTCCAGGTCCATCGGTGACACAAGCCCCCTGATTTATCCCTCCCGCCACACCTCGTGCCGTCTGTTGGGTGCTAATGTCTTGTCCTTCATATCTTTTTCTTTAATCACGAGAGAGTAATTGCAGATATTTAAACACTCGAGTTTCCTGCAGGAATTTCTATACTGGGTTTTATAGGCCTTTTATAACAGAACAAATCACAGTTTGGATGAAATTCTGGGAATTCTCTTGCAGGATAATCGAGCCTAGATTGCCTCCCTACTGCTAGCTTAATGTGCCTGTCCAAGTTTGGGATTTACTAGGGAGCCAATTTGTCTTAAGAAATTAACAAAACCAATACCTAAGTACCGCATTGAATATAAAGTTTTTATCCATTTTGGTGAAAGGGAGAAAAAAAAAAATCCCCAACATTCCACTACTCACAAAACAGCCCCTGAAAATCATCTTCATGAAATTGAATCTCCCCAAACGACTCCCCCACGCTAAGGGGCGGCCTGGTGGCCCTTGCTATAATGACTTCTTGTATTTGTCTCTTCAGCTGTTCGGGTTCAAACTTTTCAGGCTTTACTGGGCACAGAACTCTCAGTGCACCATCCTTACGCTGGTTTAAATTTTTATTTATGTTTTTTTTTTGCAGACATACGGGGAGTCACTTTAATGACAGAATTCTCAAGCGGAGGAAACTGAATGAGCACTGTGAGATTTAGACACAAAAGAAGAGACCGAATCTTCACACTCACATAAATGACATGATTTTCTTTTTCCAAATGTGGTATGGAAATGAAGGAAGGAGAGATAGAGAGGAAGGATGCCTTCCTTTCGCAGTGCTGGATGCGTGGAGACTTCGTTGCAAAGCAGTAGTATTTCTTCTCAGGGAGCCCCAACTCCCTTGTGCCCCGCACCACCTGCCTAATTCTGTGCTGCTCTAGCCACAGAGGAGGAGTTGACACTTGCTTCGCTCTCCTTCATCACAGCCACTTGGGACAGAAACCTTATTTAAAGCACGTCTTGTATGCCTGCCTGCGGCCTCCGAGCCGCAAATGGCTGCACACGTATCTCCACACGTCTCTCTCGTGGGGTAAGAGACGTGCACACCAGTGATCTTTGCGCCTGCGCGGGGAGGGCAGGTCTCCTGTTCAGTGTCAGTGGCCGCGGAGCGCTGCGTGTGTGCCGGAAAGATCGGACTTCATGTCTCATGACTCCGAGGCATCGGCTCAGCCTCACTGTAGGGAGGGGGTCAAGACCGCCGAACCCATGGCGAGAGGGTCTCTCCAAGGCTGACCTTGGCACCACACTCATCCCGGTTGGCAGGGACACTTCAGAGTGGCCGTGAGAAGGGGCAGGCGCTCGTGTGGAAGACTGGAAGGAGCGGGAGTGGCAGTAAACAGTGCCCGTGGTGCATTTGCTGGGAGGGCGCAGCGCCGGGTTCCCCAGGGAGACAGCTTGATCAGATCTCGATACCTAAATTTCACACTGTCCCAAGACCTTCATAGGTGGATTCACTTTCTGGAGGCCAAGAACCTTCCTGAATGAATATCACTGCTCAACCCAACCCCATGAACGTGGAAGCTAGACCGCGTCCGGAGGCTGGGCTGTCCTGTATGTCATGTAATCGGGCCTCAGGCCAGGCCTCTCCTGGGCAGGGAAGGTTCCTGAGCCTTCTCGAATGTTCTTTCCATGTCACACCTGAATCCACTCCCTGCACACCTGCCCTAATGCACCCTCTGTTACCTTGCACCCCCTGAAATGTTCACCAACAAGCCCCTTCCTCCCAGTGGCTCTGTGAGGCCCTACAGATGGGGAAAAGGACCCTATGTGTTCTCCACTCATGGTCAATGTCAACATCCGTTAAACATCTGGCAGGTCCCAGCGGAGTCATTCTCAGCCTCGTGTCCCTGGCTGTGACATAGCTCTGAATTTCAGTCATGTCTGCTCTGGTCCAACACTGGCCTGTGAGCCTTGATTTCCAGAGCAAGTCAGGACTCATTGCTTACCTGATAGCCTGCTTTGGGGTTCTGGCCTACCATCTAGAACCTTGCATGTACTGGGACGTTCAGAAGGTGGTGAGCTAGAAGGCAAGACGGCCATCTGGGCATATGGCCTGCTACAGCCTCGGTATGGCTTTCGCCTTCCACTAGTCTCCTGATGTCCCCCTGCTGGCGGACTCAGTGCGTTTTGTGCTATTGTGACCTAAGGGACTCCACTGCCAGGGCCTGGTGGTCCAGCACAAAGCCCTTCTGGTGGGAAGTGTTGCTGGGCCTGCCCTTGTTCCCACTCTTTCCAGCGTCTCAGTGAGGACAGACCGGGTCCCTAGTGTGTATCCTCGCCAGGCTAATAGACAGAGAAGGCAATGTCTTTGCTCTCTTGGCAATTCAGCCATGAAACCAAGGAGAAACTATAGGAACTGGAGGAAGATGTTGAAGTTGCAGGACGAGTCTTTTGGAGAAGTGGCTTTAGAAGGCTGCCAGTCAAGCAGGACACTGGAAGACGGGAAGGTGGCAGGGGCAATGTGGTCTCTGCAGCTGGAGCCAAGGAGCAGGGGAAGATCCTCCCTAGGGGTCCTGGAGGTGGGAAGGAGGGGGTCACAATCACAGCTTGGTATTACATACCCCTGGACTAGCCAGGAGTAGCTGCAAGGGCTAAGATGCTCTGTCCCATCATGCAGAAAACAGGCATTTGGCACAGGCCTGGCCATCAGGGATCTGGCCAGCATTGTTTCCCCCAAAGAATACGGTTTTAATTAACAGGTTTTATTTACCACAGCCAGACTCGCTGTCATTCACACAGCCATGTTTAAGAACATTTTAAATTATCAGCTTTTATTTATCACAAGAGAGCCTCCCTATTAGGGGCACTTTTCTGGTATCCTTCATGCTGGGCAAGACTGAGTGGGGGAGAAAAGAGAGCTACGCATCAGGTCCTCTTGTCCCTCTGCAGATGTGACCACTGGTCTCAGTGCCCAGGACACCCCTAGTTGATACAACCCAGCCATGGATTCTCACCTTCCTCAATGTGGTTTGCCAAAGCAGGGTCTATAGGTCATGATACCCGCTCAGTGGTACCAGATGCCTCTGGTTTAGCACAGGAAGTGCCCTGCATCCTGCTGATGCTGGTGTATTGCCAACACTGTATTCCAGTTAAATCCCTGCTGAAAAGTCTGTAGAGACAGTCAGGGCCTGTCTATCTGTCTCCTCCTTTGGTCCCTAAACTGGGCCACGGCAGAAATCAGTCAGTCTCATAAACTGGACGTCTACCTTCAGCCAGGAACAAAGATGTGTCCTCCTTTTCCCTGGCATACTTGCATATTAAAAAATTTAGTGAGCCCAGTTTAATATCCTTTGACTAATGGGAGGATTTTTAAGACCTTTCATAGCATAGGAATATTAAATTCTGATTCAAATGTCTCCCCAAAATGCACAATAAAGATACCTTTGCTTGAGAGGGGAATTGCTGTGTGGCCCATGCCTGCAGTTTTGGAGGCTGGTTTTCCAGAAACATCAACACCACAACAACAACAGAAAGAAGAAGAAAAAAAAAAAAAAAACCAAACCACATCTTAGCAATCAGTGTTCTAATGAGCCTCTAACTTGGTTTCTCCCTTTATCCCAAAGGTACAGAGAATAGCACTGCTTTCTTTAAAATATCAAGAAAACATCATTTGCTCTAAAATGTCCCTAAAAGCAGGTCTAAATTGCCAATAAAGGCTAGGTAATTGTATCAGCATGGATCAGAAAGCATTTCTCAGACCCCATGAAGGGTTTGCAGGGCTAAAGAGCCCAAGCCTGATGTACCCCCCAGTCCTGGGGAAGCGCCCACCCCAGCGAGGAAGGCTGAGGCTTTCAACACAATGCAATCTCCCCGTGAAAGCCCCATGCTCTCCCCCACCCCCTCAATGGGTTCTTATTTGTTAAACTTAATTTCTTCTGAGAAGTTGTCTGGGAACTCAGGTTAAATCAGAGCACCTTGGCTCTGCTTATTTGGGAGAGACCGACCTTCCTCTTCCTCAGGGCGGCTCCTTTGGCCCTGCGCTCCTTAATTATCTCCCCGTGTCCAGGCCAATGTTGCCAGACCTGGAAAGGCAGAATGCTTAGGTGGCGTCAAAAAGTCTTCTGAGCAAGTTGAGCCTCTCCCTCTGCCTTTAAGCTCTATAATCACTCGACTAGCAAACACATATACAGTATAAATATTTAAGAAAAAGTAAATTCCATTAGGCTGCTGTGTGATAGATGCAGTGGTAGGTACTTATCTTTGAAATATTAAACTCTAGACATTTATATCCATACAAAAAAGACTTTCCTGCCATTTGATGAGAATTATGTGCTTGGCACTAATAAAATATTAAACTCCAATTTAAAAGATAAGTATCTTATCCACTTTTTTCATAATAAAACATTTTACTGTGTTCAGGAAGGCCAATATGCATCGAAATTTCCATACAGTACTGTATTTACAAACTTTCATAAAAGTTTTGTGTCTGCATTTACCAGCGGCTGGTTTTGCTCTGGCTTCCTGATCATTCTTCCTAACGACATGGCACATTTCAATAATGCATGACGGAGGGTGTACAAACAGCCTTTGTTTTGGTGTATGTTAATTCCGTATTTTGGGTTAGTGGCTCTCCTGTCAGTTAATTAAATGGAGGTGGTCCCTAGGATTGCATTATCCTTTTCGGTCCCCATTATATAAATTAATGTCAAGCCCATGCAATGTTTCGTGTTTAAAATAACAGATACCAGCGTTAAAAATTACAGCCTGCAGTTTTCCTATTTGACAATGCATTATTTTCAGCTGCAAATGTCAGTGTCTAACCTCTGCCAAGAATACTGTGGAGAGGGTGATGAGTAATAAGTATAAGTTATCAAATTTAGTGTCTTTTGAAACCCACCCAGGGTTGCCAGGATGGAGGGTAGGGAAAGAGCCCAGTGGATGCCTGTGCCCACGCGCAGATGGGTGGACGCTCCAATAATGGGAGAGTGGCTTGCTTCTCTTGGCACATCGTGGCCTGCAAGGGTTGGGTGAGGCTGGAGAGGGCTATTCTTAGGGACACCTGGAGGGTTATTTCAGAGATTAGACCAGCTAAACACAGGTGACTTCTCTCATCTCTTTGGGCCAGGCACGTCTGAGCACACTCTTCTTTATAATGTAGGGTCCAATGCTGCTGCTTTGAAATCCCAATTCTGGCTTGGAAATTGCTGAGCTGGTCTTTGGTCACTTCTAGAATGTTCCTGACACCTAACGACCCCCCTGGGGCCCATGACAGTGGGAGCTTCTCTGGCCCCAGCAGCAATAGCTATTAGCTTCCCGTTTCCTCTGCTCTCTTTGTTTTGATAGATGCTGACAGACAAGATGCCTTAAGAAATGTAATTACTCATGAGGGTGATTGGAGGGATAGACTGATGAGAGGGAAATAGTAAGAGCTTTAAAATAAACAAAAATCACAGTGGAAGGGATCTCCTATCATTTTCCCTCCGGTTGAGAATGAGAATGAAACCTACATCCCAACGCTGTGTCAATCAACTCATGAGCAAGCATAATATTTAGCTTGAGGGAATACGTTCATGGCAAGACGAGCTCAATGTTTCTTAGCATCCACAGACACATCTCCAGTTCTCAAAGTGACGCTGGACCCCTGCAGCAGAGGTCTGTCAGAGGAGGTCACCACCCATCTGAGGAGCATCACATGAGCATGCTGCATTCTCCACAGTCCAACAAATGCTTGGCCGCCAGTGGCCAAACAGTCCTGTGAATGTCACCCGTTCAACACCTCGGAGGACAGCGCTGACGCAGTGTGGAGCAGAGAGCAGAGGCGGTGATCACAGAGGTTTTAAAATAATAAACGCCTTGTAGTCAAAAGGACCGCAGGTGTGCAGGTCTGCTTGCTAGTAGGTGTGTGACCAGAGAAGTGGAAGAAAATACTTGATCCTATGAACTGCTGGGGAGACTCAAACCTCGTCAAAGAGCTGGGAGGAAGTGACAGTTGAGTGGTCCGCATTAAACGAGGCATCTCTGCTCCAGCCGCCAGTGGCTCGGGGACAGTAGCAGAAGAGGTGGTAGGAGGAATGTAAGAGGACTGTAGAGATGGTTTAGTGGTTGGGGCTCTTGCCTGTAGAGCCTAAGGACCCAAGTTCGAGTGCCCAGTGCCCACGTAAGCCAGATGCACGAGGTAGAACATACATCTGGAGTTCATTTACAGTGGCTGGAGACCCTGGCGTGCCCATTCTCTCCCCCCTTCAAATAAATAAAATTAGAATCTTAAAAAAAAAGAAAAGAATGTAAGAGCCCAAGGAAGCGGAGGAGTGCTTTGGAACATTGTCTTCTAGACCCAAAGCGGCGGTTTTTAAATTCATGACCGTTAAATTCATGTCGTGACCTGCATAATACTGGGGCCATCAACAGGTGGTCTGGTACAATTAAGGGAGGTAATAGTTTTTTAAAAAAGACTTAAAATAGAAGGGGAATAGTAAGAAGAGAAGAGGGGGCTCAAGGGCATAGGAAAAGGGAGAGAAGGGTGATGAGATAGGATTATGTACCTTTTAATAAAGTTTTTCATCTTAATAAAAAAATAAGGTCCATGGGCCCATCAGAGGTCCCTGATAACTATGGCAGGGACCAGTGGCATCTCTTTGGCTGTAAACAGTGACCCCTTGCTGAGAAGCATCTCTTTTTTTCCCTTCCAGGAGATGAGACCCACGGAGGTCCTTATTTCTGTAAATCTGTAATTATCATCATATTTTGAAAGCACCCACTAACTACCCTCAGGGTAAACCATGCCTCATCTATCAGAAGCAAATCCATGCCATGCCCTGGCACACCCGGCTCCCTCTGTCTCCCAGTATTTGGAAGGAGCGGCGGCTGGGTGAGGACCTTCTTGTGTGTGTCTTGCTAGGATGGCCCTTCAGTGGCTGTTTCACAGGCTGTGGTCCCAGGAGGGTGGCCCAGCTTAGGCTCCTTGGTTCCTGGGCATGGGGATATAGTGCAGTGCACTGGTGTTTTAGCCGTGTGGTTTTCGGTGATGTGCTCTACCTTCCCTGAGCCACAGTTTCTTTCGCCATAAAAATGGCAAGTTATGCAAAACAGACCAGACTCAGAGAAAGACAAATGCATCATGTTTTCTCTCCTCTACAGAATCTTAAAGAAAAATAAAAGACATGAGCATAAACGAAGACTACTTAGAAGGAAGGGAACCAACAGGAGGACGAGAAAGGGTAGCAAGGAGATAACAGGATTAAAGTACATCATCATGTACACGCATGAACTGCCACAGTGAGGCCCACTACTTTGTACAATGTGTATATGCTCATAAAACCTCATAAAATTGCAGAGCCACGTGGTAGCGCATGCCTATAATCGTGGCACGCGGGAGGATGAGGCAGGAACATGAGGAGATCGAGACTAGCATGAGCTACACAAGGAGCTTGAGGCCATCCTGTAAGACCCCGTCTTAAGAACAAAAACAAAATGCAAGAAAGTCGGGAAAGAATCAAACTCTCACTTAGAGCTGTCGGTGCTGGGCACATGGGAGCATCTGGAACATACGAGATGGTTTCAGTGTAGCTAAGAGGTTCTGGAAGGCCTGGAAGACAGTGAGCTCTGGGATGGGGGGGGTGACGGTAGAGAAAAGTCCATCTGCCCAGGACTCTTATGGAACCCTCTGGAAGTCTGTGGCAGGCCTTTGGCTGAGTCTGCTGGGGAAGGAGACTTATGCCTGTGTTTAGCAGTTCCAGATCTGTCATGTGAAAGGGACTTTGGAAAGTGACCTGCAAGGCGAGGAGCTGCACTTAGCCAGAGCAGGGATGAACTGTTCTAACCACAGGCCTGAGCAAGGGAGGCGGCTCAGCCACAGAAGGCAGCCTTCTCAGTGCTGTGAAGATGAAGGAGAGGGAGGATAGGAGGAAGAAAAAGAAGGAAGAGGGGAGCAGAGGGAGGAGAGGAGGAAAAGGGAAAGAGAAGAGGAAAGGGGAGGTGAAACAAGGAGAAGGAGAAAAATGAGACAGAGAAAGCAGAAGGTGGTGACCATGACGATGGCCCTGCCTGCTGACACCTAGCACCCAGAGCTTCAGACTTGTCCAAATCTTCCTACTGTAGCCTTGGGTAAAGCCCTCGGTAGACTGCTCATTGCCCAGGGTTATGCTCAAGCTCTGTGGGCATCATTCCCTGTACCCTATCTCTCCAGCCTCACCTCTATCAGTGACTTTCTCTTTAGGCGCCAGCCAGGTAGAAGCCTCTGTGGTCTCTGGAACATGCCGACTCTCCTTCGCTCCCGCCTTGAAGGCCCTTACATGGTTCCAGGCAAAGATGCAAGCCAGTATATATGTAAGTACAATGATTGTGATGGGGAGGTAATATGATGGAGAATGGAATTTCAAAGGGGAAAGTGTGCGGGGGTGGGGGGAGGGAATTACCATGGGATATTTTTTTATAATCATGGAAAATGCTAATAAAAATTAAAAAAAAATATGTCACTTCTCTGAGCCTTTCCTGCCCTGTCAATTGTCCGACCATCTCATGTAGAAGTGTAATGAGAGCCAATTAATTAAATTCTATGGATGGCGCTTTAGGTGGCTTTTGCCTTGGGCTGCATGCCCTAGGAAGATGTGCACCCTGGGCACAGCTTGAAGATCATTCTCTTGAGATGGGAAAGCCTCCCTCTTTCTCCTTCACCCAGGGACCTTAAAAGGCTTAGTTAGGCTCCATTGTACATTTTCTCAGGAAGCCTCTTCCATTCTCTATGCCACGCCAATCCATCCTTGCCCTCCACACCTGTGTTAGCTCTGTGTTACTCACTATTAGCTCATGACCTCAAAGAATTCTAGAGGGAGGGCTCTGGGCCAAGTCTACCCTCTCACACCATAATGGAGCAGGACACACCTTGGTCACACTCACACTCACACTGGCCCTAGGAAGACTGCATGCACAAAGTCACCTCCTCTGAGACCTCATGTCTCCCAGAATGCAGATCGGCACCCTTCACTCTGATGGTGACCTGACGGGTTGCAGGGAGACAAGAAAAAGCCTTTGGAAGGCCTGTTTTGGAGTCCGCCTGCAGAGTTTCTTCCAGAATGGAAGCCCAGAGCAGGCATGGGAAGGCAGAGGCCCAAAGCTTGTCACCTCCATGCCTGGCCTTTGAGTGCCTGTGATACCATTACTGCTTTGGTTCTCAGGACCTACTGAGGGACAGTGAGGTATCATGGACGCTCTTCTGGTCTAGATCTTAGGATTCTTCTTTCTTGGAAAATGCAAGATAAAGAGAAACTTAGCTCTTTAAAATTAAGAAAAGTCACTTACAAGAGAAAGGGGTAGTAAAAAGAAAAGACTCCCAACATGGTGGCTCATGATTGCAATCCTAGTTATTTAAGAGGCTCAGGTCATCCTGCACAACTTGGCCAGACAGTATCTCAAAACAAAAAGATTTATACAGCAGGCTAGAGATATAGCTCGGTGGTATGGTGTTTGTCTCGCATGTAGGAAGCTCTGGGTTCCATCACTCATACTGTGGAAAATAAGAGAAAAAATATGAAGGGAGGGAAAGAGATAGGGAGGGAGAGAAGAAGGGAAGGGGAAGAGGAAGAAAGGAATCAGAAGAAGGAAGGTAGTGTAGGGAACTGTTTAGAGCTAACTATACTCCTAGGGAAGAGTCTTTGCTTCCCCCCCTCTCACATAAAGCTGGTCTCATAGAGTATCTGAATCCACTTCTCTGTGTGACAGGGACAGAGTGGGTGGCTTCTTGTCTGCAATTTAAGGTAAAATTAACGCATATGCTTCTTGCGTATTTTCACAGTGTGTGACTTCCAGCCAACGTGAGTGTTTCCACACACTGCCTTCTTGAGAACTGGTTTGCATATGCATTAAGGCCACTTTATCAGAATGCACACAGAGGAATGACACATCTCACTGACAGCGCCTGGGTGACGGATAACTCCACACCAAACATACATTTATGAGGAAAGGAGGAGGAATAGATTTCAGGGCTGGTGCAGTGGCCGCGTACCCTGCGAGGGAGGGACAGATTGGGTGTTGGTCTCACATCCTGGGGCCGTGTGAGTCAGGTGGGCACAGGTATGTCTGTGTGAAGGGGAGTAGGTGCCACCCAAAGCCTTGGTACTTTGGTGCCTCATCACCTGAGGGCTGGTCCTGACCACTTCACCCCCTCACCTACCGGCTGGCTGTGGTCTGGCTCAGGTGTCTGCTCACCTGGAGTGGAGGCTGTGGGCACACCCATCTTTCCACCCTTGCATGGTGCTTGCTCTCCCTGCAGACCGTCCCTCAGAGCAGCCAGAATTCTAGCACCCAAGTCCCAGACGCCACACTGGCTAGCCGGCCCGGGGGAGAGCATGGAGACAGGTGTAGCCACAGGTGTGTTGCAAAGGCCATTGTCCACAGGAAGTGCTTCCAGTACCTCGGGAACTTTCAGAAGGACAGGAATTGCCAAGGCCCCAATCCTGTGTCTAGGTTACTTCCTTTAGGTCAGCAAACACTCATTTCCACAGGAACATTTTTCTTTGAAGAAATTTAAATGTTTATTTATTTATTTGAAAGAGAATGAGAGAGAGAGAGAGAGAGAGAGAGAGAGAGAGAAAGAAAGAATGGGAGTGCCAGGGCCTCTAGCTACTGCAAGTGAACTCCAGATACATGGACTGCCTAGTGCATCTTGCTTATGTGGGCCCTAGGGAATTGAACCTGAGTCCCTCGGCTTTGCAGGCAAATGTCTTAACTGATAAGCCATCTCTCCAGCCTGGAACATTTTTCTTAAAGAGGGTCTTACACGTTGTGAATGTCTCAGAACCGATGAGGTTTTGGTCTGCTTTCCTGAGACTTCTTTGTATTGATTCAGTTCTGGGCACACTGTCATTGTTGTGTGGGCCTTTTATGGTAGTGTCCTCAAGCCTGAGACTATAGCTTACCCTGGATTATAGAATTTAGCAACTTTCAATTGCCCATTCATTCATTTATTTGTCCACTTATTCACTTATTCATGTTTTGCTTGTCAGTCTGCTCCTCATCAAGACTGAACATGGGGCCTGGTCTGCTCTCCAGTATCCAGTAACCATACTTAGAACAATCTAGAACACCATACAGCACATGCGTGGGCAATGGCTGAGTGAATGAGTGGCTGTCGCTGGCTTCCTTGGCTCTCTGTGGAAGTCACTCACTTCCCTTACAAGCCCAAGGGTTTTGCTAGGCGTGTGAAATTGTTCAGCCCATGCCTGAGGCCCGAGGTGGTTCTGAGAGCTGTTTCCAGCCCTCTCCTTTGAACCTCCTAGCCTGCAGGTCCCGGGCACACCACCCTGGCCACAGTATTACTAGGCCGTGGCCAGTCTCACATTGGGAGGCTGAGCACTTGCCTCAGGAAAGCGGTGCCCTGGCACACAGGGCTGAGGAACTGGGGCCATGTTCCGGAGAGGAAATTTGGTGCAGATCTAGATACAGAGTCCTCATATGGTGACAACCAATTGAAAAATGTAACTCAATAAAACCCAATGGAGTACCACATGAGAATTTGAAGTGTGTGTGTGTGTCTTATGGAATGTTTAAATCAAAGCAAACATAC
The DNA here is from genome assembly GCF_020740685.1 of Jaculus jaculus. Lineage (NCBI taxonomy): Eukaryota > Metazoa > Chordata > Mammalia > Rodentia > Dipodidae > Jaculus > Jaculus jaculus. Next base: position 6,232,781 of record NC_059108.1, on the reverse strand, counting down.
CTATCTCCTCAAAAACCTATCATTTCTTCGTGGAGGAAATAATCGGGGCTCTGTAGTTTTTTCTTTTAAGATTTATTTTTATTTATTAATGAGAGAGATAGAGAGAATGGGCACACCAGGGCCTCCAGCCACTACAAACAGACTCCAGACACGTGCACCACCATGTGCATCTGGCTTACGTGGAACCTAGAGAATTGAACCTGGGTCCTTTTGCTGCATAGGCAAGTGCCTCAACTGCTAAGCCATCTCTCCAGCCTACTTGTAAGCTTTTGCAACATGCAGTGCATCTCTGCTGTCCACAGGCCCCTTGCTGTGGACAGCTCACAGCTTACGTGAGCCTCACCCTCTTCCTGGCCTGTTCTCCCCAGCCTTGGTAACCACCACCTCACAGCCAACTCCTATGTGACCAACAAGACGTGCTAGAGGCCACGTATGAGTGAGGTGGCATGGGACTTGCTTTTCTGTGCCTGGGTTATCTCGTTTAACACAATGGTCTCCAGTTTCAGCCATGTTGTCACATATGACAAAAGCTCGTCTAAGTTTTTTAATGGCTACATTGATAAATGTAGATAGAAAACGTGCATTGTTTTTTTTTTTCTTCCTCAGAAGGACTATGTTGGTCATCTTCTCAGTGGTTAGTCCGTGGACCCGGCTTCTTTTCCCATCGAAGCCACTCAGCCTGGAAGCGGTAGCCCAGGCACCGAGGTCTGGTCCACATGCTAAGGGGACTGCTGGCCAGAAGACGATGCCCTGGACCAAACCTCAGCTGCTGCCTATGGGGTTTGCCAGTGTCCCAGGCCTGCCCCTGCAGGTCCTGTCCCCAGGTCACCTTTCGTGGGAGTGAACAATGCAGCGTTCTGTCGGGGAGGGGAGGGGTGAGTGGATCATATGTAATTAACTGAATTAGCCTTGTAATTAATCACATTAGTCTGCAGTGCCTGCTCACATGACCCAAACGTGTCAGCTCTTTTCCACTGCGTTCCGTACGTGGCACAGCCAGTCTGAGGCATGACCCAAGGTCCTGTGACTCTCTCGGACACCGCCCCCCATCCCGATCTTCAAGCCAGTACTCAGCTGAGCCCTGTGACTACAGGTGGGAGGAGATGAGCCACCGCGGGTCACCAAAGGATAATGTGGGGACAAGGAAAACAGCCGAATGCAATCAGCCCTGCGGTCAGAGCTCACGGTTCTTGGAATGACAGACGTATGCCAGCTTCAGGGTGTTAGAGCTCTGGGAGCTAAATGCTCAACCTAGAACCACACTGTTTGCTAAGAGACGGCGGTGAACCTGGCGGCTCCGCGAGGGTGCTTCCCTGGCGGCTGAGCCTGTCACCGCTGCGATCTATTACTTTTGCCCGTGGCAGACACCGGCGATGGGCAACGCCCCCACCCTCTCCAACCTGCTAGCTCGGCTCTGTCTCTAGGAGAGGGTTCGTAATTGTTGGGGTATTCTTGGCCGTCCTTCACTTGGAATTTATGTGGTAATTTCAGCAAAACCAAGACCTTGTACAGCAGTTTTCATCTTTCTCGAGGCTGCCTCTCTTTCTTGATGCTGGAGAGCTTCCAATTATCCCTTCTGGTCTCTTTGGATGTGAATTGTAACAGATCAGCTGAGAGTCGCAGTTCAACATTGTTAAGCTTATCAATATAAATATAATGTTAACCCCCTTTTAGATAATTGGAGCTATGTGTGAAAATGTGACCAATTTGTGCATAAATTGGTCCTACACTTCTTCCTGGCAGAAGCCGAGAGAGAGAGGGAGAGGGAGACCAACCATATGCGAGACTGGATCGCTTCTTCTCGAGGATTCTTTCCACACCTTGAATTCGCGATCTGGATTCCTGGCTGCTGGCTGTTGGAAATGTGCGCAGGTGTGGTAAAACCACGAGCTCCCGTGCTGTGTGACCGCGATTCTCCCGCGCCAGAGGTTGCGGAGAAGTGTCAACCGGGCACGGGCCCATCGCACCCACGGGGAGCTTGCAGACTAGTTGAGAATTAGACATCTCTCCTTGGACAGATACCAAATTCAAACAACCAACTGGGAGGCTGACGCCCATGAAGAGGGTGCGGAGGGAGATCCTGGAACCAGCTCATCCGGCTTGGAAACCTTGCTGTCATGTCAAGATCCTGGAAAAGCTCACTCTCCTCCTGACTTCTGTGCACGTGTGTGTGTGTGTGTGTGTGTGTGTGTGTGTGTGTGTGTGTGTGCGCGCGCGCACATATAAGGGGAGGGAGGGAAGTGGGGGGGTGAGAACCAGTTCATTTCTCCAGAGGCTAATCCTCTAGAGAAGGTTAGGGGACCTGAGATTATTATAAAATGGCTCCCAGCATTTTTTACAGTTTAAGAAATGCATTTAGCAAAAATCAATCCTCGGAATAATACTGAGCGAAATATTGTTATCCAAACTGTACCAGTCAGGAAGCGCAGGTTCTCAGAGGATTAAAGCTCAACACGAAATCAAAATAGCTGTAGAAAGGAAGTCCGAGATGCATCTCAGGTCCTCCGTGTGCTTGCTGGTTGTGGATTCTTAAGCTGTTTTGTTCGCCTGGAGCGAAACTGTCCTGCGAAGGAAAGGAGAACTGGGTGGGTTGTGGTGTGCTGGAGTCACCGGGAACGTTCTAGACATTCTAGGTGGGCAGGTGGCACTGTGGCTCATGAGCTGCTTGCCAGCACGGGTCCCTGTGGTTGGAAGGCTTCAGGCAGGGGTGAGGGCTCCTCCTTTCCCCCTTGAGACAGATGCCCCTCACCTCCAGCAATGGAACCACAGGCCTAACAGCCATGCAGCCGGCAGAGCTCAGCAAACAGCCTCCTGCTCCTTCCAGCCCGGCGTACTCTGGAAGCCCAGCTTTCCTGCGAGCCCCAAGTGTGACCTCTGTTCAGGCGCGAGTTCAGAGAACAGATTTCTGAAACACCCCCCCCCCCCGAAAAAAAAATAAAGCCTCCAAAATGTTTTCCTTGGAACCAGTTGTTTCCCAGGTAATCCACGGGTAGCTGCCTTGACTCCTGCTCCCCTGCCTACCTACACCCCCATTGGGTGACCAAGAATTTCCTCGACTCGCTGCCTCTTCTCTTTTATGCCAGGAGAGCAGAGCGTATAGTGTAAAGACATCTTGGACATCCAATGCTCTGTTACAGCACAAGAGATGAGTTAAACAGACATGAATCAGAAAACATATGGATCCAATTTTGGTTTAAAAATTAATGGGAAAACACATTCTCATCAAACTCAAAACAATGAAAAATATTTTTTAAGCAGGCAAAAAATCCAAAATACAGCTGGGTTTGCCCAGCTCTGAGCAGATTCCTAACACCCATGATCTCCTTTTTTGGTTTTTCGAGAACAGCACGTGGAAGTAAAGCATGTGTTGGGTAGGTCGGGGCAGGGCTGGTCAGGTACAGGCCCGAAGCAGGGTGGGCCACCCAGGAAAGGCCCTTTAGATGGCATGGCTGAGTCAAGCAGGAAGCCGTATCTGCTATCCCAGACTTGGGAGGCTGAGGAGAGATGGTGCTGAGTTCAAGGCCAGCCTGGGCTTCATGTTTATTTCAACAAGGCTCACCCACCCGAAAAAAAGCACCCCAACATGACAAGTGAACAGAAACAAGGCGTCTTATGGTTGGTGGTATACTAACAGATTGGAAGTGTAAATGATGGAGCAGGTCCCCAGGATGGAAGGGGTACCCAGAAACTACAAGAATGGAAACAGTGTAAGGTTTTTCTGTGACAGGTAAGCAGGGAGCATGCACCACCCAAGAATCTCCGAAAATAAAATCAAGAAAACAAGCCAAAGAGAAGCTCAGCCGCTGGGTGTGAGCCTGTGTTCTGGCGAGGAGTGCTCACCCCTCAGGCGCAGCCTTAGCCGGCCTGGCCCTGGGGAAACCCTCCTTTCTCTTTCCACGGTCTTCCAGCTGCGGCTCTTTGACATCCTGGTCGCTCATTGCCTTGCAGACTGACTCCAGCGAGCCGAGGCTGTGGCCGGGCCCCCAGAAAGACCTGCTTGTAGAGCAGGGATGAGGCACACTGTTGACAGCAGTGACGAGAGGCGAAATCTGAAATGCTACCTCAGTGGTACCCAGCCAGCCAGTCTGGAGCCTCTAAATGGCTCTGACCCTTCCTAGGGTTTCCTGGTGGACAAAGCCCTCCCTGACCGCCTCCTCCTTGGGAGCTCCAGGCCACCTCCTCACCGGGACCTTAGTCCCAAGCCGATCTTGCTTCTTTGAAGACAAAAAACAAGACACCTTACTAGTTCTAACTATTGTCACTAGAACTGTATCACTCTTTTTGCTCCTTTGGGACATTAATGATCTCTTTCTTGGCTCCATCTCCCTCTTCCCTTCCTCCTCCCCCTTCCTTCCCTCCCTCCCCCCCTTCCTTCCTACCTTCCTCCTTCTCTCTTCTCTCTCTCTCTCTCTCTCTCTCTCTCTATCTTTCTTTCTTGTCTTATCATGTAGCTCAGGCTGCCCTTAAACTTGAGATCCTCCTAGTTATGGTTGGTGGTATAGCAAGAGATTGAAGGTGTGGATGATGGAGCAGGTCCCCACGATGGAAGGGGTACCCAGAAACTACAAGAATGGAGACAGCATAGGCTGCTTCTGAGACAGGTAAGCAGCCTCCCCGTTACTGGGAATACAGGTTCACTACTGGATGCCATGCAAGGTTTCAGCACAGTATTTAAGTGAATCAGCTCAGCTTTCTTGACCTTGCTGTGGCTCCTATGTGCCTGGTGTCTAGAGTGGCCGTGATGAGAATTCCCAACTAGAGGACTTATTTTCCAGACAAAAAGAGTTAATTCACAGGAAACGCGTAGTGTATCCCAAGCACGAAGTAAAAGTAGGTTATCTTATTACTCCCGCTTCCTTCCTGGCAGCGTTTGGACGTGCCTGGTCTCTTTTGCTTAAAAAGAAACTACTTTCTGCTGCAATAAAAGATGACTGGAGCCTTGGTCATTTATAAAGGATAGAAGTTTACTTTTCTCATTGCTCCAGGCAGGCAAGGCCAAGCTCAGGTGGAAAGTGGGAGGGCAGGCAAGCAGGCTATTGAAGACAAGAGAGAACTAGAAAAGGCCCGGCGACTTTAGGAGACAAACCAATCTTGTCCTGTACGAGCAGAAAAGTCGTTCATTTCTGCAGAAGGCATTTGTCTGTTCTTTAAAAAGAAAAAAGAAAAAAAAAAAAACACTTCGTTTTTATTTATTTATTTAACAGAGAGAGAAAGAGGCAGAGAGAGGGAGAGAATGGGCACGCCAGGGCCTCCAGCCACTGAAATTGAAGTTCAGACACATGCTGCGCCCCTGGTGCATCTGGCTCACGTGGGTCCTGGGGTATTGAACCCAGGTCCTTTGGCTTTATAGACAAATGTCTTAACCACTACTAAGCCATCTCACCAGCCTGTTCTCTCTCTCTCTCTCATTGCATGTATGTGTGTGTATATATATATGTGTGTGTGTATGTATGTATATATATATATATATATATATATATATATATATGTATATATATATATGTATATATATGAATATACATATTCATTTTATTTTATTATTTATTTATTTGTTTATTCATTTTATTTTATTTATTTAAAAAGAAAGAGGGAGAGGGGGGCATGTTAGCATGTTAGTATGTTAGGACATTCAGCTACTGTAAGCCAACTCCAGATGCATGTGCCATCTTGAGCATCTGGCTTAAAGGGGTTTTGGGGAATTGAACCTGGGTCCTTTGGCTTTGCAGGCAAAGGCCTTAACTGCTAAGCCATCTTTCTCCCATGATCTAAATGGCCATGGCTGGGCCCATCTCCCAGGGCGTCAAAGTGGGAACAGACTCGATTGACGCGCTACCCTGGTTTCCACCCTCGACTAGTGCCCCTCCATGCTCCCTTGCTATCAAACTTCTTGGATGGAAGAGCGGTGGCTATTTCTTTTGCTACCCGCAGTGCCTGTGATTTCAACTCTCTTCCCGCCCTGCTTCTCTTTGTCCAAGCTTCCAGCACTGTGCGCATCCAGAATATCCATCAAGGGGGCACCCGCCGTTCACACCACTCACGCTATTCTGCCCTTGTGCATCACCACTCCCCTTGGGGGGTGCTCCAGAGTGCTCTTTCTTGGGGGAATATGTAAATGTGGGTATCCTGCAGGGTGCTGACCTCCTTGCTGCCCTTCCCCCTTCCAGCCTCTCCTCTTTCAAGTGGTCACTCTCTAGCAGTCCTTGTATCCACAGAGTGGGGTCCTGTAGCTGCTGTGCAAAATAACAGCCCGGGGTCTGCCTTAACCTTTCTCCTCCAATCTTAACCCATCCCCTCCAACAGGACCATGTCAGACCCTCTGTCATCTCTCTAGCAGCACAGATCCCTCAGTCCTGACCACTTCCCACCTCTGAGTTACTGTTCTTCCCTCAGCCTCTAAGCCATTGCCACCTCCAATCCATCCACAATTCTTTCACTGTAGAGCTCTCTCCCAGGGGCTCTGGAACCACCAGCCCCCGCACAGTGAGGCTAAGCTCCAAACTCCTCCACCTGCTTTTCAAATACCTTGACTTTAGCATCTGCTAATGGGTGGCTGAGGCGATGGCTCACCAGTTAAAAGTGTTTGCAAAGGATGCTGGCCTGGTTCCCCAGTACCCATGTAAAGCCAGATGCACAAAGTGGCACATGCATCTGAAGTTCATTTACAGACTTTGTCTGGTAAATAAATATGAAAAATAAAAATATACAATAAAATGAATAATTAAAAAATTAATAAATATTAAAAATAAAGTAACTGGGCTGGAGAGATGGCTTAGTGGTTAAGGCACTTGCCCACAAAGCCTAAGAACACATGTTCAAATCTCTAGGTCCCACAGAGCCAGAAATACAAGTGTGCAATGCTGCACATGCACATAAGAGGCTGCACGCGTCTGGAGCTCATTGGCAGTGGTTGAAAGGCCCTTATGTGCCCATTTTCTCTCTCTCTCTCTCTCTTTCTCTCACTCACTCCCTCTCCTTTGTCTCTCTCTCAAAAAAAAAAAAAAAACAACCAATAATAGCTCTGTTTTTTTATCGTCTCTGACGCAGCTGTGTGGGATGTGGTGGGCTTTTGTCATATTTGGTGGTCTAATATGAAAATATTTTTACTCTGGTGCCCAAGGGTGACAGCCCCAGACCCATTAATCTGGACTGAGCCATTGGGTTTCTATTGGATTCTCATTGTTTCTTTGGCCTTCAGGCCTGACAAGTTTCCCCTGAAGTTACCAGCCAGTGTTCGGCATCACACTCACGACCTCGGACACGGACGTGGGTCTTCTTACAGCCCGTCTAACACACAAGGCTCACGCAAGATGCCGGGAAGCCACCTCCCTGAGCAGACAGCTACTCCCGTCCACACGGGGACACAACGACCCCTCCTTGGTGTGCGGACGCCGCCCACCCTCCTCGCTTAGAGGAGCCTGATAGCCCGGCGCAAGCGTGTGCATCACTATGTCGTTTCATCCTCCTGAAAGCCGTCGTGACGTTGTGCCACCACTGCATGCGAGATGTTTGGGTCGCTTTTTTCATTACTGCTGACCAAAACCTAAGAAAAGCAAATTAAGGGAGAAAGCTTTTATTCATTCATTCCTGTTGTTTTTCTTTTCTTTATTTATTTTTTGTTTTCTGTTATTTATTTGAGAGCGACAGAGAGAGATAGAGAGAGAGAGAGAGAAGATGGGCGCACCAGGGCTTCCAGCCTCTGCAAACGAACTCCAGACGCGTGCGCCCCCTTGTGCATCTGGCTAACGTGGGACCTGGGGAACCGAGCCTCGAACTGGGGTCCTTAGGCTTCACAGGCAAGCGCTTAACCGCTAAGCTATCTCTCCAGCCCTCATTCCTGTTATTTTTCAACCTCATGCTTGAAGTTTTAACTGGATTAAATTCAAAGGTCCTAGGAGGACCTCACCTCCCAGCACCTTTCTTTTCCAATTCAGGCCCCAGCTTTCCTGTACTTACTCTCTTTAGAAACAGCTCACAGCTGACCCGGACCCCGTCCTGGCAGAGGCCGACCTGCCAGCTGCCATTTTGTGGAAGGTTTGCGTAAGCCTGCCGAGGGACCAGCCTGTGAGGCGGCCAGCGCGAAGCGCCGTGCCAGAGGCGCTGGAAAGAGAGCTGCTGCGGGCATGGGAGGGGCGAGAAAGCTGAACTGGAACAAAGATGCAGAGGTGTCAGTCTGTCCCTTGAAAAATGTCAGCTCCATGGAAACCGGATCCTTTTTTCTCATTGAGCGGTGCTTAGCCCTGGATGGGTATTCAATATGTGTTTGATGATCACTGATTGATTGAGCAAATGAGTATTTATTACTTACAGTAAAGAAGGTACCATGAAATAGATATGCACGCGCCTTGCTGCTTTAAGGATAAGGGATTCAGAAAAGACTGTAGAGATTAAAAACTGGACACCACAGGAGATTGCTCAGTAGTAGTTCCACTTCTTGCAAAAGGTTTACATGTGACAGTCATGGCTTCAATTAGATACTAGAAACCCTTAGCATGGGGACTCCCAGGGCCACCTGAGCAGCTGTCCAACTCCTTTGGCACCACAGTGGCCTCTGTCATTGGTCTTGAATCCTCCTGCGGTGGAATCCAGATTCCAGAGCAAAGACGCAGTCTTGTCCTGCTCCTCATCTCTCGGTGGCCCCTTGTCCCAAGCACCCTCCACCATCGCTTCCTGTTAGGTCATTTCCCACTGCCTTCCCAGCTCATCTACCCATCTCTTCGGAGTTTCAAAAACTCTTTAAGTCTGACTTTCTTGAAGAAATTTCTTTCTTGGCTAGAGAGATGGCTTTCTAGCTAAGGCTCTTGCCTGCAAAGCCTCAGGACCCAGGTTCAATTCCCTAGTGCCCAAATAAGGCAGATGCATATGGTAGCACATGCTTCTGGAGTTGGTTTTCAGTGGCTAGAGGCCCCAGCACACCCATTCTCATTCATTCATTCTCTCTCTCTCTCTCTTTCATAAATTAATATAAAATTAAATATTAAAAAAGAACTTTCTCTCTATTGCTCCAGTTCATCTTCTGCCCTTCTCCAAGTACTCACAAGAATGTATTTCTAAATTGATTCTTCATTGGCTGTTACAGTTTTCAGTTGTGACATTTGTGGTTTAAATCTGTTCTAAGACAAGGCTAAATCCAAGAAAATAATTAATAGCCTTGTTTTTATTCTTAAGTGTCCAATGGGGGAACACATCTGTTATCACCTTTATGGACAAGGATTCAAAGGTGCTGGGAAGAGGAAGAATATCTATTTTATGGGATGTGTTGGTCAATAGCCATGGCAAAATACCTGACTTAGCCGTGAGTTCAAGGCCACCTGAGACTACATAATGAATTCCAGGTCAACCTAGGCTACAGTGAAACCCTACCTCAAAAAAAAAAAAAAAAAATTACCTGACAACGTGCAGAAGGGTTTATTTACTTGAGCTCATAATCTCGGGAGTTTGAAGCTGTATCACAAGGCCCAGCACTTGGACAGAACAGCGTGGCGGGGGGATGTGGGGGGTGAAGACCCCTCACTGGGACTGGTGGATGTGCAGGAGAAGTGATGCGGAGGAAACCAGAAGAAGATGCAGCCTGAAGGGTGTGCTCTTCCCAAAGGCCCTTTCCTCCAGGTAGGCCCTACCTGCTACCTTCACCACCTCCCAGTAATGCCTCATAAGATGAATTTATCCAATAATTAATCTAGTCAGTGACTACAGCCCCAGTGATCTAAGTGTCTCTGAAGAACCACACACACACACACACACACACACACACACCCACACACAAACACACACACATACAAACACACCCCCACATAAACGCACACACACACATAAGCACACACACACACACACACACACACACACACACACACACATACACACACACTTCCCTAATTCTTAGGCCTTTCTTAATCCAGCAAGGCTGACAAAATTAGACATCTGCACACAGAAAAAAAAAAATAGACATAAAGGCTGTGTATCATTGGGGGTTAGTCTGCTTCCGGGGTCATCTGGGAAGCTGGGTCGACATCCTGGTTGACCTTCGGGTACTTCTGGCAATCCGAAATTGGCTGTAGTTAGAAGAGATATTAAGGGGAAGGTGGCAGGATGCCAGGGGTTTGGTGGCTGGTCATTTCCCAGAGCGATGTGCCTGGGGAAGGAGGTGCGGCTGGCTGCCGTGGCCCACAGTCTCTCAAGTCTGAGAGCGTAGCTAGAGGGCTGCCAGGAGGCAGAAACCATGTCTCACACGTTCCTTGTATGTGCCTCACGTCTTGGCATCCGGCCAGCGTTCAGTCCTACTTCCAGACTTAACATGATGACTTGTTGAATTGGCTTTGGGGGTGGGATGAAAGGTAACATGGATATATATTCACCATCTGTGTGTATGTGCGTGTGTGTGTGTGTGTGTGTGCGTGTGTGTGTGTGAGCTTGCACGTGTGCACTCCTAAGTTCCCATATCTGAAAAATGTGAGTGATTGTCCTGAGGAAGAAACACGAATTGATTTATATTGCACCTGCCACTCTCAAGTTCTCCAGAAAGAAAACTATTGCTGAATACATTTGTGTGTCCCAATGACTAGCTGGTTGTGAGGCGTGGAGGAAGATGCAGTTGGGAGGCTGATAACATCTGACAGAGGACCAGCTTTCAAGCACCTTGTGAAAAACATAGCTATTTATTTGAGGCAGGGGAATGTGCTGAGACAGGGACTGGCTATGTAGTCTAGTCTGCCCTTGAAGACATGATGCTCCTGCCTCAGCCTCCCTAGTGCTGGGATGACAGTCCTAAACTGCCACACCCTTGAGTGATGGAAATTCTTAACAAAGCAAACCAGATCTCTGCCTCCCAACATGTGCATCTACATTGCTTCTGGAGGTGTTATATGTCCTGACTGCCCTCTGGCTGTGGGTGGAGATGGTGGCCCAGAGGTGATCACTGTGTAATGGCGTCTGGCAGGAAGGCTTGCTTTCTAGATTTTGGTCAATTTGCCTAGCCTGGTGACCTTCTCTGGATCTGGGATGTTGAAAGAGAAGGGGACACCACACATAGTGAAGTTCTTCTACTCTTTAATAAGGGGCTGTTGCAGTCAGGTTCATATTGCTAGTGGAAATCACCCAACCAAGAGAAGCTTGTGGGGGGAAAAAAAAGGTTTACTTTGGCTTATAGGCTTGAGGGGAAGCTCCACTATATCAGGGTAAAATGATGTCATGAGCAGAGGGTGGACATCACCCCCTGGCCAACATCAGGTGGGCAATAGCAACAGGAGAGTGGGCCAAACACTAGCAAGGGGACACTGGCTATAACACCCATAAGCCCGCCCCCAACAATACACTACCTCCAGGAAGTGTTAATTCCGGAATCTCCATCAACTGGTAACATTCAGAACACCTGAGTTTATTGGAGACACCTGAATCAAACCACCACAGGGGCCGCTTGACCTTCACAGGAGAGCAAGCCCCCCAATGGCGGATGGCATTGAACTTGACTGCCTCTAAATAGGAGCCACGCTCAGTACAAAACCTCCCTAGCTGCTGACCATGACCTTTCATAACGCTCTGAAGTTATTTTCTTTTTCTCCTCAAAATTAAATGATGACTTTCTGGGGCACTCGGAGATTCTGTTGTGTGGGTGCAATAGCCAATCTTTTGATAAATAGACTTTGATGTGCTCCACATATTTCTACAACAAGCTTTTATCCATTTGGCTAATTTTATTCTTTGTAAGCCACGTAAGACAGGGGGCAAATGGTCCCGTGATTAGATGGAGCTCAGAAGCTGGGGGGAGCAATAGAGTTTGAGATGATTTCCAGCGAACAGACCAAGCAAGCGCCCTTTGTATGAAAGATAGAATCAGATCGCGGGAGAATGTCAGCATGGAGCCGGAGCCTCCCAGTTCCTGGACTTGAGACTTCCCACACAGACCATGCAGCCTGGGCCTCGGCACGCCCCGGGGAAGCTTTGCTACATGCACGTGCTTGCTGGGCCGCATTTATCAGAATGTCTTGTCGAACATCCGGGCCTTGTGTATTTTTCGTGGGTTCTTTGATTGACAGCAGCTGGTATCTAGTACAATAAATCAGGTTTGGTGTAAGGGCACCGGGATTAAATCTTAAATTTACTGAGGTTTGCTTTTCTTACAGAAGGAAGAAAATAGCACGTAGTTGTCCCTCTTTTAGCCACAGACATATGTTCCAAGACCACTCCCTCTCAAAATATCTCATTATCCTCTTGCCTTCTCTTTTAAAAACAGCACTTTATGATTTTTTCTCTGGCCTTTCCAAATTGCCAGCATCACTATTCTCGTTCTTGGGGGCATTCCTTTTTGTTTGTTTGTTTGTTTTTGTTTTGTTTGGTTTTTTGAGGTAGGGTCTCACTCTAGCTAAGGCTGACCTGGAATTCACCAACTCACGGTGATCCTCCTACCTCTGCCTCCCAAGAGCTGGGATTAAAGGCGTGTGCCACCACGCCCGGCTTCTTGGGGGTGTTCTTAAATAAAATCAGGGTCACTTGAACACGCACCCTAAGCTACCACCACAGTCTATCTGATAACCGGGTTTGGAGCGGGCAGGTGCCATATACAGTGCAGACACCCTGGACAGAGAACGACTTACGTCCTGCAAAGAGTCCGAGCCAAGTGACACATGACCTCATCCACCTGCTCAGAATGGCACATGACTTAAGACTCACTATTTCTGGAATTTTCCAGTTGATGTTTTTTGACTTTACTTGACTGCAGGTAACTGAAACCAAGCAAGGTAAAATCACACATAAGGGTGAAGTATGGCACACCTACTTCATGGGAAGATTAAACATGACTGCCCTGGTGTTGTTAGATCAGGATGCAGCCATTGTCAGCCGTGATGGAGAGAAGGCCACTGATCCAGCCTGACTGCTCCCCCATCCTCTCTATTCCTCCTGCAGCTAGCTGGCTTGTCTTCTCTGCTTTCTCGGGAGACTGCTGCCACCAACACTGTCATGGAAACTGCACAAGGCCACCCACCCTGCGTTTGGCTCTTGGTCCTTAGTCTCAGCACTCCCGTGATAGTCAAGGCTCAGACATCAGCTTCCTTTGGACTGTTGTGAAGGGCAGTTCTTACAGGAAAGACCAGGAAGGGTGGTGAAGGGCCTCAGTGTTAACCTGCAAGAACTGCCTCTTACTGTATCCCACATCAGTTCCCATTGCCTTCTGGGGTCCCTCTGCAGAGCCCCATCCCTTGACTGAATAGAAGAAAACCCAGTAGACACCAGTCACTGATACCCTTGGCTGGCGGGGTATACATTTGCTAGGAAACTGTGACCTGAAAATAAACATGGACAGTATCTAAGATGCGCCATTATAGCATTTAAACAGATGTTAAATCCCCCAGGCCAGTTCAACCATCAGTCCTGCCTTGTTTTCTGAGGCTAAGGCCCAGAACTAGGCACCAATGAGGAACAGGTGGCAAAATGGGCTGCAAAGGGGGAGACGGGGCCCCTGTGGTGCTGGAGAGGGGAGGGAAGTGAAGTGCCCTTCGCTGGCTGCGTATAACTGGGTGGGGTGTCATCAGGGCACACAGGTTGCCTGAACATTCTCCCGGATCCTGCCATCACTGGGGCCTCACACAGGGCCTACTGGGGTCTTGCTCTGGCCTCTTGAAATGCTTCATTAGCTTTGAATAAAGGCTCTGCATTTGTATGTTGTACTGGGCCTTGCAGATTCTGTATGGATTTAACTCAAACTGTAAGTGGGCCCACTGACTGCTTCTGCACCTCGGGAGTCCCCTCCTTTCTCTGGCTCACAGCCGCAGACCTTGAGCCTTCTCGGGTTGCGGAGCGGAGTTAACAAGGACAGGTGACTATTCCCGCAGGCCCCGACCCGTTTGACTGCACTTGTCCCAGGGATTCACAGGAAGAGCCTGGCACCCTAAAATGCACACAGCCCTTTGATGCAGCTCATAACCTCGACCAAGATCAAGAGAAGGCCTAGCTTTCCCCGGGGTCTCATATGCAGACGCGCAGTTCTTTGGGGGAACGTTGCACACGAATGAGCTGTCTGCCCCAGGCCCACCTTCTAGCTGTCTGGCTCAAGTTGGCTACTGAGGCACAGCATCAAGGAACACGTTCAGACTCAGCCGCTGCCCACCACGCCTTGGCACCTCCACGGAGCTCTCTTTGCAGCAGAAGAGGCAGTTGAGCCCCTCTGAAGGAGGGGCACACAGGTTTGGAAAGCAAGGCCCGTTGGCCCCTCCTGGCTGAACTTGGAGGGAAGGAATGGGAAACCCCACCCACAGACTGTCAGGGTTGTCATTTCCATGTCACCCTCACGTAGAGCCCTGTGAGCTGGCATACCCACCTTTGGAAAGAATTGTTCTGACTTAAGTAAAAATCTGCGCATTTCAAAGGACAAGGGTGTTGACCAAAGAGACAGGGTCTTGCTAAGTTGCCCAGACTGGCCTTGAATTTGCTCTGAAACCCAGGCTGGTCTGAAGATTGCAATTCTCTCTCGAGGAGCTGGGTTGCAGGTGTGGGCCGCTGAGCCTGGCTTCCTGACGTGCTTGTGAGTCATGAAGGTGAGCACACCAACCACAGCAGAAAGGGCAAAACCTTCCTTGCAGACATCTTGGCACTGTTTCATTCCTAGTAAACCCTTCTTAGACGTGTCCCTGGGCACTGACTCTCACAAGGACCCGAGGAGGTAAAAGATGATAAGGGAGGATCACCCATCGCGTCCTGTCTCTCAGTCGCCCCTTAGGATGCTGTAATCCATGTGAAATATACAGTCTCAGGAGTTCGTGAGCATGCGTCTGCTCACACAGCCTCCGCAGCAATCAAGACTTCGGACACACTCAAAATGTCTCCAGATACCTTTGAGGTCAAACACCCTCCCGATATCAATATCATATCATATCATATCATCCCTTCAGGAATTCATATAATTTAAATCCAATAGCATGCATTGCTTCTTCTGATTTTTTTTAACTTATCATACTGCTTTTGGATTCTTTCATGTTGTAAAAGGCACCTGCATTTCTTCGTAACTCTCTCTCTCTCTCTCTTCATATACATATATATATATGATATATATGATATATGTACTGCAACCTAACGCCAGATGCCTGTGACACTTTGTGCATCTGGCTTTACATGGGTACTGGGGAATTGAATTTGACCCATCAGGTTTGGCAAGCCTTTGTCATGTTGCTTACGTACCTATCACTCATTTACGTTCTGCATATATATATGGAGAGAGAGAGAGAGAGAGAGAGACTTAAAAAGAAATCTATGTGTATTTGCATATGTATGTATATCCCACAGTTATCTACGTGCAGTCTAACGGGCATGTGGGCCGTCTCCAGGGTCTGCCTGGCATGACTACAGCCCTGTAACAGGGTTGTTCTCCTGACCGCCGTTCTGGTTGCATGGAGGAAACAAACATGAAGGAAGTTAGTAAATCTCTGGGTATGTCTGCTAACTTGTTGACCTAACCCTTTGGCGGATTGCTTTATCAAATAATGACCTCACTGGGAAGTGAGGGAACCGTGGCAGGTGAAGCCTGGTGGGCGGAGGCAGGTGAGAGAGGGTGGGCCCTCAAGCCTCGGCTTTGCCCTGCTGGCTATGGTTGGGTAAGCGGCCTGTCTTCCGTGCCCTCACTGCCACAGGAGCTACCCCACTCCACTTCCTCCCTGACGGTGCCACCTCTGCAGCTGTGAGCCAGGATAAATCTTCCCTCCTGGTATTCCTTATGGGTCAGAGCAACAAGAAGAATGAGGAAGTGCCAAACGCATGTAGGTGTGTATGAGTCTTTGCGTGAACACATTTTCATTTCTCTTTGGCACACAAGTGCCTAGACACAGGGTGGCCGTTGAATAAGGCCCTATGGTTTTCATCATATAAGGGGTTGCCAAATTCTTTTCCAATGGCTACACGATTACGTATTTCTTTTTTAAAAATTATTTATTTTTTTAAAATGGGCGTGGTGACACACGCCTTTGGTCCCAACACTTGGGAGGCAGAGGTAGGAGGATCACCGAGAGTTCAAGGCCACCCTGAGACTCCATAGTGAATTCCAGGTCAGCCTGGACTAGAGCAAGACCCTACTTCCAGAAATCAAAAAAAATATTTATTTATTTTTGAGCGCGAGAAAGAGGCAAAGAGAGAAAGAGAGAGAGCGCTTAAGAGAAAAGGGAGAGTGCGTGCGTGCGTGCGTGCGTGCGTGTGCGCGTTTGTATGGGTGTGCCCGGGCCTCTTGCCACTGCAAGCTAACACCAGATGCCTGTGACACTTTGTGCATCTGGCTTTACATGGGTACTGGGGAATTGAATTTGACCCATCAGGTTTGGCAAGCCTTTGTCATGTTGCTTATGTACCTATCACTCATTTACGTTCGTGTGTGAGAAGGCCCTGCCCGTCGCCCTGGCTGGGCTGAACCCCTATGTCACACAGTCTTGTCTCAAACTCTCAGTCCCTTCCCTCTGTCTCGGAATGCTTAGTGTCAGCTATTGCGGGAAACGCCAACAGTATCTCATCGTGGGTTTGACTCCTTCCTAGCCCCTCCTATTGAACTCTTTTCCATGCAAGTACTCTACCACTAAGCCATGCCCCATCCTAAAGATGGCTTTCCCCCGCCAGAACTGGGAATTGAACCTACAGCCTCATGTAGGCTAAGTGTGTGCTCTAACATTTAGACCCCCTCTTAATAGCTCTCAATCATAAAAACGATTTTAATTTTTATCAGGCCTAGTTTATCATATTTTTTTCTCTTGTGCTTCATGCCCTTTGAGTAATATTGCAGTCAGGTTTGCATTGCTGTTAGAAATCACCCAACCAAGAGCAGCTTATGGGAAAAAGAGGTTTATTTTGGCTTATGGGTTCAAGGGGAAGCTCCACAATGGCAGGGGAAAGAGATGGCATCAGCAGAGGGTGGACATCGCCCCCTGACCAACATAAGGTGGACAACAGGAACAGGAGAGTGTGCAGAACACTGGCATGGGGACACTGGCTATAACACCCATAGGCCCACCCCCAACACTACACCGCCTCCAGGAGGCGTTAATTTCCAAATCTCCATCAGCTGGGAACCTAGCATTCAGAACAACCAAGTTTATGGGGGACACCTGAATCAAACCACCACATTATGCCCCTGGCCCCCATAAACTGATATCTATACATGATATAAAATACAATACATTCAGTCCAACCTTAAAAGCACCCATGGTTTTTATCAATCCCAATGATGTTCATATATCCCCATAGTCCAAGATATTTTAACTGAGCCATAATACCAAACAAACAAAAAAATCCCCCCCCCAAACCCATAATGGCACAGAATAAACATTCATTCACACTGCAAAAGATGACATTGGGCATAGCAAAGAAAAATTCAGCCAATGTAAGCTCGAAAACAACCAGAGCAAAAATCGCACTCTGTAGCTTCAAGTCCAACAACTCTAGCCAGTGACAAGTCTCCAAGTCCAATAATCCTAACCAGCAACAAGTCTCTGGAGTTTCAATTCCGCCCCTCCAGCTAGGCTACTCACAGTCCTGGAAAACCATTGGGGGCCAGCAGCTTTCCTTAGCAGCCATCTCATGGTCCTAGCATCTCCACTGGGTCTCCACTGCAATCCACAGTTCATCCTCATGGCCCTATGGGGACTCCATGCAGGCATCCAGCAAAACTGTTTCACACTGCCCATAGCCATTTCCAAAATATAAGACAGTGTTGCAAACTCAATGACCCTCTCTTTCCTGCATTTCTTAAACTTCACAATACCAGGTAGGGTGCCAATTTGTTAATCCAGGGGGGGAATAAAGCAGACTTTGAAGAACAGGACACTCCTTGAACACTCAGGCCCCGTCAAAAAAGTCTACATTCTTCCTGTTGCCCCAGTGCAGGTCAGCTGGGCCAGTCTCAAAGGCTGTAATCTCTCAATTGCAGCTGAACAGGCAGCAGTTCACCCAAAGATTTTTTATTTCTATGCCATATCCCCCTGCTCATAGAAGTTCATTTCTACACAAAGCAACTCTGCACACGTTCTTAGGACATGAGCATAACAGTAAGCTTCCCATACAGACTGCTAGCCCAGTCCAGGCAAAGCTCTATCTCACCCTTCATAAGCCAAATAAAGGTTAAAGTTCAGAGTCCATTTTCGCCAACATTGTACTGTCATTGCAGGCCTAGCTATGGAAACGACTGTCACCCCTCCACGCCCCACTGAGACCCTTCCCTGACACCTTTGCTCTGGCGTCTAACCCTGGGTGAGAGTGGGCTGAAGTAACCAAATCCCAAGGTCAGTGGCTGCTGGGGAAGGAAGGCCACTTTCCAGTACTTTGGGAAGGGAGCTTCTTTTTAGATCATGACACCATCTTTTGACGAGACACAAAGGCTTGCCTTCCTCATTTCTCCCCTTCACAAACTTTCAGAAGCTCAACTAGGCCAACTTAGAACCTTGTGATATCAAAGTGGGACTGTTATGAAACCAGACCTCATCACTGGAAAACCAGCGATGATCGGCCCAGCAAAGTTCCGTGACTGACCTTATGTCACGCAGTGAAGAAATGACCAGAATGGGAGGAGACCCCAGACTTCCCAGGGGCAGGCACTCTCTGCGCTCCTCTCCCACAACACCACTTCTCTACTCCTGTGGCGAACAGCCCCTTGGGCGCTGGAACGTCATCGAATCATGTGGAGTTGGGTGGTCTTAAGTGGGATCTGACATAGAGCAGGCTGAGGAAGATGGGTGGTGGGCACTTGTGTTAGTAGGCATCACGCCCACCGTCTGCCGGCCAAACCTACGTGGCAGTGTTTTATTTGCTCCCAAACTGTCAGATGTTTCAGGCCTGAGGTCTTCTCTTGCTCCATAGTTCTGGGAGCGCAGCCCTTCTCCTCACCCACACGGCTGCAGTGCACGGCACTTTAGCCGCAGACTGTCACACCAACAGGGATGACCTGGCTCCATTGCACATCACAGGCTGTACCCAGTGTAAGGCTGGGTAAGAGGACCCTCCCTCCATTATAGCCATGCGTTAGGGGAGGGTAGTCGTGCCATCAGCGAACTTGGAACGCCAGCCTTGGCCGTGACATCATTGACTAGGCTCTGAGTCCCCTCCGAAGCACACGAGGAAGCTGAGCCCTATTAAGAACACCCTGGGGTGCCGCCGTCACATAGCCAAGGCACACTTTCATCCACAGAGATTTAAACCCACACTCCAGTTTCTCTTTTGTTTGTTTGATGAAATAAGTTATTTACTTTATTTTTATTTTTATTTATTTATTTGAGAGAGCGAGAGAGGAGAGAGAGAGAAGGAGAGAGAAAGAATAGGTGTACCAGAGCCTCCAGCCACTGCAAACAAACTCCAGACGCATGCGCCCCGTGTGCATCTGGCTCACGTGGGTTCTGGGGGAATGAAACCGGGGTCCTTTGGCTTTGCAGGCAACTGCGTTAACCTCTAATCCATCTCTCTAGCCTGAAATAATTTAAAAAAAAATACGTATTTTTTATCTGTGCACTTTATTTTAGACCTCATAATTCTGTTGGCATTCATACGCAGACTTTACTGAATGCTATTAGCTGTACAAATCCATGTATTTGGGCCTTTAGAGTCTGGGTGATTTACAATCTCTGCAGCCAGTCCTTGAGATGGAATTTTTGTCTTACCCAGTATCTTGGAACCTAACTGTGTAACATGTCTGACCTCAATGTGTAGCTATTTAATTAGGGGTATCGAGGGCAGTGTTTGGGGTTGGGGAAAGATCCTGACTCCTACTTAAGCTTCTTTCCCCAGCAACAAGCTGCTTTTATTGAAATGCACAATTGTGTCCAGATTTGCTCCTCCCCAAGATGAAAAAGGGCAAAGTACGGGATAATACTTTGGCCAGAAAGTTTTCAGTTAAGGAAAAAAAAAAAAAAAAAAAGAAAAGTAGAAAGTAGCACATGTCCCTGCAATGGAAATTTCTTTTTTTTTTTTAATATTTATTTATTTATTTATTTAAGAGTGACAGACACAGAGAGAAAGACAGATAGAGGGAGAGAGAGAGAATGGGCGCGCCAGGGCTTCCAGCCTCTGCAAACGAACTCCAGACGCGTGCGCCCCCTTATGCATCTGGCTAACGTGGGACCTGGGGAACCGAGCCTCGAACCGGGGTTGTTAGGCTTCACAGGCAAGCGCTTAACCGCTAAGCCATCTCTCCAGCCCATGCAATGGAAATTTCTAATGAGCGCCAGGATGAGGTTTTAATTTGCAAGGCTCCCGCACTCACCTTCCAGCCCCCCACCATCGCTAAGCTGGGCTTCCTGGGGACCGAGGGCCACCTGTGTCACGTCCCTTTAATGCTGGTTACTCCTCTGGGGTCTTCATCTCCCCAGGAAAGTGACTGTGTACAGAGAGAGTGTAATTGGCAGGCTGTGACACCCCTGTCTGCAAGTGTCTCTCTAAGTGGAGTGTATTTCAGCCTTTATCTGGTGATGGCTGCTACCTGAGAAAGGCCCTGGGCCATCTCAAAGGGCTTGTAGCAGCTAATTGTGCCTGTTAGGACCAGCAATTAGCCGGAGATCTCTGGACTTCGAAGCTCCAACACCCACCAGCTTTCAGCTCGTTTCTCTCCCTTTCACTTAACTAGCCGAGCTTAACAGAGACGGTGAGGGACAGGAGGCGAAGGTGTAGCCAGTACGGGGGAGGTAAAGTCTGGTCGGGGGCATCATCTAAGGCCTTCTCTGAATTCTGCCCTCCACCCCTACCCGAGAGAAGCAGTGGAAGAAAGAGGTCGCTGATGCTGAGCTCATGCAGCAAAAGACACCGTCTCCTGCAAGACCAGAGCTGGCATCTCATCCCGGATGATGGGAGTTACGCTGCCCTTGTTTGTACGGTTTAAGCGCAGTTGGAAGATGACAATAAAAAACTAATTAGGTGCAGGTCATAAAGGAGATCACACATGCCTGGTGTCAGCTGGTTACTATGGGCACAAGGTGGCTTCAGTGGAAAAGTGAGGCAGAACAGCTGAAAATTAAGACAATAAATCAGTTTCATTGAATAAAGCACATGCATTTACCCATTAATTAAAGATAATAGTATCTTATAAGCTTTTGTGTACCATAGGTAATTTGTTATACTTTACCATAATTATATGCATTGAAAATTAAAAATTCAATACACCTTACAGGTAATCTATGCACACAGATCTTCCTCTATTTCCACAAAGGACTAACAGATCGTGCATTATTAGCCCAGTCCCATGTTAGATTCACATGATCTATTTTTTGCAGAGTGACTAAGGTTTAATTAATGGGGATCCCTCCCCTGCTGGTTTGCAGTAAGAAAAGAGAGATTCTATCCTGTGTCTGGTACATTTGGCTTTAATTTTTAACTGCCCACAACGTGTTATTTTCCTTGTTTACATAACAATACTCTGCTATCCTTTGGGGGGATTAATTTCCCCCCATTGTTTGCAGTCTTGGTGGGGTTTGTCAGTCAAGGTACCAAAGATGGGCACATAGTCAGAGCTTAGCTAATCAAACTCAATGTCCCAAGACTCCAACTCAAACAGAATACGGAGGCAGGGACTGACATAGTCCCCAAGAGTCATTTTATTGCACGACATTTCCTGGGGAGACAGAAACAGATGTCCGTTCACCCCAGAAAGGGCGCCAGCAATGGGCAAAAGAAATGATTCTACCTTGGAGAAGCAGTAAGTTTATTGGGATTATTTACAGACACATGAGTGGCTCAAAGGCAACTAGGTCACTGGACAGCCCACATCAACACGGGCGGCAACCCGCAAAGCCCAGATCATTGGACTCCTCTCCTCCTGCAGGGAGGTTTTGCTGCTTGCGATGCCTCAAAGAGGGCCCTCATAGGTCATGCAGGTTTCTGGAGTTTTCTGAGCGTCTCTGCTTTCCTCCAGGGGGTGGGGGGCATGGCATCTGTTTAGAGGAAACATCTTCCCAACAGAACAAGGCCAGGTTCTGTTTTGGAGACCCCTAAGATACGATCACCCGCTGTGGTGGGAAGAATGACTACCTCCACCCCCGAAGATGTCCCCATCCCCATTACCAGAAGGGGGTCGTGTCAGCAGATCCGGTAAGAGGAACAGGCCTGCATGGGACAGGGGATGCCTTGATCTGTCATTCTAAGACAGATGGCGGAGGGGCAAGAAGGTGCGTGTGGCAGAGAGACAATGAAGATCTCTTTGTTGTATCAGGGACCAATCCCCCACGACAGCAAACCCGGTTGCACCGTGACTGGCTTAACTCTGTTCACCTGCTGGCCCTCCAGACCTCAGAGGTGTCCCTCCTCCTGGTTCTTCTGTACTGGGGATAGAGACTTCATCACACGTGCCCTGGGGAGCACATCCCAGCCAGGACGACACTGAGGCACAGAAACCTTGTCATTGACACGGATATTTTCATCCTTAATTGATCAAACTCAAGCACTGATTTGGCAACGTTACAACTTTTATAAAAGAAAAAAAAAAAAAGTCAATGCATCTCTTAGCTCTTTCGCCTAGTTTCAGCTCACAGGCTATCAGTGTTTTGTATTTTTCTTGCAGTTAAACCCCCGCAACATACCACTGTTATTTTTGATAGAGTCAGTTCTTCATTTAGATTTCCCCCCAGCTCTTTATTCCTTCCTGTATCTCTGACCTCCCATCTGGAATCCTTTTCTTTCTGCCTAAAGAGCCCCTTTATTATTTCCTGTCAAGCAGATCTGCTCGTGAGACGTTCTCTCAGGGTTGTGTGTGTGCGTGTGTGTGTGTGTGTGTGTGTGCGTGTGTAAAAATGTCTTGACTGTACTTTGGTTCTGTCTTTCTGGTTTTCAGCATGTTTTCTTATGCCTCCGTGCAGGAAACACTGCTTGCCTATCCATAAAGGCATTCTCCTACCCAATCACAACGCCATTCTCATGCTTGACATGACATTGCTGTAATGACATCCAGAGTAGAGTTAATATTCAAATTTCCGTATTTGTCTGCAAGTGGCTTCCGTAACTGGGTCATCTTCTGTGGGGTGCTCAGCTGTCAAGTGTATCTTTCAAAAGTTACTTTTCAAAAACCACTTAAAGGGCGAAGGGTTTATTTTGGCTCATCACGGTGGGAGACGTGGGAGCAGGAACCCTGGGCCTCCACGGTCAGGAAGCAGAGAGAGAGCAACACTGCTGTTCACTTTGCGTTTCCCTTTGCTGAAGCCCAGGACCCCAGCCCAAAATGAGGCACCACCCAAATTTAGGGTTGCTCTTCCAACCTCTATTAACCTTATCCAGAAAATCCTTCAAGACAGGCTCAGGTAATTCCAAATCCTGTCAAGTTGGCAAATTAATCATCACATAATGTACCTCATTTGTTTAAATAGAGACTACCTGGCCTTATATGGTTTTACATTGCTATTATTTATGTATTTTTTAAATAATTTTTTCACAAATGGCACTCAGGAGTGTATTATTGTAAACTGAATCAGATTAATCAATGCTTTCGGGTTTACTTACATCTAGTTTTTAGGTTGTAACTCTTTTTTAATAGTCTTTTATTTATTCATTTTATTTAAGAGAGAGAGAGAAAGAGGCAGATATAGAGAGATTGGGCACAACAGGGCCTTCAGCCAATGCAAATGAGCTACAGATGCACGCACCAACTTGTGCATCTTGCTTACGTGGGTCCTGAGGAATTGAAACTGGATTCTTTGGTCTTAATCACCAAACCATCCCTCCAGCCCTAAGTATTTTTTTTTTTTAATTTTACTTGCCACATAAAACATGAAGTTGAATATATTAATAAGTTATTACAGGACATTTAATTTTTTAAAATTTTATTTTAACCAGAAAAAGAGAGAGAGAGAGAGAGAATGGGTGTGTCAGGGTTTTTTTGGCTGCTGTAAATAAATTCCAGATGCATGTTCCACTTTGTGCATCTGGCTTTATGTGGGTGCTGGGGAATCTAACCTGAGTTATTAGGCTCTGCAGGCAAGTGTCTTAACCATTGAGCAATCTCTCCAGCCCTTTGACATTATTTTTATATGCATATGCACATATATGCACTATCATAGTTACTTTCTCCTTGCTTAGACAAAACACCCCACCAGAAACAGCTGGTGGAAGGTGAGGGTTCATTTCAGCTCATGGCCTGGAGGGGGCAGTCTCCGCATGGCTGAGAAGCACAGCAGGAGCAGGAGCAGGAAGCCAAGTCACACCATCACACCAGCAGCCGAAAGGAGGCAGCAAGCGATTTAGCTGGCGCTGGCAAGGGGATTGGAGCATAAAATTCCAAAGTCCACCCGCCATGACACACCTCGGATCAAGTATGAGGCTTAAATACAAACACATGAGGTAATGGGGGACCTTCTCCATTCAAATCACCACAAACACAGTGTGTAATGATTAAGTCAGGTTAGACATATCTATGCCCTCACTTATCATTTCTTCATGGGGCAAGCGTTCAGCATCCTGTCTTCTGGCTTTCACAGCTATCCACACAGTTCTCTTGTCTAAGTCTGTGTTAGTCAGTTTCTGTCATGTGACAAAATGCCTAAGAAAAGAACTGAAAGGAGGAAGGATTTTGTTGTTGTTGTTGTTCAAGGTTTCAGAAATGCCAGCCCATGCTTGGTGGTCAGAGAAGACAGGGCTCAACACCGTCTGCACTCTTCAAGGGCACATCCCTGTAGAACCTAGCTCCTGTAGTCATGTCTGCCTCCTAGTTTTAACCATATCCCAATTCTGTCCAAGTGATGATGATCAGTGATCACACTCACCTGTGGAACGAGGAAACAGCTGATCTCAGAGAAGTTGAAAGTGGAAGGTAGTTGTCCGAGGCTGGGGAGAGTAACAGGGAGAAAAGGTTGGGGAAGTTTCTTTATATGTTTTTGTTGTTGTTGTTTCTTTTTGAAATTGGTTAGTTAACTGGTACAGCACATACTGGCTTTTCTAACTTGGGTTTTCATCATGAAAGCGCAATACTTCTGCCAAGAACGTTTCATGAGAAGCGACTTACATACTCAGTGTCACACATCAAGAAGCACATAACTTCATGTTGTCATTTGTTTCAGAGGTGACTTCCAGGTATCTTCAATGTAGAGACTGAGTCTATTAGCATTGTAAACCCCAGCAATCTTTCACTTGGAGATTTTAGCATTCTTTGGTGTTTCTTGCCCAAATCAGTTGGTGCACTGGACATTGCGAAGTGGGGGTCTTCTACCTTCACAACCCTGTATCCATGAGCATTCTTTTCTAAAGAAAAATATTATTTATTTGAGAGAAGGAGAGAGAAAATCCATCTATGTGGGCATTCTATTGAAAAGTTTTGAACACTATGTTGCTGGCTGAAAAGTTAACATACCTCCAACATAATCTGTATTTTTTTCTGTCCCTGTCCCATAGACAAGCAGATTTCAAAGGAACCCTGGTCTTCTTTTGTGGAGAAAGATATCTAGAAACCAAGACCTAAGTTGTAGGACAGGCAAGCGTCCTACTAACTGGTGGCTATTCATTGAGTCACTTACAGGGACAGGGGTTAGGATTACATTTCCTCCTTTAAAATTTGACATCAATACTTCTAATTCAGCTGTCTCAGATTCACATTTCCTTCCACACTGAGGCTCAAGCTGGCAGTGACATATTTATGGAGTTTCGGAATCCCGTACGCACATCACTATCATGAACAACCTTCCTACACAAAGGTCAGGACCCTTCCCTAGGCATTTTGTTGTCATGGTGGAGATGTCTTTAGCTCTAGATTAGAGCCCTGGTGAGATGTGTTCAGTTACTTGTCTCCTTAGTAACAGCTGCAGCTTGAAATACAGTTTGATTCACTTTCTTCTGTGTACATACTTTCATATTTACTTTGGATATTTTGATATCATTTTATTTTCTCATACATTGGACACACTATTCAAAATTCAAAAGTGTACAAAAAAGGTATATGTAAGTAACTCTGATAGTGCCACCCATTGCTTTCTGATATGTCTGCTCTATGTTTCTGTACAAAAATAAGTAGACTATATGCATATACATATATATACATATGCAACATATATTATACATGCATATGTCTTGTATAAAATTAAACCATAGGTGGGTGAGAAATTATGTGCTTCCCATCCATACATGGGGGCCTGAGGGGAACTAAAACTGACTGACTTTGATTTCCCAGTACTCAAATAATTAGCTGAGTATTGGGAAGGCACCTCTGTAACCCCAGTCCTGTGGGGAGCAGAGGCAGAAGACTCACTGGGGCTTCTTGCTCAGTGATAGCCTCCAGTCCCAAGGAAACATATGGATGAGTAATTGAGGGGCCACCCAATCTTCTCCTCAAGCTACTGCCAGTGCCTAGCATGCGTGCATTTTTACCCACATGTACATGTCCAGTACATGTACATCACCTACATACTACTCACACACACACAATGTATATCACATGTCATACCTACGTTCCTTTTGCAGTTGATCGTACACTCTGGAAACCACCGAATAGCCATCTATGAAGATAAGCCTCAGTTCCCAGGCCTGCGCAAAGTCTTCCGTAGATGGACTCTCAGCTTCATACTGCTCTTACTATCCCATTGTTTTTCACTTTTATGGGCTTGTGGGTTTATTTTGTCTTCATATTTTCTGTTTTCTTTTCCATATGAATATGAAAAGGTTTGTTGAGACCCAGAAAAAAAACATGATTGATACTTTTATTGTGACCATTATAAATTTATGTATCTACTTGTCTAGATGACATCTTTGTGATGCTAAATTTTTCTGTCCAAGCACAAGGAAGGAATGCATTTTAATTGTTTCATATTTACTTTGAGACTTTCAGTGCGCTTAAGTTTTCTTCACAGAGGATTTACATGTTTCTCAACTCATCTATTCAAAGGAATTTATTTTCTTGTTATTTCACTGATTTCTGAATATCTTTTGTGTAATTAAAGTTTTTAGGGGGTTCAGATATGGCTCAATGCTTAAAGGCACTTGCTTGCAAAGCCTGATGAATTATACATGTATATGCCCATGTATATGAAAGCCAAGAATGAATACCCAGTTACCCACATAAAGCCAGATGTACAAAGTGGTGCATGTGCCTGGAGTTCCTTTGCAGAAGTGGAAGGACCTGGTGTACCCATTCTCTCTCTCTCTCTCTCTCTCTCTCTCTCTCTCTCTCTCTTTCTCTGTGTGTCTCTGACTCTCTCACTTAAATAAATAAATATTTTTTATAAAAAGGCTTTTCTTTTGGTTATTAAATCTTATATCCTTTAATGGTACTGAATTCTGTATTTTGTTTGTTTCTGTATGTGAAAGTTAGCTCAGCATTGTAAATGAGATTTTCAAGCACACTGTCATAGGCAAATGAAGATTCCACTTTTTTCCAGCTTACATGTGTCTTATCTTCTGAAGCTTCTGCTAATCAAAACAGAGGAGAGGAAAAAGTGCACCTAGTAGCAGAAGCAGAGGTGGAAGGAATTGCTGATTTTTTCTGAAATTTGGTAGGAATATTTACAATATTTATTTATTAAATGAAGTCTAACCTGAAAAGTAACCATTATGTCCTTAAGGAAGTATCCATGCATTCTGAAGCTTCTGAATGTTTTTACCCACACAGAGATGCTAGCTCTTGTAGCATCTATCTGTTCATGTATGGTGATGGAGTGGACTTCTTTACATTAACCATCCTTGAATTCCTGTGGTAAGTCCCACTTGACATGATGGTGGCAACAGGTCTACTACATTAACCATCCTTGAATTCCTGTGGTAAGTCCCACTTGACATGATGGTGGCAACAAGGTCGACTCTTTGTGTGAGTTTGACGAACCCTCATCGTGTTGTAGTACTTCCATTCCTTTAACAGCTCGGATACTTTATCATTTTACTGAGTTTGCTTTAGATTTATCTATGCCTTGAGCTGGAGAGATGTCTTAGTGGCTAAGACCCGTTCCTGTGAAGCCTAAGGACCCAGGTTTGATTCTCCAGGTTCCATGTGAGCCAGATTCACAAGGTGGCACATGCATCGGGAGTTCGTTTGCAGTGGCTAGAGGTCCTGATGTGCCCATTCTATCTCTCTCTCAGTCTCTCTCTCTCCTCTACTACCCTGCCTCTATCTCTAATAAATAAATAAAAATAAAATCTTTTTAATTTGTCTGTGCCTGTTTATCAAGATCACCCGTCACAGGGAACATATCATTTGATCTTGCTTTCTAAAATCCTTTCTGACAATTTTTGCCTGTTAATTGGAGTTAGTTCTTTATAGTTAATATAATGATTGAAGTTCATTTAGACTCATGGTGAATTTTTCTGTAGTGTTAGAGATGGAAATGAAAGTTTTGCATATACTGGGAAAAACTTTGTACATACTTGGAAAATGTTCTCCCACTGAGTTGAATCCTCAGCCCAAATGGTAAGTCTTCAGTCTTTCATGTTACGGTTTACTTTTAATTTTCCTCTTCTGGCTGTTTTTCTGTTGCTCTTTTCCTGCCTTCTTTTTCTTATGTGTTTTCTTTTTATTGTCAACTTCCACACTTATCAAAAATATCCCATGGTAAATCTCTCCCAACCCCACTTTCCCCTTTGAAACTCCACTCTCCATCATATCCCCTCTCCCTCTCAATAAGTCTCTCTTTTATTTTGATGTCATCATCTTTTCCTCCCATGATGATGGTCTTGTGTAAGTAGTGTCAGGCACTGTGAGTGAGGTCATGAATATCCAGGCCATTTTCTGTCTGGGGGAGCACATTGTAAGGAGTCCTACCCTTCCTTTTGCTCTTACATTCTTTCTGCCACCTCTTCCGCAATGGACCCTGAACCTTGGAGGATGTGATAGAGATATTTCAGTGCTGAACACTCCTCTGTCACTTCTTCTCAACACTATGGTGCCTTCTGAGTCATCCCAAGGTCACTGTCATCTGAAAAGGGAAGGTTCCCTAACCAAAAATGAGAGTAGCACTGATATATAGGTATGAACATTAAGAGAAGTGCTTACTGGGCAGTTTGGTGAGCACAGTATATACATTTAGCCAGACAGCAGCAGACATTCCTGCTTTCTTTTGGATAAGATAAATGTGCCACTTTCTGCCACTGCTTTATGTGGGTACTGGAGAATTAAACTAAGATCAGCAGGCTTTGCAAGTAAGTGCCTTTAACCACCAAACAATCATTCAAGCCCTGTTTATTTCAATGTATTCATAACTTTTTAGCCACTGCCTTTGACTTCTATTACTAGTCACTCTGGGAATTAAGACATTCATCTTAAACTTCTCAGTGTTCTGGGAGTTAGTATCTTTTGATACAATTATCATGTGGATTACATTTGCATAATTTATAGACGCTGAAGCAATCATTGTATGTTTTGCTTGATATAGTCAAGTGGACTGTTTTTTATTTATTTAATTTCTTTTAAACTTTAAAAATATTTATTTATTTATTTTCAAGCAGAGAGAGAGAGAGAGAGAGAGAAGAGAAAGACATAGAGAACGGGCACACCAGGGCCTCTAGCCACTGCAAACAAACTCCAGAAGTATGTACCGCCACATACATCTGGCTTACATGGGTACTAAGGAATCGAACCTGGGTCCTTAGTCTTTGCAGGCAAGCACCTTAACTGTTAAGTCATCTCTCTAGTCCTGGGCTGTTTTATTAATGAAAGATTACTCAAGAAGGTGAAGCAGGAGGGTTTTCATAAGTGTGAGACCAGCCAGGGCTGTGCAGTGAGTCCCAGCCTGACCCACATTGTGAGATGCTGTCTCAAAAAAAAAAAAAAAAAAAAAAGAAAGAAAGAAAAAGTCCTTTCATGTTCTCTACTTATTTACCAGTTAGTTAGAGGTTTCTCCATTCCTTCCTGAAAATTTCAGTTTCCTTCTGGTATTATGTATCATTGATATGGAGAATTTACTCTTTTAATTTATCTGGAAACGTGCTTCATCTTCACGCTTCAGGAGAATTCTCGCTTCATACGAAGTAATTCACTGACAGTTTCTGTCCCTCACTGGTTGGGAAAGACCCTCCCACAGTCTTCGGATGCCAATGGCTTTAGAGAAAGGTTGGCTCTATTGCCCCAATCCTGTTTCCACAACTGTTCTGCAGACTTCCTACCTGATTAACATTGCCGGGAGTTTGAACAAGGAGTATCTTTGTGTTTTTAGTATCATATTTTCTTGAGGTTTGATGAGCTTCTAGAATCTGTAGATTCATGTCTTCCACTGAATTAGGAACAATTTGAGCATTTATTTCTTCCAATATGTCTTTTATTCTAATTTTTGTCTTTTTTTCTTCATTCTGAAAGTCCATGGTTATGTGCGCTGGGCTCTGTGTATTCCACCATGTTACTGAGCCACTGTTATTATTTTTATCCCCCTTTTTTCTCAATAATTGCTCTATCTTTACCTCCAAAATACTGTTCATCATGTGCTGTGGATATTTTCTTTTCTCCAGAATATTTATATCATTTATGAGAAAATTGGTTCAAAAGAGCTGCTCCACAATTAACAAGAATTCTGGGGAGAAAATGAATGTAAAGCTTTCAATGTAGCTTCACTTTCATTTGTCAAGATTGTTGTTGAGGGACCTAAAATTCATGTGTGGTGTTTATTTTTGTTCAGGACAGACACACACCTGTTTATCTGTCTTCTAGCTTCCATCTTTTGGTTCTCAGAAATCCGTTGTTGGCCTCAATTCTGTTCATAAATAAAGAGCAAAAACTTGTTTTACCTGGCCTTTGAAGGACATATTTTAGTGTTCTGGATCAAATCCTGGGACTTGTGCATGCTAGGCAAACATACTAATATTGATTATTAGTTGGATTATTCTATTTTTATTATAATGTATAAAAGTATGAGTCAATAATTTATTTATATCTTTTCTCATTTCTTGGCTTTCTTCATTCTCTACTTGTTTTTAATATGCTCTAGAAAACTCTCAATCATTCTGTTCAAATGGTTTGCTCCATTCCCTGTCTCTTTCACTTTCTAACTCTAAGTGTGTAATATTCAATTTCCCACTTATTGTGTGCATCCTTAACTTCTCTTCATTTTTGTTTATGACCATTTTCTTATAATGTTCTGTACAATGTATATAGTTCTTTTAATTTCCTTTCTACTATCTTTCTTTTTAGCTTTATACAATTCTCTATAAAAGCCATCCAGTTTTAATTTCAATTGTTTGTATCATTGTTGAAAATAATTATGTATAATTAATATATAATCAAAAATAAAATAAATAATTAAGTCCTTTTAAAATTCTTTTCCAACTTATAAGAGATTAAAGATAGTCTTTCTCATTACATATATATTTAATGTATATATATATATATATATATATTATATATATATATATACATATTTAAAATATTTAATTAATTTATTTATTTGAAAAAGAGAGAGGATGGGCATGCCAGGGCCTCTAGCCACTGCAAACAAACTCCAGATGCATGCACCCCCTTGTGTGTCTGACTTACATGGGTCCTGGAGAATGGAACCAGGATCCTTTGGCTTTACAGGCAAATGCCTTAACTGCTAAGGCATGTGTGTGTGTGTGTGTGTGTGTGTGTGTGTGTGTGTATATATATATATATTTTTTTTTTTTTTTAAGATTGTGTCCATGCTTTCATTTGGTGGAGCCCCCATGAATCTATCCCTATTGTACTGTTTTTGTTGATTTCTCCAGGCAATAGAACATAATATTTCCTCTTTTTCCTTAGCCAGCACCCTACTGAGCAACTCCCCTGGCTGCATTTGATATGCACGTCATCTCCATTCATCAAACCCATTTGGCACATAGGGGCGTTAGCGCTCCCTAAACCACACAGAAAAAAGTAGGTTTTCCTGGAATTCAGACACAGGTTTGCTTGCTTTGAAAGCTAAAAGCTGAGATGTTTAACCCTGAAGTACTTGGGAGAAGTTGAGCTGAGCCCAAACCGCAGGAAACCAAGGCCGAGGAAGGACCCAATTCAAGTTCCTTCTGCAGATGGTTCGCGCAAACGAGCACCCAGGTGACCTGACTCAGAGTTTCATCTGGATCTTGACAGCTGGCTTCCTGAATGACAGGCCTCATGGAAAGGAAGCAGTTCCACCACCGCCGTCTGTGACACAGAGATGGCCAGTGACAAGGTGGCTGTCATGTTCTGCCAGGACAGGAGGCGGCCCCAGCAGCCCGCATAGCAACTCCAGAGCTTGCGTGATTGCCACACCGTGCCCGTCTTCCAGAGGCTCTTGCGGGGGAGGGGGGCAAAAAACACCATTCACTGAACTCTGTGTGTCTATCAGTGCTCTAGAACTTCACGTTTATGATTGTGTCTGGTCTTTTTTAGCAATACTGGGTGGTAGATTGTTAGCAATACTGGGTGGTACAATGTGTTAATGTTCTCTTGGAAGAAAATGAGTTAGGCTTGGTGCTCCAGGCCTGTTAGCCTAGCCACTTGAGGGCTGCTCACCTGCTCAGGGCTAGCCTGGGCAACTTAGTGAGACTGTCTTAAAAATAAAAAGTGAAAAGAAAGCTGGTGATGAGGCTCAGTGACTAGTTTTTGACTAGAATCCCCCAGGGAGGAGCTAAGGGTCTTGTACCATGCTGGAGAGCATGCCTAGGCATGTTCAAGGCTCTCAATTTTATCTTCAGTGCCACAGAAAGAAAGGGAGGTAGGGAGTAGCGAGAGAGAAGAAGAAGGAGGAGGAGGAGTGTTATGAGCATGTAAGGACCAGCATATGGTCCAGGGCCAGTTTAGGACAAATAAGTTTGTTGTGAGAGTAAAAAGTGCAAAGTCAAAGCTTGTAAAAAACAAAACTAAGACTAAGCTGTGTGCGGTGACATAGTAGAGATTAGCAGGTGTGTGTGTGTAACTCTAGATAAGTAGTGGAAGGTATAAAAACCCCAGCTGCTCAGCAACCGTTGTCTCAGTCTTCCCGACACTATGACTGACTGAAAGGTTGCTCAGCAGTCCGGACTGAGACCACCGTGAGACGCATCACCGATCCGAATTCATCTGCCCGACACGCTGTCCGAACGACCAAGACTCGGCTTGAAACACCGCAAACTGAGAAAACACCACCAACCGAGAGAAAAAGTCGCAGCACAGACCCCGCGTTACTAGGTCGTAAAGCGACCGAGACGTTGCAACCCAAGTCTCACGTTATCAGGTCGTATACATGTTAGACTTGTTAGAAATATTCTTGTGTTAGTAGTGATGAATATAATTTGGTTATATATTATATTAGCTATAATATTAGTTGTGATAGTTTGGACTTGCTTGTGTGTGACTTTCATCCCAGTAAACTCCTTTGCAAGTATACCAGTGTCTGAGTATCATTGACCTTCGTGGGCGGAATCCTCTCAACCAATCATCTTTGAGAGAGCTCGCGACAGAGTAGGAAGAGGAAGGGAGGAAGAGACACTAAGTCACAGGCTGTGAGTCTTTCCTAAAGTTGTCTGAAATGACCTAACTATTTAGTTTATGTGCCAGTCACCATCTCATTGCTGGTATAAACCACTTAATCCAAAGCAGCTAGCGGGAGGAAGACTTTGTTTTGGCTTACTGTTTGAGGGAAGCTTCATGATGGCAGGGGAAAGCATGATATGACCAGAGGCTGGACATTGCCTCTGCCACAGCAGGTGGACAGCAGCAGCAGGAGGGAGAGGTGAGCACTCGCAAGCGGGAACTGACCACAACAACCTCAAACCTGCCCCCAACAGCACACCTCCTCCAGCGAGGCTCCAAATTCCAAACTGCCATCAACCAGAAACCAAGGGTTTAGAGCACCTGAGTAGAAACACCTGCTTCAAAGGACCACACCTATGACACAGGACTCACATTCAGCTCCTACGTCAGAACCCAGTGTAAGAGGGAAGCATGTTATCGTTGGCTGAGAAGGCCACAGGCTTAGTTGGGCACTGCTGGGCCAGAATTCAGCTGAGCCTAGCCGGGCGGGGGGGGGGGGGAGGAAGGGGCAATAGTCTAGTAAACATTGGGGCCTGAAAAATCCTAGCTATTGATCTTTCCTCAGATCCTGTATTTCTCTAAAATAATTTTGATCAGGGACTTTAATAGGTGAACATACTTCAAATTGGCAGATGTTTTGTATGCTTTCAGAGTTCAGCCTGTTCAAATGATATGTCGCATGATATTTTGAAATCTACACATGAAATTTATTTATGCTTCATCTCTACCTCACACATATGGCCCCAGGATGCTTGCATCCATCCAACACACTGGGCATCTCTGTGGAGAATCTTCTCTCCAGGCTCAACAGCCTTCAGAGTTTGAAGCACTTCCAATTTCAATCCTTCATGACAGAGACGGTCAATTTGGAGTGTCCTGAACCACAGGCAGATGTCTGGGCCTCTGGAGGAATACCTGGTCTCATGAGCTGTGTCATGATAAACCTGGAATGCCTTATACATTGATGGCATAATTCTGTATTTCTCAGTCTTAAGTGTCCTTGCCTCCTACTATCTCCTTTTGATTCAGTCCCTGACCCTCCCTGTCCATGCATGAGGATTTCTCACTCTGCCAGACACTCCTCGTCCCGGGTGAGGTCATGCTGGGAAATCTAAGCTTGTTCAAGGCCCTTGCCCGGCTACTCATGAAGCAGATCCTCGGGTGGGTATAAAGTGGGCAAGAAGACAGTGAGGTTCAGAAGTTGTGGTTGGTGGTCTGGAGGTCCAAGATGTGTCTGGCCTTGAGTTAACTCCTGAGCTCTGTGAGCTCTGAATTTCTAGAGTCAAAGAGCACCCACAATTCTCAGCAGTGAGGTACAGGCAACTGGGTCCACGGGGCCAACACACCTGTGTCCTCACCCAGTCTGTCCTTATTGCTCAATCTGTGACTTTGGCAAATATCTTCAGTGTCTTCATCTATAAAGCAGAGCAGATCATGGGTGACCTATTCCTGGAGGGCTCAACCTAGGGACACGTCCCTGCGTGCCAAGGGAGACCTTGACATTGATGTGGGCTTTCCTGCACAATTGTAACGGGATGACTCCAAGAGCGCAGGAGCATCCAGAAAGAAGAACTGCCGCAAGTGGATCTGTGCATCTCGTTCACTGCCCCCGTCACAGAAGAGAACCCTGGTGAGTAACAGACTATCACTGATCTCTCCTCCATGGCAAGAGTCCTGTGAGAAGCAAGGAAAAGTGGAAGGGGCTTGTTTTGTCATGAAGGGCACAAGTGGGCCATGCAGTCTGTGGGCAGGATCTGGATGCAGCTGGTCACTTCACGGTGGCTGGCCAGGAGGTTGAGCAGAGGCCAGAAGCAGGTTGAATTTAATGAAACTCGAGGCCCACTCCTAGTGACCGCCTCCTGCCAGCCAAGCCCTGTTTCTTAAAGCTTCCAGCCTTAAGAGATCAAATGGCAAGCAAAATGGGAGCCTGTGGGGAACGCTGGAGATTTGAATCACAAACTCCGCCAGGACAGGTGGTCTCATTTCCAGTGTACAGCATTGTCTCGGCATGCTGTTGGGTGAAGGAAGAAGAAAGACATTAACTCTGCTCCTCCTGGATTTTAAATGTTTTATTTTCATTTATTTATTTATTTGACAGAGAAAGAGGTAGAGAGAGAGAAAGAATGGGCATTCCAGGGCCTCCAGCCATGGCAAATGAATTCCAGACACACGGGCCCCCTTGTGCATCTGGCTAACCTGGGTCCTTTGGCTTTGCAGGCAAATGCCTTAACCACTAAGCAATCCCTCCAGCCCTCCTCCTGGATTATAACAGGCAACAGCCCAGCATCTTCGTGTCTTCCTTCCTAGGGAGCTCGGACAGTCTGTCTACTATTGTTTGGAGTCACTTTTGTAAAAAGATTTTTTTAATGTATTTGTGAGATAGAGAGAAAGAGAGAGAGAGAGAGGGAGAATGGGAGCTCTTAAGCCTCTTGCTGTGCTGCAAATGAACTCCAGGTGCGTGGACCACCTTGCGCATCTGGATTTATGTGGGTACCGGGGAATTGAACATGGGCTGCCAGGCTTTGCAAGCGAGAGCCTTTAAGCTCTGTGCCATCCTGCCAGCCCCTCAGTCACTTTTGTGGGGGCAGAGCAGCTCTCTATGCCCTCCTGAGATTGGTGTGAAGCGTCCTTGGTTCTCTCATTCCTGGCAATGGGGAACTGATGCCTTCCACCCTTTATGAAAAAAATGTAAATGGTGACAAAAGCCATTTTTATAATGTTTTCATCTATTCCATGACTGACATCAATAACACATAACAGTTCCATTGACATTGTATCGCATCCAATGGGCCCAGTGACCTGAGTCAATGTCAGCAGAAGAGCCTCGTTCATCATCTCTGTGGCTGAGCTGCAACAGATCCATTATCGAGGCTCCAACCCCAGAAGTGCCCCCCCCAGAACCAATGCCAAGTACGTGTCGGTGCTTCATTGCTCCCCCATCTTCCTTTCCAAGGCTCTCTTAGCCCTCTGACCATAGAGACTCTCACACTCTGCATCGGCCTCTTAGACGGCTCTACCTTTGGACTTGACATTACACGATGCATCCTGGAACAGGTGTGTGCACCTGCTGCGGCACGTTGCACAGTAGGAGCGCAACTTACGGCTGGCAGTGAGAAGGAGGAGGGCAGGAGGAAAGGCTGGAATGGGAGAAGGAGAACTGGGCGGGAGGAAAGGCTAGAGTGCGTGCAGGGTGTCGCTGTGCATGCCTCCCTGTGTCGCTCAGCATCGCGGCTGGGCTCTTCAAAGACATCTAGGCAGAGTCCCATTTGATATTCTTAGTGGCTGCTACTGTTGGGAGAATGTGATCTGGACCAAAACTGGCAAAGGCTTTAGGACCCCTTGGGGGAAATGAAGAGCCAGCACTACTGGCCTGGGAAGCTCTCTGTCCCAGACTTTAACTCCAGGCCACCAGCACACAGGGAAAGAGGAGTCACTCAAGGCCACAGGTCCCACCAGCCAGGTCCTCCTCATTGTCTCAGCTTCACACGGCAATAAACATGGACTCACAGTCTTACGTGGGCTTAAGGGAACCTATGCTAATATTGCAATATATTTGTCATTTGTCTCACTGCTAAGGCGGTTTAGTAGTCAAAACTGTAGAAAATTGAATATACACTTACTGTATAAAAATGATATGCTTGGTTAGTGATAGTTTAGAAGAAATAAGTGCATCTATCATAGAAGAGCAGGCTGTCATGTCTTTATATGTAAGAAAAATATTGAACACAAATGTGATAAATGTTGGGCACCGTTTACAAAAGTTGCTCAACAAAGTTGGTAGGCAATAAGTTTTCCCAAGCAAAGAGGAAAGAGAGAGAGAGAGAGAGACTGAGTGAGTGAGTGAGAGAGACAGAGAAGAGAAGAAAGAAGAAAACAAGAGCAAAGGAAGTGGAATAATGAGACATGGAGGGAGGGTGCAAGGAGAGAGAGAGAGAGAGAGAGAGAGAGTTCTAAAATGGCCAAAGGAAAAACCCAAGATTCAGACTTTGCTGTGATCGCACACACCCTCAACTGCTTAAGGCCTCCCGCCTATTAGTGAGTGGAAAGCCTCCTTCCCATATGGAAAAGAGCTCACTCACACCCGAGGACAGTCCTTCGAGGAAGGTCCTCAGCAAGTAATACTTCCCACCCCAGGGAACATCTGCTTGGGCCTCACAGCAGCTGGGAAGGATCTCACCGCGGCCCTGAGGGGGAGCTAGGAAGAGTAAGAAGCCACAACTTCAGGGCTGGGGAGACAGCTCAGTGGGCTGCCTTGCTTGCCTCCAGTGTGGCTAACAATCCCCATTTCATAGACGAACCCCAGACATGGGTGTGTGGTGGTTTGAATGGAAAGCACCCCCCACACACTCCTATGCTTGAATACTTATTCCGCGGTGTTCTGGAAGGTTAGGGCATGTGTAGGCATATGGAGGAAGTGTGTCACTGGGGGCGGGCTTTGAAGTCATGCCGACCCTATGTGCTCTCCTCTACTTCCTTCCTCCTCGCCGAGGTGACTGCAAAGATGGCTTCCTGTTCCTTGTGGTGATGGACTCTACCCTTTGGAACGATACGCTGAGTTAAACCTTAATTTTCCCTCCCATAAGCTGCTCCTGGCCGGGTGTTTTGTCTCAGCCCAAGAGAAAGGAACCCATTCAGCGTGGGTAAGTGAAGTGCCCCAGCCTCCTCTCTGGCTTATACGTGGGGGAGCCGGGCTCTGCAGCCAGGCTGTCTGGCTCCAACTCTGCCAGGCCAGTCGCTGGTGCCCCTCCTGTCCGAGCCCCCGGCCTGGAGGCGCTCACAGTTCTCGGCAGAGGGCGATGCGGCTGGGGAGGGCATTGCCTGCCCTGCCTGTTCCTTGGGGGCCTCCCTCACGCAGCTGGGAAGGTTATGCCAGCTCCTGGGGCCTGAGTGCGTCTCTGGCAGAAAGGGGGCTTGGAAAGCAGGCCCTCCCCCAGCGCAGAGCCCCCGCTTGAGATCTGGGTCTGTGTGTGCTGTTCTCAGCTCGCGGCCCTTCTCTTCCCAGAGGAAACCTGCTCATAAGGCAGGGATAATGGGCCAGTGAGCCAGGGCCTCTCACCGCCACAGGGAACAGAGGGAAGGGTGGCTGTGGTCACAGCTGGGGTGGCTCCTGGGTAATGTAATCAGAGCTGTAAACATGCAGGCTTGTCAGGAGGACCTGGGCTGCTGGGTCCAGCTGTCCCTGAAACCCTCCACCTCTTTGGTTCCACGATCCAAAAGTCTTCTGCTTTTTCTTCTCCTTAATGTCTAAGCAAATTGCTCCTTTGATTCACCATGTGTTCAGTCCTCTGTGGTTGACCTTTGAAAACATATTTTATTTTCATTTATTTATTAAGGAGGCAGAAAGAGAGAGAGAGACTCTAGCCACTGAAAATGACCCAGACACATGTACCACCAAGGTGCATCTGGCTTTACATGGGTCCTGGGGAATCAAACCTGGGTCCTTAGACTTTGCAGGCAAGTGCCTCAACCACTAAGCCATCTCTCCAGCCCTGATTGGCATCTTGAAGGAAGGCCTCCCCTCCCTGTAATGGTTCTCACAAGACAGAAGCTGGCTGCTTCCGGAGCACACCCATGGGAGGCAGCCCTCAGATTCTGTAGAGGAGACAGTGGCTCTCAGCCTTGATGGTTGGACCACTTGCAGTCCCGTTCTGTGGGGCATCCAAGCGATTCTCGAGAAGAGACATTTGACGTTTGATCCCCCATGAGCCTCAAGGGACAGCAGATTGAGACTCCATGGCCAGCAGACATGCAGCTCAAGGTCTAGTGACTTCCTAAACTGGAAGGCCTTGGGGGCGGGAGCAACATTCATCACCCCAGCAAGTTCAAGGTGTTAATTTGCAGAAGAATGGGGATGCCTAGGGCCTGATGGCAAGCAGGAAAGTGAAGCCAGGGAACACCTTAAGTTTGGGTCTAACATGATGGAGGATATGTCTTTGCCTTAATGCTTTCTGAGTAGATTTTTAAAACTTATTTTTTGTTTTTATTTCTTATTTCTGAGAGAGTCATGGAAAACATGAGTGCGTCAAATCCTCTTGTTGCTGCAAATAGACTCTAGGTGAATGCACCACTTTGTGCACCTGGCTTTGCACGGGTGCTGGGGAGTCGAACTCAGGCCAGTAGGCTTTGCTTTAACCTCTGGGCCATCTCCTGAGCTCAAGAAGATTTTGAACACAAACCTGTTTCTCATGCACAAGGACACAACCTGTCCGGGCTTTGCTGAAGCTTGTAAGCGCACCCCAAGGCTGGATTGGTCTAAGGAATTCCCAGGGGAGAACGAAAGAAAGGCTATCTCCACGAAACATAGGGCTGTGTACAGGAGTTCCAGACCAGCCTCCCTTAGGACCCAATATACACTTCCCCACAGGACAGGGGCAAATGGTTAGACGAGGCTCCTGCCTCCTTCTCTTGACCACACCAGCTAGGTGGGCTCCTTGCCAAATGGTCAAGCCCACTTCTAGACCTCCATTGACCTTTTCCTTGGATCCCGTCTCCCAAGCACAGACCACACACCCTGGGCTAGAGTTGAGGCCAAAGCTGTGCTGTTTGTGGGAAGGGTGGATGGAGGCCGGACACACAGCCTGGTGTCCACATGTGTGAAGGAAAGAAGGAGGGCGTGGATATTCTCCACGTGTGGCCACATGCCAGCATGTTTGACAATTCTGCACTCAAGTCTGACTTCCAGAGTGTCCCAAAGCTGCACTTGTGAATGCAGAAGAACGTGGCGGGTTTTGCTAATAGTCTCTAACTGGCTTTGCTTCGTGAGACATGGTGTCCTTAGCTGGGTTCTATAGCTATGGGACCTGGGACAGTGGCCTTGGGGAAATGTCTGCACCCTGGCCACATGCGGTTCCGGGCACAACAGAGAACACAGATCCATTGCCCTTCTTCTACGGTGAGGACCCTCGAGCTCACATCAGTACCATATACCTTCCCTTATTCTTCTAGTGACAACTCACTGGATTATGCGACCTGAACACAAGCTATTGTAGTTTCTCTTCTGGGACGCCAGAGCTGGTAGAAGACACTTGTTGAAATCGAGGTATGTGATGCTTGCAGATCTCTGGGGTTGTGTCACCCTGGTTCTAACTCTGGCCCTACCTCTCAGTCTTGTCCTCCAGCCTCCCTTACTCCACAGAGCTGAAGGCTCTCTGGTACATCCGTGTTGTTTGGACCAGAAGGCCTCTGCTTTTTAGCATGAGAGAGCTGTGGCTGTTTGATAATGGCCTGGGGGAATCTGTCCAGCTCGGATGCTCAGTGCTCCAAGCTTCAGTAATGTTAAACACTACCCAGCTTTCTTCAGGTGACAATTCTCAGCGAGCAATGAGCAAACAGGATGATGAGACCTCAGTTGCTAGTGGACAAGAGCTCGGAGAGGATGGGAGGGATTGGCCCTGTGTGAAGGAGCTCCGAAATGAACGCCTGGATTGCTCTCTGTACCAAAGACAACTCCATGCCCCACAGCGCTGACTGGGCCTGGGGGTGACCCTAAATATTTCAACCCATGGGCAAGAGGAAGCTGGTGTCACGGACCTACTCTTCTGCGAGTGGGGCGGTGCCCGCGCTCTTACGTAAGCGCCGGTGCACGCGTGCCGTGGAGCCGTGTGCAGTCAGAAGGCCGCCTCAGTCTTTGCCGTCCACCTTCTTTGAGTCAGGGTCCATCTCAGATGCTCAGCACTGTATTTTCCAGAAGAACTGGCCTGAGAACTTTTCAGGAACCCATCCAGCTATAGGCATATTGGTATTTCAGATGCCACACTGCTACCTACCGTACCCAGCTGTACGTGGGTTCCGGGGATCTGAACTCAGGTACTCAAGCCTGTGCGTCAAGCATTTTATCCACTAAGCCAGCCCCTAGGAGCTCACTTTTCATTTGATGATTGTATTAGTTAATTTTGGATTGCCGTAACCAAAAAGAAAAAAGGAAAAAAAATCAGACACAAACATCTTTTAAAGGAGGGGCTGGGGAGATGGTTCAGTCGATAGAGGCACTTGCTTGCACAACCTGACAGCCCAGGCTTTCATTCCTCAGCACCCGCGGACACAAAACGGTGCCTGTATCTGGGGATGGTTTGCAGTGGCAAGAGGTGCTAACATATCCATTCTTATTTTCCACCTGCATGTGAATAATTAAAAATATTAAAAATAAAACTTAAAGGAGGGAGCATTTCTTTTGGGTCATGATTTCAGAAGATTCAGTCCATGGCTGTTTATTCCTCAAGACCCACGGGAGGAGCATGTGGCAGGAGGAATTCATCACCCCATGTCCGAGAAGAGCCGAGAGTGCTAAGCAGGAAAGGCCAGGCCCATGCCCAGACTCCTACTTCTAGTTCCCGCCCCAGTTCCTAAAGTTTCCGGGGCCTCCAAAAGTAGCCCTGCTATGTGGGGACCAAACATTTAATTCATGAGCCTGTGGGGACATTTCAGATTCAAACCACAACGACACTTCGGTTTAGTCCTGTCCAACAAGCTCAGGATGGTACCAGATGGGGTCTCAAAGATCGTTGAAGGCTTTAAGCTAAGCATGATTTAACACCCAGCCTCAAGGGACTCAGAGGTCCTTGACCAGCTCTCCAAACGACTTGTTCCTTCTTGCTGTTGCTCCTCTTCAACAAAGGGGGATTTGTACTAGCCCTACACAGTCCAACTTTTATCACATACATCTTAAGAATTTGAAAAGATGATATCTTTCAGAATCCACAGAGCCAAAACAACTATACCTTTCAGTCTTAGCCCCCTCCCGTTCCGCAAAATGGCAGAGCGTGTGTCAGCCTTCTAGCTCCCCACGCTCCGTGCATGGGGGGGGGGGGGGCTCTGGTAAGGGTAGAGATGCCAGGGGCTCTGTGAGTCTGTTCACTCATTTGCTAGCCTCCCCCCTCACAGATGACAGAAGGTGCTAGACAGAGCAAAGGAAGTCGCATGGTGCCACAGGCAGAAAGGGATGCGGTGGGATCGTTGTACGTGAAAAAATAGATGGATTCTGGGTACAGAAGCCGGGACCAAGTCTTCCATGTTGCCGAGGAGGGAAGCCATCCCCCGCCCCCCACGTAGCCTGTGCCTGTGCCCGAAAGCACATTCCAGTGTCTGAAAATGGCATTTGAACCAAAAAGCACAAACGAACACCTCAGTGCAGGAAGCGAGGCGCCGCACCAAAGCAGACGAGAACAGACACGGTTCAGAAACGACAATCATACACGACTTCCCGTTTAAACTTGTCCTTGAATGTGAGAATTTCTGATTCTCTTTTCAGAACCAGACTAAAGCTAGGCCAGTTCTTTTTTTATGGGGGGCGGGGTGGGGGAAGGAGAGAGAGGGATGAAGGAAACTAGTCAAATATTCCAAAACTATCAAACAACTTGTGCCAGACTAGATCAAGGAGAGATAGGAGAAAGAAAACTCAGGTTTTAAACAATCCATTAGCTCATTTGACAATCTAAATACCAGCATAAATAAATTTTGAAAACCACTATCTCTTACTGTGTGTTACTCTGCATAGTTCAAATCAAGATGTCAGGAAGATGGAGGAGGCTCCTGGCGAAGGGACCATTTCGGTGCAGTAGATTTAACTTCCAGGGACAGTTAGGGTGGGGCGAGTGTGAGAAAGTACGAGTCTGTGCTGACGTGCAAGAACGAGCAAAGCCGCAGTGCATGGCCTAAGGCAGCCTAAGACCTGGTGAAAGCGCGCCAGCCTCAGGGTGGTCGTGAGATAGGGGACGGACTCCGGGTCGTGAGCTGTGGTGCACGGTGACGCGTGCTTGGGAGGCTGCCCTGGTGGTGCAGTGATTCTGCCTCTGGCCCACGTGTGCATTTTTCAGCTGCCACCACACCTTGGCCAAAGAAGATACTGAGTAAAGCAGCTTTACTTTCTCGGGGCTTCGTTCCTGAAATGTTTAGAAGGAAGGATATGAGGCAAGGTGCCCAGTCCACCAGACAGCAGCTTTTTGCCTTTGGGACTAATGTTGAAATTTCCTGCCCTCTCTCCCCAGTGGCCAGGCCTACCTGGCACCTCTGATATGCACCTGCTAGGGGGATTTAATGAAACTGCCCTTAAAATGCATTTAAA
Source organism: Jaculus jaculus (assembly GCF_020740685.1). Classification (NCBI taxonomy): domain Eukaryota; kingdom Metazoa; phylum Chordata; class Mammalia; order Rodentia; family Dipodidae; genus Jaculus; species Jaculus jaculus. The sequence continues at coordinate 6,189,384 of NC_059108.1, read as the reverse complement.
AATATGAATGTCACTTCTTGAAGTAAGACCATTTTGTATGTGAACTGATCACACCTTTAACAAACTTATTTTTAGACTTTTCTCCTGAAGCCAGAGGAATAGAGGCCAGCATAGCTAAGAGGGAACCAAGCTCAAACCTTGGGGTAATCATGACATCGTTGGTACTGATGGCTGAGGCGGCCACCACCCAGCTGACCTGTCCTTCTCCTCACTTGCTTCCTGGGGGTCCCAGCCATGCTTGCCTGATGGGGTGGAGAGTTAGCAGGTCCAAGGAAAGCTGTGTGGTGACTTTTGGTTCAAAACAGTGTCTGGCAGGAGATGTTGATTTCAGAGCATCATGCAACACATGCACCCACACATGTGCATACATGTACATATGCACTCACACACATATGCACACATGTAAGCATTCACACATGTAACATATGTATGCATGTACTCACAAATCCATGCACATATACACACATGCATGCACCCACACAAGTAGAATCATGTAAGCTTGCACAGACACCCACCCACCTATCCACACACTTGCACACAAGTTAGTATGCACCCACACATTCACACACATGTACACATACATGCATTCCTACATGTGCTCACATCTATCCACACACATTCACACACATCCACACATGCATTCACCCATAAAACCACACACAAGGGAACGCATACATTCACCCATACACACACACATGTGTACACAGACATGCATGTACATATGTACGCACTTATGTGCATGCCCACGCCCTCTGCCGAGGAACGAGGGAGACAACCATGAAAGAGAGAACACACCAGCACCCAAAATAGAGCCAACAGACACGAATGCCCTCAGTGGAAAGAATTTATCCAAAAAGCAGTGTGTTTAGAAATTCAAAGAGAAATGATGAAAGACACAAGCAAAATGGCATTGCTTTCCTTGCTTTTAGTTGTCCATGACAGATCAGTAGGGGAAAATGAGAACGTCTGAGTATGGTTTTAACTTTATGTCAAATATACTTTGTTTCCTAACATCCATGTAGAATTTATTATTGGTTGATCATCTGCGAATCAACAACAATAATAAGACATCTCACCAAAACAGAAATTCATCTTCACACCTAACTAAAATAAAAGCAAATAACTAATGACAAATATTTTTTAATTTTACATTTTTTATTAGTTTTGTACTCAGAGAATATAGTCAAGTTGGTACCATTGCTAGCCTACTCCATATCCTCCCGCTCCACATGGATCCTCCTTGTTGGGGTATGTGGGTCATTGTGGGATTAGCCATCAGTTTTGGGTAGGGGTAAATGTCTCTGCATGTCATGACCCAATGTGTGGCTCTGACATTCTTTCCGTCCCCTCTTCTGCAAATTTCCCTGAGCCATGTTGGGTTCATTTTAGGTCTGCTTCAGTGTTGAGATCTTGGGAGTCTCTGTGTCTCTGGATATCTGATTTGGTAGGAGTTGATTGTTCTCTGTGTCGATCTCCTTCACCCTTGTGCTGGTACCAGACTCACCAAGAAAACATACTCTTGCTTGTTTCCCCAGTTATTCTTAGTTTCAGCTGGGGCCCTTTTGAGGTATGATGGGGTGTTTCTCTCCTTAGGATCGGCATCTACCTGAAAAAGAAAAGCAGGTTCTCCAATGGAGAGTAAAGTTAGCATCAGATAAATGGGATAACCATTATTTTTAGAGCGAATTTAATAGGTGTAGGCCCACTTATAGCCCACGATTGGTGGGAGCTTGATAATGGAGAGATGGCTCATTTTTGGATATGTTTCTGACTTGTTTCCCAGCTCCAGCTATGGGTTCTGTTACACTGAGCAGATCAATTAGCCAAATCAAGAGCAGTTGGTTTCCCACCATGGCTGTGCGCCACTGTTGCACTTGTGTGAGCATCACGACAGGTTGTTTGCTGCTTAGGAGGTTAGACCATGAGTTGCTTGGACAAATATTGGTCATGTTCCCCCAGTTGCTCACGTAGCACCTCCGTCACTAGATGCGCTGTTTGGGACTGACGCTCTTCCAGCTTCCAGCCATGTCACTCCATGTTACATGTCAACAGCATATGGTGTATTTAGCAGCAGGGTCTTACCACTAACCTTTGGCCATCAAGTACTCTGACAGAAATCTGTCTTCTTTTGGAAAACCTTGTAGGTCTCTCTGATCAAAAGTTCATTGTGGATGATAGCCGTCTGCTGGTACTGGGAGTTACAGGTCATGCCCATGAAGAGAGGGAAGAAAAAGATAAGTAATATAAAAGAGATAGAGAGATGAGAGAGAAGAGAGAAACAGGAGAAGATTAAGATCATTCTTCGTCGTACACCTCTCCAGGGCCTTGTGACTCAGGTCTTCCCTCTAAGGGCTTGGTGAAGGTTCAACCATTTGGTCTGTCTTTTAGGATGTAGAGTTTTATGGTACCATTACCATTTGATTTCAGTTTTGTGTCCCTCTCCACCTCCCTTACCCTCCCCTCCCTCCACACCCACCCTATTGTCCAGTCCTTGAGATGCTGGCTAGGTATATCAGCATCTTGTTAGGAGGTTAGGAGCTGTAGATGACTGAGACTATGTGGCGATTATCTTTCTGTGATTGGGTGAGTTCACTGAGAATGATCTGTTCCAGGTTCGACCATTTTCCTTAAAATTTCATTGTGTCATTTTTCCTTACTGCTGTGTAAAATTCCATCATGTAGATATACCACATCTTAGTTATCCATTCATCTCATGATGGACATCTGGGTTGATTCTAGCTCTTAGCTATTACAACTTAAGCAGCTATAATCATGGTTGAGCAAATCTCTTTGGACTGAGGCGTGGAGCTTTTAGGGAACATGCCCAAATATTTTTAAAAGCATTTAAGTATTAGCAAGTTAAGCAACACTGTTTCAAGTATCTTTCTTTGTCAAATATAAAGTAAAACTTTAAAAAAGTTCATTTACTCATTTGCAAGCAGAGAGAGATAGACAGAAAAGAGACAGACAGAGATAATGAAAACATCAAGACTTCCAGCCACTGCAAATGAACTCCAGATGCATGTGCCACTTCATGCATCTGGTTTTATGTGCAAACTGAAGAATTGAACCTGGGTTGTTAGGCTTTGCAGGCAAGTGCCCTAACGGCTGAGTCATCTGTCTAGCCCAGAAATTAAAACTTGTAATTATATATTTATATAAAAATTAAAAAAAACAAATTTCAGAAACAAAGTTTCTATCATAGAAAAACAATGCAAACATTACATATTTTCACTGTCTAACGAAACGTCAGTAATATGTACATTAACTCCAGGACCTAGAACCCCGCCTGGTATAGCGGCACTTGCCTATCTTGCTAGCACTTGGGAGGCTGAGGCAAGAGACCAAGAGTTCAAGTCTAACTTGGGCTATGTAGTGAGACCCTGTCTGAGAAACGACAAAAATCTGAAGTTAGATATGCTGAACACTTGATTTTTGTGAGCCACAGTCCTGCATGAAAGTTTTCATGGTTAGTTTTGCCCCAGATCTCCCTGTGCTGACAAAGGGAGGGGCAACGACAGCGGTAACAGCCTTGCTGGGTCTGAAACTGGTATCACGCTAAGGGTTAAGCAGGCCACTTCTTGCCCAAAACTGAAGAAGCCTACAGCCCCGATTGTAAATAAGAAATTAATGAGTGCATCAAAGACAATGTTGAGATTGCATAAAAAAATGAGCAGTTCACACCTTTTTTTTTTCCCAAAGTTAACTTTGTTTCAGCTTTAAAACCTGATAAATGTTTTCAATTAACAGTTACAGAAAAAGAAAATTATATTGCAAATTCATGCAAAAATCTTCCTTCAAAATCACTTGCCTAATTACACAAATCAATTCTTCAGACTGAGAATCCTGTTCCCAAATAAAAAGTTCTGAATGTTTCAGGAGTCATTGCTCAGGTAAGGTGGGGCCCTTAGGATGGGCTGTTCAGATTCCGTTTCATAAGGGCAAGATGAATGGATGATTATAGAAGCAAATAAATGAATGAGTCATGGAAAAACTTCAGAAGGAAATCACAAAATTCATAGAACTGAACGAAAATGTAATACAACACACCAAAACCTACACAACGCAATGAAAGGAGTCCTAAGAAGAAAGTTTATAGCCCTAGGTGCCTGCATTACCAAAACCGAGACTCAAACTTAAGAAAATAACATACAATGAGGGCTAGAGAGATGGCTCAGCAGTTATAGGTGCTTGCTTGCAAAGCCTAATGGTCCACATTCAATTCCCCAGCACCCACATAAAGACAGATGCACTAAGCGGTACATGTGCCTGGAGTTCGTTTGCAGTGGCTGTAGGCCCTGGCTCACCCATACTTACTCTATGTCTATCTGATCTTTCTCTCATAAATAAATAAACAAATAAAATATTTCTAAAAACTTAATGAAGCGCTTGAAGATCCTGGGAAAACAACGAACCAAACCCAAAAGTACTAAACACAAAGCAAAACGTCAAGGGCAGAAATCAATGAAATATCAGTAAAATAAGAACATAAAGAATTCATGAAACAGAGTTGGTTGCTTGCAAAGATAAGCTACATAGGCAAACTGTTAGCTATAACAGAAAGGAAGAGACAAGACCCAAATTAATAAAGTTAGAGATGAAAAAGGAGGCGTTATAACAGATAGCAGTGAAATTAAGACAATCATAATGATGTGCAAAATTAATCAAGCTATTGCTAGATGGTAAGACTCTTGCTGAAAATACCACATGTGTTTCTTACAGGACACTGAAAACTCAAGCTGGAACTGAGCTGGAAGCCCCCCAAACCACACACACACACATACCCTGCTGCTGCCTTTGGCAAGCTAGCTATCATAGTGCTGGAAAGTTCTGTGCAGGCTGCTGTGGAGAATGGCATCAGTAGACTCACCCAGTGTCAGATCCACTCTGTGTGCTATACAGCCCACCAGCCAGGCAAGGTGTGCCCACTGGTATCACTGTGGCAACAGAGATGTGACAGCTATGGGGGTAACCAACTGCTCGCTGATTTGATCTGAGGCCTGCTCCATGGAAGAGAAGTCATTCATGGTACTTAAGAACCTACTCAAAAGCCTATGGCTTGGAAGGTCATGGACCCTAGTGGAAGAAACTACATTAGTTGTTGGATTAAATGACTATGTTGTGCCCACCCATCAAATTGCTCTCTAAATATGTATGTTATGTGTCCGCCTATAGAATAGATTGATGCTGTTTCCTGTTTTGGATAGTGGTAACTATTGAGAACACTCAAAATTCATCCAAGGGCTGGTAATCAGTGACTGTTGAGTGCTTGGCACTAAATGAGACATCGACGTCACACCCTCCAGGGCTCAGGGGACATTTCATAAGAGGGGTGGAAAGAATGTAAGCACCACAGGACAGGGAGGAGCACTTTGGGACACTATATTCCAGACAAGAAGTAGCCATTCATGATCTCATAGCGGCTGTTGCTACCTCAGCAACACCTGCCTGACATTGAGGCCATCATTTCAACACGGATGATAGAAGAGAGCAAAAACTCATAGACTAAAAAGATGTCGAAATAAGAGACAGACTAATTGGAAAGAAGAAAGGGTTCAGTGGAAGGGAGATGGGAGGACGAAAGAAGGTAGTGGGAAGAGATTATGATAAATTACTTCATACTCATGTATGAAAATTATCAATAAAACAGTTTAAAAATTAAAAATAAGCCTTCCCTCTGGGTATACAGTTAAGAGCCAACTTTCTTTTTTTTTTTTTAAAAAAAAATTTTATTTATTTATTTATTTGAGAGCGACAGACACAGAGAGAAAGACAGATAGAGGGAGAGAAAGGGAATGGGCGCGCCAGGGCTTCCAGCCTCTGCAAATGAACTCCAGACGTGTGCGCCCCCTTGTGCATCTGGCTAACGTGGGACCTGGGGAACTGAGCCTCGAACCGGGGTCCTTAGGCTTCACAGGCAAGCGCTTAACTGCTAAGCCATCTCTCCAGCCCAAGAGCCAACTTTCTATAGAGTTACTATATCATGCCCAATAACCAAGATGTGGAATCTACCTAGAACAAATTCAGAGTAAAGACCATTAACATATGAAAAACCAGAGAAAATGTGGTGTATATGCACAATGGATCACTGCTGAACCTAAAAGAAAAATGAGGTAATGTTGCAAGCAAACGGATGGAATTGGACCAACATATCCAGTGAAATAGGTCATTCTCATATGTGGAAGTCAAGAAGAAATCAAAGATATGACCGTAAATCATAAAGGGTTGTGGAAAGGGAAGGATATGCTGGGAAGAGGGAAGGAAAGAGTAAGAGAATAACTTCAAATAGATGAGTCTCTTAGAAGCTGTTTCAGGTACAGGTTTTTTGTTGTTTTTTATTTTTTTTTTAAGGGTAAACTGGATAATTAGATAAATATAAAGTCCACAAAGCTTTCAAAAGCGTTCAATTAGCAAAATTGTGGGAGTGTATCATGAATGAATTGAGATTTTTTTTTTTCCATATTATAAAGATGCTTCTGCGCCTCTCACTTTGTAAAGTTGGCAAGATGTTTGAGAGAGCAAGTCACTGCCAATTACCGGCCAACCTCTTTGGAGGCATCTAAGAAGACCAAAAGGAGCCAAGATGTGAACGGCACAGTGACTCTTGACTGTTGAAGTGGACATATGCCCAGATCAGTTTGCATTCCCATCTTTTGCACTGTGGGTCTAGATTGAGAGATGACATGAGTGATTTAAATGAATTCAGAGTAAAATCTATGTCAGGTTGTTGGCATACAGGGTACATGTATGTTTACCTTTGCAAGAGACCAAATACTGTCGTCCATAATGCTTTCCCCAGTGCCCATCTCCATCAGCAGTGTAAGAGAGTTCTTTTTATCTGCCCCTCATCTTCACAAATACTTGCTATTATCAGTACTTAAAACATTATTATTCAATAATGGAATAGGTAGGCAGCAGTGTTCGTAGTAGCTTTAACTGGAATTTCCCAAATGGCTGGCAATAAAAATATTTAACACGCTCATTTTCCATCTGTAATTCATCTTCAGTGAAATGTCTGTGTCTTTTACTGCTTTCTTAGTCAGTTGTGTTTCTCTTGAGACTTGAGCTTGGTATATAGGTGGCTAGGAATCCTTTGTCACATATGTTGCTTGCAAATATTTTTTCCCAGTCTGTAGTTTATCATCTTCATGACAAGATCTCACACAAGGCTCACACCTTAAATTTCTATAAATTCAAATTCATTAATTTTTCCATTGATGAAGTATATAGAATTTTAAAGTCTTTCTTATATGCAATTCCTTTAAAAGTATAATAATGTATAATAAAAGTATACAAAAGTATACTAATAATTTTTAAGTATATAATTTCAAGCACTATTTATCCATCCAATTACATGTGTATCTTCTTGAAAACCCAACTGGCTGAATTTGTGAGTGATTACTTCTGGATTTCTATATGTATGTCCCTCTACAAATACCCCCACAGCCTTGCAATATGTTGCAATTGTTACATCTTGTTGAAGAAATTTCCATTTTGTCATTAAAAACCTATTTTCTGCTCCTTAAACATTTCTGACACAAAGTCTATTGTTTTCTCAAGCTAATGTAAGGACTCCAGCTTGCTTTTCTGTGACTATTGTGTTATCTTTTTTGTTTTGTGTTTTTGTTTTTCCTCCTTGAAACTATTTGCAGCTTTGAATTACAAATGCTGTCTATTCCAGACAGCAAACTGTTTGGTCAATTTCACCCTTCAAGTTCATCCTATTCATCTCTGCTTTTTAATTGGAAGTTTAATGCATTTACATCTAATGTAACTACTGGTGTGATGGGATTTATGCTTGTCATTTTGCTGCCTATTTTCTACATTTCTTCTCTTTTGTTCCTTAATTTAATACTCCTTTGTGTGTTTAATACACATCTACATTCTTGTGTACTGGTTCAATACCTTCTTCATTTAATTCTTTTTTTTTGTTTGTTTTGTTTTGTTTTTTGATTTTTGAGATAGAGTCTTGCTCCAGTCCAGGCTGATCTGGCATTCACTTTGTAGTCTCAGGGTGGCCATGGAGATTCTCCTACCTCTGCCTCCTGAGTGCTAAGTGTAAAGGCGTGTGCCACCACATTTTGCTTCCTTTTCTATTATTGTGTATTTTCATTCCTTTTTGGCTGTTCCACTGAGAATTTCCATCATCATGTAAAGTCACTCCAATCTTCTTAGGATGATAACCAATATACTTTAACTGGTATATAAAAATTCTTTTTTCTGTAAAGCTCCATTCTTCTTCTTTATACTTTTATTTTCATTATTCATGGCAAACGTTAACATGTATTTATAATTATTGTTTTCTATAGCTGTCTTTTCAGTCAGATAATGGCAAAGGAATAGCAATAACTTCTCTATATTTTGCATTTACCTACGTGGATACGTTCACTATTGTTGTCTTGTTCTCTACCATTTCCACTCAAGGACCTCCTGCTAGTGTTTCTTGTAGGGTAGATGTGCTGATAATGAACTCTCTCAATGTTGTGTCTTAATGTCTTCATTTTTTTAAGGGTGGGGTAGGGATAAATAAAATTCTTTCTGGAGAGTTCTTTCTTCTCCAACCCAGTGCCTTCTGGACTCCAGGTCTCTGGTAAAAAATTGAATAATTACTCTAATTGAATGTCTCTTCTGTGCAATGTACCACTGTCTTCTAGCACTTTCAAAGCCTCATTGTCTGGCTTTCACCTTTTACATGCTATGTTGGCAAAGGATATTGTGTGGTTTTTCTAGTGTTGAGTTCTTGGATGTGTGGATTGTTTTCCCCACATTGTGGAAGTCACCTCACCCCTGCTTCTGCTCCCACTCCACTAAGTAGACATTAGGTGCTGAGGCCCTGTCTACCAGTCTCTGATTCTCTGTCCATCTTCTTCATTCCTTTTTGTTTCTATTTCTCACATTGGATAATCTCAATAGACCTGTCTGTAAACTCACCAAGTCTTACTTGTATGGATCAACTATTCTGTTGGTTACCTCTAGTTATTTTTTTCCCCTTTTTCAGTGGTGGTACTTTTGAACCCTGGCAATTCTTCTTGGTGGCCTAACATAATTTATAATTCTTGATTGATATTTGATGATACATCTTATCATACATAGACTTAGTTCCCTTTAGATAATTAAACAAAATTTTAAAACATTTTATTTATTTATTTATAAACAGATAGAGAAATAGAGAGAAGACATGGGCATACGAGGGCCTCCAGCCACTGCAAATGAATTCCAGACACATGTGCCACTTTGTGCATCTAGCTTTATGTGGGCACTGGGGAATCAAACCTGGTACAACAGTCTTTGGTAGCAAGTACCTTTAACCACTGAGCTCCCTCCCCAGCCCTAATTAACCATATTCAAAACCAGTTATTTTGAATCCTTAACAGTAAGAGTTTGGTTTTTCCCAAAAACAGTTCTTCTTGACCTCTTCTCTTATGAATGATCCTGCTTTTGCCTTTTTATGCCTTGCAATTTTTTTTGAAAATAGAGTAATTTTTACCATTAGCATTTTGAATTTTATTTACTCAATTGTATGGTACAATATTACTTACCACTTTCTTGATAGGTGGGTTTCTTCCATTCGCTTGGATTTAGCTTTATGAAAACAGAACACTTTATTATTTGGCAACTCTAGAAAACAAATTCTTCCTTTTTTCCCTGGGTTGATGGGTTTTGCTACTTGTAGCCATTTGATTAGTGATTGTTTGTTCTACTTTTTATAAAGGAACTTTGTATTTCTTTTTAAAAAAATTTTTGTTTTATTTTTATTTATTTATTTTAGAGAGACAGAGAATGAGAGAGAGAGATTGAGAATGGGCGCACCAGGGCCTCTAGCCACTGCAAATGAACTCCAGACACATGCACCCCCTTGTGCATCTGGCTAACATGGGTCCTGGGGAATCAAGCCTCGAACCGGAGTCTTTAGGCTTCACAGGCAAGTCTTTAACTGCTAAGCCATCCCTCCAGCCCGGAATTTTGTATTTCATATGTCCACTTCATCTCAATTTATCTCAGTGGCCAGCTATGTCACTGGATAGAGGTTTTTCTTAAGCATTATGCACCTGTAATCTATGTTTGAAGGCTATACATGATTGTTGAAGTATGCCTCCAACACATATCCAGGCAAATGACATGCTTAACTTCACTTCCTGCCCGTGTGGAGTCACAGGACCAGCCTGACATGAGAGCATCGGCCCTCTCAGAAATTTTCGGAGCATTCTTAAAGCTCTTATATGTCCATAGGCTTTCTGGATCTGCAAGAATGCACTCTGAGTATTCAAAGCCCTTGCGGTGGCCCCTTTCCTTTAAAGTTACTTTATTGTCTGTCTCAAGTTCAGTTCATTGCCTCGGGCAGTGACAATGTAGAAACACCTGTACATGTTTTTGACAATTCCCCTTTCAAAGAGACTTTTAGTCTTGATGGGCTCCAAGCCAAAAAAGAGACAAAAAGAAAAGGTTTTGACAATAGGTGCACACCTATACTCCTAGCACCAAGGAGGCTCAGTCAGAGAGACTGACTGAGAGTTCAAGGCCAGCCTGAACTCCATAACAAAGCACTGGCAGCTCCAAACATAACCGCCTAGCATGGGCAAATCCCAACGGTCAATGCCAGGAAGGTGCAAGAGAAGAAAAAACAGATTTTGAAGTGGGTCTGACAAGGTAGTATCGAGCAGGTCAAGTGATACCAAGTCTTTGTCTATCCCCTTTTGAACCAAAACCTTGAGCCTCTGCTTTTCCATACTACTTCTAACCCAAGGAGGGAGATACAACTAGAATTTTGCTGGTTTTGATGAGATTTGACCATTTTAATTGTATAAACATTGGGTTGTTGAAAGCTACTTATTACTTTCCAAAGTTCTGCAAAAGCTGATTCTGATAGCTTCTTTCTTTCTTTCTTTCTTTCTTTCTTTCTTTCTTTCTTTCTTTCTTTCTTTCTTTCTTTCTTTCTTCCTTCCTTCCTTCCTTCCTTCCTTCCTTCCTTCCTTCCTTCCTTCTTTTCTTTTCTTTTCTTTTCTTTTCTTTTCTTTTCTTTTCTTTTCTTTTCTTTTCTTTTCTTTTCTTTTCTTTACTTTACTTTTTTGCTAGTTCCCTCACCCTCATTGGTGTTATATGCTGGCTAAAAATACTCATGCAAGTACATATGCCACCTGATTTGTGCCCATTTTTTTAGTTATGTACTTTGCTGTATGAACAAGTAATGCTGGTCCCACTCCCCTCACGCTGTCCCCTTATGTCCCCGCCCCTTTCCAGTGAGAGCCTCCCTCAGTGGGGTCCTTGGCATTGACCATGGCGGCGCTATGCACGTGTCAGTCAGTCTCTCCAGTTTTTGCTTTGCATGTATGTTTCCTCTGCTGTTCATTACCTACAAGTCTGGACTGCTATGAACTGTGGTTACAGGTAAAAGTTTCATCATTATCTAATGCCATTTCCTGTTCTGACAACTTTCCTTTGATCTGAAATTGAGTTTATCTGTTGTAAGTCAATTTCTTAGTCAAGGTGTGCTGGAGAGATTGCTCAGCGTTAAGATGCTTGCCTGCAAAGCCTAATGCCTTGGGTTCAATTCCCTAGTACCCACATAAAGCCAGGTGCACGAGAGAGCACGTGTGTCTGGAGTGTGTTTGCAGTGGCCGGAGGCCCTGGCACTCCCATTCCATCTCTCTCCCCTTCTCTCTGTCTCTCCTGGCTTGCAAATGTACGAATTGAGTTTTTAAAAATCACGTCCCTTAAACAAGTCGCTGTTTTCTTCCCGTGTGTGTAGTTACTTTCCTCATGACTACGTGTGGCAGAAATGTCTTGAGGTAGGGTTTATTTGGGCTCAGAGTTTGAGGGGATTCCAGCCCATCACGGTAGGGCGACGTTGAGCAATCTGAGAGGAATCAGGAGGCATGTGAACCTTGTGACTAACGTGGAAGCAGGGATGGGGTCAGATGGGGTGCTGGGAGAAATCCCCCAAGCCCCTCCCCTTGAGTCTGCCAGCTAGGTCCTGGGGTTCACAAGGTTGCCCAGCCTCCCAAAACAGCACCACCAGCAGGGGACCAGGAGTCAAATCACGTGAGTCTGTGAAGGACGTTTTACATTCAAACCATAACAGAGTTTCTTCTCCACATCCTTTTAATTAATAATATTGTCATATTACCACTTGAATATTACTTAAAATAACTTTTAGCAGGACGTGATCCTGTAATCCCAGCATCCAGTAGGTTGAGACGGGAGAACAGTGAATATGAGGCCATTCTGGGCCACTGTGGGTCTGAAGCCAGCTTGAGAGATCATGCCACCCTCCAACAATCAAAACAAAACACAGTGCATTTCTTTTATGCAACATATACTTGGTTCTTGTTTTAAATCCACTCTGTGAATCTTTCTCTTCTGAATATCATTTTAGAATATTTATATCCAATATAATTATTAATATATTAATTCTAAACATGTCATTTCATTTTTTGTTTCTTTCTGGATTGTTTTACTTTTTTCCTCTGTTTCGTTTTTTGTGGTTTCCTATGAAATATCTGAAACTGTTTTTTATAACCCTGTGGTGGTTTGATTCAGGTGTCCCCCATAAACTCAGGTGTTCTGAATGCTAGGTTCCCAGCTGGTGGAGATTTGGGAATTAGCGCCTCCTGGAGGCAGTGTATTGTTGGGGGCGGGCTTAGGGGTGTTATAGCCAGTGTCCCCTTGCCAGTGTTTGGCACACTGTCCTGTTGCGATTGTCCACCTGATGTTGGGCAGAAGGTGATGTCCACCTCTGCTGATGCTGTCCTAGTCCCCTGCCATCATAGAGTCTCAAGTCTGTAAACCAAAATTAACCCTATCCCCCTAAAAGCCGCTCTTGGTCAGGTGACTTCCGACAGCAATGTGAACCTGACTGTGACAAACCCCATTTTGTCCAATAGCGTTCAGGAGCAAAGATTATGCTTCTTTTATGTACTTATCCCAGGTCTACGCATATCTGCATTTTTCCAGCCAAAATAAAATATAGAGCTCTTACCTTATTTTATATTCTTTTAGTCTCACTGCTTATCATTTCCTTGAACGTTACTTGTACATGCATTGGTCACCATATTGGATCATGAACTATAATTTGATCAACCACAAACTATTGCTTCCAGAACTCAAGCAGAGAAGTAAATTCTTTTCTTCTTTTCTTTTTTCCTGATGTCTAAAGAGTCCTTCTTTTATCACTTTCTCTCTGTTTTAGTGAATATCTTTTTAGGGTGAATCTTACAGTAACAAATTCTCCTAGTTTTCCTCACCTGGAAATGGTTGAATTTCCTCATCATCCATAATGAATATTGTTTTACTGGATAGAGATTTTTGAGTTGGTGTTGATTCTGGTTTTGGGAAACTATTATACCACTTTCATCTGAACTTCTTAGTTTCTGAGGAGAAATCTGCTTCCATTTGAAGTTTCTTCCTCCACAGGTAATGAGTTTTTGTTTTTCTTTCCCCCCATTTGGCTTGTTTCAAGTATCCAGTAAAACAATATTCATTAACTTTCTGTTTAGTTTTCAGATGGTGAATTATAATGTGTCTGGGTGTAGATTTCTTTGGGTTTTGCTTGGTTAGGGTTTATTTAGCTTTGTAACTGTATGCTTGCTATTATTTTGAAACGTTCATATTTTTAAATGTATTTATTTTCAAGGAGAGAGGGCCGGTGACTGACCAGGATGCAGGGAAGGGGGCCAGAGGTGGGGCCGCAGTACAACATCTGAAGCCTTTCCCACCATGGGTCTACTTCCGCCAGGTAGGCTCCATGTTCAGAAGGTTGTACAGCCTCCCAAAGCAGTACCAACAGCCAGGAGGCAGAGAGGGAGAGAGACAGAGACAGAGACGGAGGTGAGGGAGAGATAATGACTGAGTGCGGGCATGGCAGGGCCAAGGGACTGCATACGAATTCCGTTCGCAGGTGCCACTTTCCACATCTGGCTTTATGTGGGTACTAGGGAATTGCACTCAGCCTTTAGGCTTTGCAAGCAAGTACCTTTAACCACTAAGCCATCTCCCCAGGCCCTATTTTTAGAACTTTTCAGGCATTATTTCTTCTAGTTGTCTTTCAGTGCTTGCCTTTTCCTTCTCACATTCTGAGACTCCAGTTACACAGGGCTGCATCTTTTGTTATGTTCCCTCGTTCCACCAGTGTGAGGGTGCTTTGAATTCTAATATCCTTCCCAAATCTGCCCCATGCTTCTACATTCAGAGTTACAAAATAGCTGCTTCTTGCATTCTTGCCCAGATTTAATACTTGCAAGAACTGGAAGAGACAATGAAAATGTGCTTAATCCGTCTCATGCAGAAACAAAAGTAGTGCCCACGCATCATGTTTTGAGAATCCTTTCCCAATCAGGAAGACAAGAGATTCTTCCAAAGCTATTTTCTAGCCTAGCAAGTTCATCACTGTCTATACTCTCTATAAATTCTGATTGCAAATTGGCCAATGTTTTAGCACTTTCTTTCATAATCCTATCATATCACCTAGGCATAACTAGCTAAGACTTTAAAAAGTTCTGCCTGAAAACCACCTTTTTTGATGTCTATCAGTGGATGAGTATATGTTTAATTTTCCATGTTATCATATGGATGTGTTTTTTTTACAGTTGATCATTTCTTTTTTGGAAAAAAAATTGTATTTATTTATCTGTTAGAGAGAGACAGAAAGAAAACACCAGGGCCTCCTGCCACTGTTAATTAACTCCAGACGCATGCAACACTTTGTGCATCTGATTTACATGGGGACCGGAATTGAACCCAGAGCCATCAGGCTTTACAAGTAAGTTTCTTTTACTGCTGAGCCATCTCTCTATCCCTGGTCATTTCTTTTTTTTTTATTCAATTTTTATTTATTCATTTTAGAGAGATAGAGAGAGAAAGAGGTAGAGAGAAAGAGAGAGAGAGAATGGGGCCTCCAGCTACTGCAAACGAACTCCAGACACGTGCGCCCCCTTATGCATCTGGCTAACGTGGGTCCTGGGGAATCGAGCCTCATACCATGGTCCTTAGGCTTCACAGGCAAGCACTTAACTGCTAAGCCATCTCTCCAGCCCTCTGGTCATTTCTTAACATAAGCTGTTTTTGATCTTGTGTATAATTTTCTAAATATTGTTCCTATTTCTGCAAGATTCCTCACTGTTTTCCCATAGTCTCCATAGCCCACTAGTACTAAAGACCATGCTAATTGCTAATTAGTTCAGGTCTTTATCACGGCAGGAGCCCATGTTGTGGTGCCAGTTCCTGTACCTGTTAGATCTTGACACACTCTAGTCATTCCAAAGCAGAAAGCCTTGACCTCCCATAGCCACTTATAATTTCTCACTGGTCTTGAAGTTTTGTGGGTAGTGTTGCTCACTGGATTTCCCCTGCGCGTGCTGATGTGTCTGTGAGCAGTTGAGGCCTGTCTGACAAAGCTGAGCTGACGGGCTCTGTTCTGTGCCCTTGTACCCTCCGTCAGGACACCCTGGGCTCGGGGCTCACGTGCAAGTTCTCTTGAGAGCTGTTCCTGGAATGCATGCCCAATCCTGTCTGAAGCACTCCACTGGTCAAATCCAGACACAAAACCTGGCTACCTTCAAGGGAACCAGAAGTAGACTTCCTCTCTTTCGTGGGAGGATCACAGATAAAAGGAAGAAAGAAGGAGAGGGGCATTTTTGCAATTGGCCATCAATTATAGTTTCATTGAAAAAAAAAAATGAAACAGAAAGGAAAAACAAAAGAGATGAAAGAAAAAGAATGGCCAGGTGGGAGAGATGGCTTAGCAGTTAAGGCGCTTGTCTGCAAACACTAAGGACCCACGTTCAACTCTCCAGGTCCCATGTAAGGCAGACACACAAAGGTGAGGCAAGCTCAAGGTCAACATGCCCACTAGGTGGCGCAAGCATCTCGAGATCGATTACAGTGGCTGAGGCCCAGCATGCCAATTCTCTCTTTCTCTGTGTCTCTTTTTCTCACTTTCTCTAAAATAAAAACAATAATATAAAAAAAAAAATAAGAATTGCCAGAGGCTTTCCCAAGCATTTGGAACATCGAGAAAGCCAAGATCAAATTCTGGGGGAAAAAAAAAAAAGAATTCTGTGGACTCTAAAGACAGGGTGTGTGTGTTTTGTCGTCCCCCTTGAAGAGTGCAGGACATATCCAAACACCCGTGTTTGAAAACACCTGGCGTGGGGTCTGCACTTGAAAGTTCATTCACATTCCAGATTTCACATGCACGGTGTTGTTAGCGTTGGTATCTACAGCTGAGTCTCCCCAGAAGCAGTCATCACAGAAGCTCAGAGAGCGTGAGCCCAGCAAGGGTCACACTACGAGAACAGGGCTAAGCAAGGAACGGGAACCTGAGTACTGACAGGTCCACTGTCCTGCTCTGGCCGCATTAAGAGGGTCACTTTCAGGGTCATGTAGGAGCTAGGTACATTTGCAGTTCCCTGCTGAAGATTCTGGACAATATATTGTACTGCCTTCTGCCTAGAGCCTAGAGCTGTCCATCCATTGGGCAAGTCCATAGCAGTCAACAATCTCAACAGATTTCTTCAGCTCCTGGGGGCTGGCAGATGCATGAGCTCACACCAGGATGGGAGGGCAGAGGTGGTGCAGACAGGACGCCACTGGAGGTGGGTGTGGCGGCACGTGTAGGCTCTGCACTTGGGAAGGTCAGGTGGGAGGATCGGTTTAGAAGGCCACCCTCAGTTACAGTTAGTTTGAGGCGAGCTGGCCTGGGTTACATGAGGCTTAGATTAGCAACAGATTTTGATGCAACCGAGGCCTTTTAATGGCGGGCAAGTAGGAGGAGTGTGGATGTCACTTGAGTTGGCCAGCACCCATAGGAAACATGTGACCATGGACAATGCAATGTCTTCTGGGCCCAGAACGTCCCAAATCTCAAAGGTTTTCTTACTCATTATGAGAACTCACCTCAAACCTCTAGACTGCTCACTGTGATGAGATATTCACCAAGGGCATCTAACATGTTCAGCAAGTGTTGTTACACATTCATTTAGTCTGCTTGGGTCCTTCAAAGCCCACTGGAGACCAGCTGGAGCTCCGTAAAGCTGACCATGGGAGCTTGAGTCGTCTCATCCCAATGAGTTCTTTGGCAACTTTTTTCTGCCAGGTTGAGACATATAGCTTCAAATAACAGCCCTGTGTATACCGTGGAGCTGTCTAGTCCTTTTTACCAAGATGCCAAGATGACAGAAACACAAAAATGGTAGCAGAGGCCTGGAGAGATGGCTTAGCGGTTAAGGCATTTGTCCAAAAAGCCTAAGGTCTCAGGTTTGACTCCCCAGAACCCATATAAGCCAGAAGCGCAAGGTAGTGCATGACCACCAGGTGGCACACATGTCTGGATTTCGACTGTAGTGGCTAGAGTCCCTGGCATGCCAATTCTCTCTTTCATAAAAATAAACGGTAGCAGACATTGTACTGGCCAGGGGCTTCTAGAGGAACAGAACTGATAGAATGAATGTGTAATATAAAGGGATGACTAGATCGGTTTACGTGACACAGACTATGCAGACCGACAATGGCAATTTGCACAGTGGAGGGGGAGAGGAACCCAGTTGCTCAGTGCACAGGTCTGGATGTCTCCGCAGTTCCAACCTGGCCCTGAAGGCCTGGGGAATTTCGAGAGAGCTGTTGATCCCCGGTTCATGTAGGAAGGCTGAAGAAACTGGATTCTGATGTCCATGAAGGATGGCAGCAACAGAGTAGATGTCCTCACCAGAATTTCGCAGAGACAGTCAGACAGAAGACACTTCTTGCTAATGGCACTTCTTACACATAGGCTGTTGTAGGAAAGGCCATTCACTCTTGGGGGCAAGTCTTCCTCCCTCAGTTAATTCTCTCTGGTTACACTCCCACAGACATGCTCAGGAGACAGGTCTCTTGCTTAATTCCTAGTCTGATTAGGTTGGCAACAGACATGAGTCCTTACAGACACATCGGTACTGGGTGCAGGTGTCCGAAAGCACCTGAGACCTTGAGCAGGGCGCTCTTGGGCAGTGGCTCGGGGACTCTTCTCCTACAAGTGGACCACACTGTCCTTTTTAATTTGTCTTGTGTGGGTTTTTTTTTTAATTTTTATTTTTAAAGAAAAATGTGAAGATTAGGTCATTGCCTCTGCATTTCTTTCTGCAGAACTGACACCTCCAGTGTGAATGAAGCTAACGATGACAGACAGTATTTTCATGTTAATTAGATAGTCCATGTGTCTTCCTTCCGCGGAGAACTATTGCTCTTTTATGTATCACATGAAAGCAGAGCCCTTGCTTGGAGGAAAACAGGGTCCACTCAGAAAAGAGTGTGTTTTCAGTTTTTTTAATTATTCCAGTGATTGTTGCTTTTAATAAAAGTAAAAGATCTTGAGAAGGCAGGGTACTTAACAATAACACAACTGCGTGGCAGGAAGCCGTTGCAGACATGCTAAGACCCTCTTCTCACTCTTTTAGTAAACATGGTTTTAAAAGAAACAAATTATAAGCTCCAGTTAAAAAGGAACCTCCCAGAAACATGTTCTATAGTCACATTAGCTAAGTCAGGGGTGCTAGACCTGGCCTCCTTCTGAATCGTCCTACCTAAGGGAAAAAGGGAGAAAAGCAAAGAGGAAACAAAACCCCTTAGATTTCTGTGGCCCCTGGATCATGAAAGCCACCAGGTTGACAGGAAGACAGTAGACCACATATGTACTATGGTGATGGATTGAACCTGAAATGCCGCCCCCTTGCTCATACATTGAGCATTCAGTTCCCAGTGTGAGGAGCTACAGCCTTTGCCTTACAGGTGGAGCCTGGCTGGCTGAAGGTCACTGTGCTTGGGCCTCTGAAGGTCATACCCACCCACCACCAGGGACAGAGCTGCTCCCACCCCCCCATTCCTTCACCACAATGATTTCCCTCTGAAATCTCAAACCAAAGTACATCTCCGCTTCCTTGCAAAGTTTCTGCGAGGCATCTTCATCATGGCAATACAAATGTAACTGATAAGCCTTTCAAGCTACTTAAAAGCAATAACTGCAGGGCTGGAGACATGGCTCAGCCGTTAAGGCATTTGATTGCAAAGCCTTACAACCCTGGCTCGCTTCCCCAGTACCCACATAAAGCCAGATGCACAAAGTGGTGCATGCATCTGGAGTTTATTTGCAGAGGATGGAGGCCCTGGTACGCCCATTCTTTCTGTCTGTCTCTCTTCTCTCTGTCTTCCTCTCCTTGCAAATAAACACAAAAATACATTATTAAAACAATGATTATAGAAAGAATGTCAACAGTTTCATGCCCTCTACAAACTCAGTTTTCACATGCATGGAATGAACCTGCTAAATGAGCTCAGAGCACCTAAATAAAGCTTTGGGACACTCTGCCCTGATCTCCAGGGTGCATAGCAGAGTTAGGGCTAAGGTGTAATGCTTTTAAACTGATTGTGCCCAAATAAATTCCTGTGCTGACAGGAATGCATGTCCTGGTAACTTGGACAGAAAGTTAGACAGGACTGACTGGACTATCTAGTGTCTGTTGACTTTTTGATTCTTTTTGTTTGTTCGTTTTTTCGAGGTAGGGTCTCGCTTTGGTCTAGGCTAACCTGGAATTAACTATGTAGTCTCAGGACGGCCTCAAACTCACAGCGATCCTCCTACCTCTGCCTCCCTAGTGCTGGGATTAAAGGCGTGCACCACCACACCCAGCTTGATTCTTTTTTATTATCTTATTTCATTTATTTCTTTGCAAGCAGAGAGAGACAGAGAGAATGGATACTCCAAGTCCTCCAGCCACTGCAAAAGAACTTCAGATGCATGCACCACTTTGGGTACTGGGGAATCAAACTCAGGTCGTTAGACTTGGCAGGCAATCACCTTAACCGCTGAGCAATCTCTCCAGCCCCTTCGTTTTTTTTTTTTTTTTTGTTTTGTTTTAAATATTTATTTATTTATTTATTTGCAAGCAGAGAGACAGACAGAGAGAATGGGCATGCTAGGGCCTCCAGCCACTGCAAATGACCCCCGATGCATGTACCACTCTATGCGTCTGGCTTTATGTGGGCACTGGGGGAACTGAATATGGGTTATTAGGCTTTGCAAGCAAACACCTTAACCACTGAGCTATCTCTCCAGCCCCAAGTCCTTAATTCTTAATTTGAGAATGAGTATACCTCAATGAACCAAATGAATGCACAAAGGACTGAAGACATATTAATCTACTGTTTTTTGTTTTTAATTTTAAATATTTTAAATAATGGGATAATTTAGATTTGTAGGAAATTTCCAGGACTTACTATCCATCCTTCTATAGTTACACTTAATAAACTATTGTATGTGTGCTTCGTTTAACTAGCTCCAAGTTTTAATTGAATTTCACCCGTTTTCTCCTTAATATCCTTATTCTGTCTGAAGTTCAGAAAACTACACTGCATTTCAGAATTGTTTATTTTTTGTGTATACATTTCTATATTATTTATTATTAATTATTTATTATTCTATGTTATTTGTGAATTAATAGAGAAAGATTTATCGTCTCCATGTTCCAAAATGTTAAGGGTCTGTGAGGAAAAAAACATACCTACAGAGAAGTTCGTGCATCCTTGCTCTAAGGTATTTAAGACACAATGTACAAGGTTGAGGATACCTTGTCGGTTGGAAAGACTTTGAAATGCTGACCTGATTGGTCAGCAGACAATCCAGATGGGAGACACTAGTTATATACCAGCTAAGCCACATGTGCCGGTTGCCTCGGGTGTGATGGCTACACAGGAAAGGTTCTCCCACTGGGTGCTCAGACTGAGTCAGTAGTGCATGGGATAGGCCAGTCAAACTGATGACTGAAAAATAAAGTCATTAAGCCATTTTTCATCATGTAAACAACTTTCTTTTTAAAAAATATTTATTAATGAGACAGAGAAAGATACAGGGAAGGAGGGAGAATATAGGTGAAGTAGGTCCTCCTGCCACTGCAACCAAACTCCAAATTCACTACCACATTGTGCATCTGACTTTACATGAGTGCTGGGGAATTGAACCCAGGCCATCAGGCTTTGCAAAAGTGTTAACCACTGAGCCATATCTCTAGTCCCCTTTCTTGATTTTTGTTTGATTTTTTTAAATTAAGAATTTATTATATGAACATATTTCATATTGGTTACATTTCCATCAAGTTATACTCTTATCATCTCTCTCCCCTGCCCCCATTTCTTTGAGTCCTTCCTCACTGGGGTTATTGGTATTTACTGTGGGATCATGAATGCACCAGGGGACAATGCCTCAGGAGACTCCTTCCCACAGTGCGACTCTTCTATTTTTTCCAGACCCCTCTTGGATAATGTTCCCTGAACCTTGGAAGGGATGTCAAAAAGTATCCTAAATGACTATGTTTATTCTCTTTGATCCATGCTGCTCTTACTCTTGGCTAGAGAATCTGCTTTATACAGAACAAACACTGGAGAGACCCATCAGACCAAGAAAAGGAAGCTGACTGCCTAGCCTGAGACGAGGCTTCCCTATCTCACCTTCCAGAGTCCAGGAAACATTACACAGAAAGTGGCAGATCAAACATGAGTGCTGCTCCCACGACTCTCCTGAGGTCCCCCTCCAGGGAGATGGCCGTAGACACTGAGGAGACTCAAGACTCATCAAAGCAGAAAGCCAGAGGCTGCTGAGAGCTCGGCACTAGAGCTGAACACTTTCCTCTCTTTTTCTTCTGGCTCCTTTGGCACTGTGAAGATTGAACTTGTGGTGTAAAAGTAACTTCACAATCAAAAACAATGATCCAAACAAAATCAGAAAAACTATTTTCAAACAGGTAACACCTGAGGGAAGAAGGGTGTGGGAAAATGAGCTGATGTGTTCCTTAAGGTTTTCCAGGACTATGTAGTTGTGGTGAAAAGATATGAATAGTAACTTGCCTAGGTATCCAAAGATACAAAGTTGTTTATGTCAACATGTTAGACACAGCAATGTTTGACCAAGACTCCTTAGAGAAATTAAGGGATACATACAAAACTAGCATAGGGATTCAATATAATATTATATTATAAAGAAATTATACTGCAACACAATAGTTATGATTTATTTTTGTGTATAGATACATACGTATCTTTGTGTTGCCTTGAAAGTTATTTTTACTAACTTCATTAACAATGCTTACTTCTTGCAGCTGAGGAGTTTTAGCTTTATTGAGGAATTCTGAGACCATATTAACTATTTTGGGGTTGTTTTTCTGAACATTTTACATAAGTGGGATTATATAATACACCACCTCTTATGAGTTTCCAAGGTCTATCCACACTTTGGTGGCCTCCTGTCAGTTAGTACTTCATTTGATTGCTGAATTATAATTTTTGCTGTTAGAGTAGTCTACATTTTATTTATTTATGTAACATTTTGTTTGTCATCTGGGGTTCCCTGGGCTGCTTTGTTTGGGGGATTTTATGAAGAACGCTGCTGTAAGCCGTTCTGCTCAGTGTCCATGCTGGCGTTCATTGACCTGGGAGCGAAGCAGGCACTTGTGGTAATCCTCTACTGAACGTTTTTGTCCGGGTTCCTGCTCTGCATCCTCTTAACGATGCACATTGCTGATGGACCTAAAATCTATTGTGGTTTCAACATTTTTCATTAGGATACATTGCGTAGCAGTCAGGTTCTCACTGCTGCTAGAAATCATCCAACCAAGAGCAGCTTGCGAGAAAAAGAGGTTCTTTTTGGCTTATAGGCTTGAGAGGGAAGTTTCAAGATGGCAGGGGAAAATGATGGCATGAACAGGGGGTGGACATCGCCCCCTGGCCAACACAAGGTGGACCATAGCAACAGGAGAGTGTGCCAAACACTGGCAAGGGGAAACTGGCTATAACACCCATCGGCCCGCCCCCAACAATACACCGCCTCCAGGAGGTGCTAATTCCCAAATCTCCATCAGCTGGGGACCTAGCATTCAGAACTCCTAAACACCTGAATCAAACCCCCACACATTGCAACACACTGGGTATCCAGGGAAGAAACTTTTTATTCAGCTGTCATCCTTTCTGACTCCTCTGCGTTTTCAACAAGACCAAGCACAGAATGAGGCTCCGCATCACATGTCACTCTGCAGAATGGAGCGAGAATGCAGAATGTGTCCACATCTCAGGGATGCAGTTGACCGTTGTGTGATTGGGGCCTAGTGGGGCAGGTTTAAGTTGTACCATGCCCTGAGCTGCTGTGGGGTAGGGACAAGGAGGGGGCAATGCTCTAAGCCATATTTTATACAAGGAGTGTGTTCTGCCACATGCTCTGCAGACAGTCCTGGCAGCATTCCCTTGATGCCCATCAGGGGTCATTTTAAATAGAAACTAAACCCACAATCACACTAAAAGAAAGCATGTTGGTTTATTTTCTTGGGAAGTTTGAGGGAAGCTCCAGAGGCCCAAGTCAGATCAGCATGGCCAACCTCTCTCCCTTTCTCAGGTCTGTTTCCTCTGCGCTGGCTCCTCTCCTCCTCTGGTCCTCTGACAGGACTGGAATCATATGCTACAAAACTACTGTGATGATCAAGTTCACTTGTCAACTTGACTGGATTATGAAACCGCAGACTTTCCTCTTGGTTGGGTCTCTGAGCTTGCTTCCAGAAAGGATTCACTGCAGGAGGAAGTCCTTCCTCCAGAGTGGGCAGACCTTCCAGAGGGGGGCCCGATCTGTGTAAGGAAGCTCTGGGGGTAAAGACCCCCCCTTCCTGTGTGGCTGCTGGCACAGCTGGCTGTTCAGTGTCGTCACTGGCACACACGTCTGTCCCGTGCGGCTGTCCTTCTTCCGCATTGGAGCCAGGTTTCCTCGGCCTTCCGACGTGGGCTGCAGGGCAGCGGCGCCCCGCGAAGCCGCCAGGCCTTCACTGCTGGGCGGGGACTGCTCCGGCCCCCAGCCACGTGGACTGAGCAGCTACCAGCTTCCTGGACTCTCAAGTCTGTGGACTTGATGGGCTTAGACTGTCATAAGATAATCCAATAAAAGCCAATACAACTCATTCTATTCGTTCTGCTCCTCTCTCGAATATACCAGCTCTCATCCTCGCGAGTTCCAGCGGTAGTCCAGTGTTAAGTCACCCAGGCCTGATTCAGGTCATGTGCTCTTCCTGCCCCAACCATTACAACCCAAGGACAGTGACGTGGTGGGGCAGAGCGAGGGTACAGGCCCAGTCCTGGTAGGGGGAGATGAGTCAGCCCCCCTCACCCACAGGAACTGGGAACGGGCCTCTTCAGAGGAAGACGGGAGTGCTGTTGCCACATTCACGGGTGATGCTGGGCAGCTACAAAGGACAGCAGTCTTGACAGATGGGCAAATACCTATGATCCCAGGGCTCAGGTAGCTGAGGCAGGAGGATCATGAGTGCAATGGCAGTCTGAGTAATAATGCTCCACCTCAAGAAAAAGAAGACATGAAGAGAAAGACAATCAAATAGACGAAAAGACTGAAGTCTTTGTCAAATCATAGCTGTGATTCTTCTGCCTGGAGACACCCTCATATACCATTAAGGCCAATTGACTCATTTCTTCATTATTCATTCATCACACACACACACACACACACACACACACACACACAAAGTGTGTGCTGAGCTGCACAGCAAGCTGTCAGTCAAATAATCACATAGTTTTATATATATTGAATGTAAACAGATGTATAAAGACCAGAAAACTAGGTCAATGATGGGTCACAATATTTTCTTCCTACTGCTTATTGGTAATTCCATGGATACAAGGTTGTCTTACCTTCAGGAAGAGGGAGGGCCTAGGCTCAAACTGCACTCCCCATGGACCATCAATGGAAGCAACTGGAATTTACTAGCAACTTTGCTAAAATAATATGCAAAATGTTTTATGGGAGGTTGATATATTTAATATAGCTAAATTATTTCAAAGAAAGCCACAGAAATCTCGAGGGTTAAAATTATTTAAATATATTTGTTGCTTATTCCCTGGAAATATATATAGAGAGAACTTTAGAACTAACAAGTATAGAAAACATACTATTTTCAACATATGTGACTTAGTAACCCAAGTGACCACGTTTCAGTCTTTAATACACAAAGATCACATTCTCTAACTAGAAGCAATCTGTTTGAAAACCTCTCACAAAAGTTAATTTTAATTTTTAAAATTTCTCCTATAGTCTGAGAAGAAAAAATTCGTGGTTTTCAAGCAAGGATTTAAAAACGAGTCATATTAAAGATTTGAGAATATTTAAAAACAGTTCTCAGGAAAAGAAGCACCCTTAAATCTTTCTGTTAGAGAAAGAAGCCTGACCATGACAGGCTAAGGCCACCATGAGAGAGATTCAGCGTGAACAGGGGAGGCTGGAGGGGTGGAGGGGGCTGGAGGGGTGGAGGTGAAGGCCCTTGCCCGCAGAGCCAAAGGACCCAGGTTTGATTTGCCAGGATCCATGGAAGCCAGTTGCTCCAGGTGATGCATGTGTCTGGAGTTTGTTTGGAATGGCTAGAGGCCCAGGTGTGTCAATTCTCTATCCATCTCTCTATCCATCAATTAATCTATCTATCTATCTATCTATCTATCTATCTATCTATCTATCTCTGCCTCTCTCAAATAAACAATAACAATAAAAAATTGGATGACTTTGAAGCTAGCCTGAGCTAGAGTGTGGTGTACCCATTTCCCCCACATCATTTGTCTCTGTACCACTGCTTGCAAATAATTAAATGAAATGTAGTAACGTAGTGCATGTGTCTCCATTCATACCTCAAAGAAGTAAGTAAATGAAATAAATAAAATAAGATGCTTTAAAAGAAAAAAAACTCAATAGGTCAAACAAAAGCAAAGAAACACACACCAAAAAAAAAAAAAAAAAAAAAAAAAACGGCAGAGCAAAAGAAATCAAAGAATATAGAAAGAGGCCAATATCAATCAGAGAAAAGATGGACGATATAAGAAAGACGTGATAAAGAAAACATGGCAGGATCTCTCCATACTTCTCAATCTAATATAGTCTCTCTTAGTCTTCTAAGAATAAACAAAGGACTGGAGAGATGGCTTAGTGGTTAAGGTGCTTGCCTGCAGAGCCTATCAGCTTGGGTTCAGTCCCTGGTACCCATGGGAAGCCAGATGCACAGAGGTGTCACATGCATCTGGAAGTTATCTGCAGTGGCTGGAGGCCCTGGCATGCCCATATAGTCTTGAGATTGAAGGAGATTTAGACACTACCTGTAGTAGACAGCTCCACATCGCTGGGATGAACATCTACACCAGACACAGCTTGTGGGAGGAAGGGGTTTGTGTCAAGCTTACACATCCAGGGGGACGCTCCATCGGCGGTGGAAGCAGCTGCTTCCCTAAGTCCAAGCAGAGAGAGACGGCCAAACATCCAGGGAAACAAGAGCAGTGAGCACAAACCCGCAGCAAGCAGCTTCCTGCCAGAGCTCACTCCTCTCTGTAGATCTCTGGACTGGAATTCAGATCTTCCCCCCAGTGACACCTTAGTACTGGGCTCCAGGACCCAGCCCCAGCATCAACTCCCCCAGCCAGGTGGATGGAGACCAAGGTTATAAGCTTTAATAAAACACCTGAGTCTATGGGAGACAGACATTCCTACCACCACACTACCAATCCCAGGAGACACATCTTCCTTGGTCTTAACAATGAAAATCCCATTCTTGTCATACTGGTTTTGGAGACAGGCAGGTGAGAGGTGTGTAAATGGGGTCTGCTAGCTGTGAGACAGAAGTGGGCAGACTTTCTGAACTATTTCCCAGATTTTAAAAATTAATGACCAAGGGAGATTTCCTTTTGGAGGCTCTGAGAACTCTTGAGTGCAAAGACAATACTCAGATTTGCTCTAGATGTTTTCCACCCTGGAGGACCAGCATAGTCTAGGGAAAAGCCACCTTTGACAATACCAGGAAAGCTAAGAGGAACCATCATCCTTGAGGATGTTATTGAGACACCAAATTAATCAAATATGAGCATGTCTTTTTTCTTCCAGACTGTTGTGTAAGGTCAGAGATGTCCTTGTTTAACTCATTATTGCCAAACGTTGGCTCTGGTACTTTATTACTCACTGGCTGGTACATCTTAAGTCCTTCTCCATAAAGAATTGAGCATTCACGGCAGGGCCATAGGAAGTTCCTGGTGAATTTTTAGTTTTTATTTATTTGTAAGAAAGAGAGAGAGAGAAAGAGAATGGATGCCTCCAACCACTGCAAACAAACTCCAGACCCATGCACCACCTTGGGCACCTAGCTTACCTGGGTCCCCTACACTTCTCAGGCGAGCATCGTAACTGCTACGCCTATCTCCAGCTCCTGGTAAATTTTAAATGAGGGATGAGCATGTTCCACTTTAAATTGCACACCCTGCCAGATGGCGTGGAGAGTGGCGATGAGAGGTGATGTCCGTTCAGACCTGGGGGCAGAGAGGACAGTGGAAGGGAATCAAGTCACTTTCATGCAGGAAGAAAATGTCGGTTACATCCTCAAGAAAGCCTTCTCCGATTTGTCCAGCTTGGAACTCTGCCTCCTTCTCTCTGGTGCTGGTTCAGTTTTGTGTAATTTGACCATGTGCCTGGCAGTGGGCAGTGGCGAGCTCTCAAAGGACTGAGAACCAGCCTGACCCCTCTTGTCCCCCCATAAGAGCCTGACCCCCAAGAGGCCATGTTGCCCTGTATGGACAACTGAACTGCCTGGCTGCGTCTCCAGGGTTGACTGCCAAAGTTCACCTTCAGGGTTTGTCCATCCTGCTCACCTACTGGGAGCCTGACACTGGGCGACATGGGCCAGCAGAGGGAGGGACGAGAGTCCCCGCGTCGCCACACGCAGTTCCACACGGAGAGGCCAGTGCTGCCTCTGGCGTCTCAGGAAATGAGTTCTTCCTCTCGGAGCCTCAATGTCCCTTCTGTAACAGGGGCCTGGGTGGGGTCACTTTCCAGGGCTGACCCTGGAGCGCAGGTGAGACCTGCCTTCCACGGCAGCTCCCCACCCTTCCCTTCCTCCCTTGAGCTTGCGTTCCAGGGTGGTCGCAGGGAAGCCTGGCGCGGGGAGCCCATGCAGACAGGATGGAGGCAGGCTTTGCGTGGGACATTTTTTTTTTCCCCTTTCCCTGCAAATTCATGTTTTGTGTTTTTGGAGAGAAATAGAAAGCAGTGCTGTTGGCTTTTGAGGGCTTGAGTATTTCAAGGATGCAGGTAGGTGTTGAGGAGGGAGATGCCATCCTCGGACAATAGGCATCATTTGTGTGCAGACCCTACACTTAGCGCCACCTTGATCCCTTGTGTCCCTGTGAGTCTCTCTGCACCTGGTGAGCTGAGGTGGACAGATCTTTGCAGGTTGCCTAACTCTAAGACACACCAGAAGGACATAAATAATCAGCCACCGGTTCTTCAGCTCGACTATAAAAAGCGTGCATATGTTGTGTGCAGGTTTTCTTAAGGTAAGGGACAGAGCCGGGCAAAGCTGAGCTTCTGGAACGGCCCATATGGGGAGGCGGTCTTTCCGTGGTGATTCTGCAGACAGAAATCGCCCATCTGCACTGTGTGCAGGTGTTTTGAATGATTATATTATTAGCTCTGTCTGTTCAACTTTGCTTTTTTATGGTGGCTTTAGTATTGCAGTAAAAAAAAAAAAAAGGAGAAGAAGAAGAAGAAAGAAAAAAGAAATATAAAGCAGCCATCTGGCTCCCGATTTGTGATCGTATTCCGTGTCGGGAAAGAGGGGAGAGGCAGCCCTGTTATCTTGGGGGTGGGGTACACCGTGGGCCGTCCTCAATCCTTCCCTTAGCTCAGGGAGTGGATTGGGGTGTGTTGGGGGAAGCAAAAAGTCTTTCATACAGCGAGAGAAAGCTGGCTTATTTGCTTGTTTCTCCGCCCCCTCCTCCCATCTGGCTGCTTTGCCTTACGGCCCAACCAGGGTAGTAGAATTGATGATCTACAGGTCCCCCAAAGCCACAGTGAGGTCAGAACAAGTGGCTGTTTCTGCAGGGGTGACCTCGGAGAGCCGGGGCTGAGCTGCCCATGGTTCTGGATCTGCGCTGGGCCTGAGCTGAGGCCCGTGTGGCTCCACGCGGGTCCCGCATACAGGTGCTGCGGGTGGACAGCCGGCGATTTATGTGCCGGTCTGCGCGTGGTACTGCAGCGGGGAGAGCTCCGTGCCAGGGGGCACAGGCGGGTCATTTAGGGCTGTGTGGCACTTCCAGGGCTGGGACGGCACCGGGAACAACTGTTCCAGGAAGCTCACAGAGACTCCAAACCACAGGGGACACCAGGTGGACCCCAAGTCACACTTTAGCCAGAGGCTGTCATCTGCCTTTTCATTGCTTTGGACAAAGAGAACGGGATTCTGTAGGTGTTTTTTTTTTTTTTTTTCCATTGTTGTTTGTTTTTCCCCTATAAGAAGGAAGAAAACAACACACTCAGATATTATCTGGAGAAATAACCCAAAAGGTCTAACACCATCTCCTCTCTATGTCCCCCACAGTGAGATGGACCATTGCAGTGGAAGACATCATGTATGTGTGCATCATGTAACACATGAAATATGGAATGCAGACTTTAGCCATGACACATGTAGTATAAGCTCTGCCCTGTCACCTATGTCTAGTCATGGCCACACCTGTCTTCATGTGTCAGCTTTGCTGGGCAACATCCAACAAGGACATCTTAGAGACTCACAATTCTGGTTATAGCTCATTTTGTCCATTTCTTTTTTACTAGTGTATATAGTATATATTCATTTCACAAAATGCTGGGTTCCATAGTGACATTTTTTATTCAAGTATCTCATGTGGTTTGACCATGTTCACCCCCATTACCTTATCTGCTCCCCAGTCCCACCTCACCTGTCCCCTTCCGCTTCCCAAATAGCCCCCTTTCTATTGTCAGGTAACACATACCCGTTCCACAAATCTGCAAATGTAGGGAAACATGACATATTTGTCTTTCTGAGTCTGGCTTCTATCACTTCATATGATTTCCTGTTTCATCCATTTTTGTACAAATGACTTAATTTCATCCTCCTTTACAGCTTAATAAAAGCCGTTTGTGTGTGTGTGTGTGTGTGTGTGTGTGTGTGTGTGTGTGTGTGTGTGTGTTTACTACGTTTTATTTTCCCGTTCTGTTGACAGATGACCAGGCTCACTCCATGACTTGGCTGTTGTGAGAAACACTCCAGCACTTCTGATGTGGTGAGTAGAAGGTGTCCTGGGCGGGGACAAGAGGCTTCTTTGGTGCCCTACAGGGATCCTGTCCTTGCCCCGTTGTCTCTGTGCTGTGGATCACATATCTCACCTCAAGAGCCAGGTCATTTTCTTTCTGTTGGTCGGGTACAGGTGCAGGGCTCTAAGCAGAAGCTAAGGATCAGGGTATAAACCCTGTTCTGTTATTGTTCTGAGGGTCCAGGGGCTGTAGGACTCCTGATGGGGATGCAGAGAGTCTGGACAGCGCTTAGTGGAAGTCAGCAGTGCCTGGTGCTGGGAAGACTTCAGAGGAAGTGGCTTCATGCTACATGGGACATTTTGACACATCCAAGTCCTGAGACCCTCAGCTTTGGTAGTGGGCCAGCGGGAGCAGCAGACTATGCCACACCATCTCAGGAGTGACCTCTGCAGAGAGAGAAAGGAGACCTCTTCCCAGGACATTTTGCTTGGCATAACAACATCTCACAGGCTTTGCCGGACCACGGAGGAGTGCGCTCCAGAGGATGTAAAGATTCCTTGGTGCTGAGTAACATGGGTGTGAGTTAAGGCTCTCTGGAACTTGAAGAAGGTAATAGAGATACGCGTTGAGCTCCACTGAGCTTGGGGCTCCAATTCTCATCGAGACTCATGAGACGCCAAGGAGAAAGTCCTGGAAAACATAAGGTCGGATCCACAGGCAGACAGAAGGACCCCGAGGGCCACAGCGGGAGGACTGTAGAGCTTGCCCTGATCCTCCAGGGTTGATCACGGAGGCTGAGCTGCTCAAATTCATTGTAAAATCGATGCTTGGGTTTTGGACTATCGGAGTTTGAGTTTTGTCACCTCTGTTTATTAACTATATGACCATAAATAAGTCCTTAACCAACCTCCTTCCCTCCTTCCCTTCTTTCTTTGTTGTAACTTGGGGACTCAGTTTCCTTATCTGCATATCAACTTTACACAGTAGACCTATTGATAGAATTCCAGACTCTTGTTTAGCATTTCATAAACATTAGCTGTAATTAATCTGCTATTCTCAGCCTATCTGTTCTCTTGTCTCCTTTTTCCTTGAGGGGCACTCTGCTGTGAAGTGAACAAGTTGGGAGTCATAACCCAAGTTTCAAAATGAAATGTGCCCCGGCAGGGCAGGGTCTGGCCTCCAGGTACTTCTTTCTGATCACAGATCACCTTCGGCTTGCTGTGCTCCCCGGTTACCTTCTGGTGCATTTCAAACTTCAGTACCTGAAGACTCAGAATCTTGAGTTTAAGCTTTATTTATTTATTTGTGAGAAAGAGAGAGAGTGAACAGGTGCGCCAGGGCCTCCAGCCACTGCAAACGAACTTCAGACGCATGTGCCATCTTGTGCATCTGGCTAATGTGGGTCCTGGGGAATCGAACCTGGGTCCTTTGGCCTTGTAGGCAAATGTTTTAACCTCTAAGCTATCTCTCCAGCACCAGAATATGCATTTTTTTTTTCTTTACAATGAAGCTCTCGCAGGGCTCAACTCTTTAGGAATAGGAAGGTGTCCTGACAGCTGTCTTCCATGATGGTCCACCAGAGCCCAAGCAGAGACAGCCGCTGCCTCCCTCAGGAGAGATGTGCCTGGAGGATGTGCCACCTGCTCTGAGCCCAGTGGGAGCCCACAGGGCTTGTGTTTGGAATGGAGGGTCCATGAAACACTTCCACCGATTCTCAAATATTTCCCAATGACCTCATATCCCATATGCCTCCTTCCTGCCTACTGCTAAGCTCTCGCCACACGCGCCCACGAGGTGGGCCAGGAGGCATGAATGCGCACCAACTCCCACTGAGAGCATTTGGCTCCTTAGCATGGATAGAAACCCAGTTACCCTCATGGCTGGGGCTGTGTGCCGCGTGCGCCTACCGGTCAGCCTCAGTCTGCCCTTGGCCCGTCCTTGACTCACTGCCCTGGCTTCAAGGGGACATGCATGGTATAACTTCCCCTTCTCTTATGTGCTTGCCTTCTGCGTCCCTGTAGTCTATGGGGACCTGTCCCTATTCCCTTGAAGTCACCGATTCAATTATAATTAGCACTCAAACTGCTTCATAATCTATTCCACCTTAGAACTCTCCCTGTGAACATTCTATATGCTCAGCAATTTTCATGTTTTTCACTTCATAGTCCCAAAGCAGAAAATCAGATTGACCCAGCTCATCTATTTGGGAGAATGCGGGTACCCAGTCCCCTCAGCTAGCTGCCTCCAGGAAGGGGCAGAGTTCCACGGGACAAGAGTCTAATTCTTCGGGGAGCTTGATGGAGTGTCTTCTATGAAGTGTTCATGAGACTCCCTCCAATCTGTGGTCAGCCTTGGCCTTAACATTTTTTTTTTTTCACATTAAAAGAAATAAGCTTTCAAAGGGCTTGAGTGAAAGAAGAGTGACACCGTGGAGGTTCAGCCACAGGCAGGCAAGCTGGCCCCCAGCTGGACTCCTGCTGGTTCCATGCAGGGATCGCTCACACCCAAAGTTCACACCTTGGGCTGGAGAGATGGCTTACCAGTCAAGGCACTTACCTGCAAAGCCAAAGGACCCAGCTTCAATTCCTTAGGATCCACATTAGCCAGATGCACAAAGGGTCACATCTGCAGTTCGTTTGTAGGGGCTGGAAGCCCTGGTGTGCCCCTTCTTTCTCTGCTGCTTTCTTTTTTTCTCAAATAAATTAACAATTTGCATTTCTCTGATGATTAGGGATGATGAACATTTTCTTAGGTGGGTGTTTGCCATTTGTATCTCTTCCTCTGTGAATTGCCTGTTTAACTCTGTGCCCCATTTTGTGAGTGGGGTATTTGTCTTCTTATTGTTTAGACTTTTGAGTTCTTTGTAAATTCTAGAGATAAGGCCTCTATCAGTTGGATAACCTCCAAATATTTTCTCCCATTCTGTGGGTATTCTATTGGCTTTGCTTATTATATGCTTGTCTGTAAAGAAACTCTTTAGCTTCCTATGATCCCAATGGTTGAGTGACTGTTTAAGAACTAGAGCCACTGGGGTTTTACTCAGGAAGTCTTTTTCCATTCCTATATCATGGAAAGTACTTCCTAAATTTTCTTCCAGTAGTTTTCGAGTTTCTGGTCTTCTGTTGAGGTCTTTGATCCATTTGGATTTGAGTGTTGTGTATGGTGAAATGTGTGGATCAAGTTTTAGTTTCCTGCATGTGGTTATCCAGTTTGTCCAGCACCATTTGTTGAAGACGCTATCTTTTTTCCATCTATATTGTTTGGACCTTTGTCGAATATCAAGTAGCTATAGTTGCTTGGCCCAAAATCCGGGTCCTCAAGTCTATTCCATTGGTCTATACTCCTGTTTTTATGCCAGTACCATGCTGTTTTTATTACTATGGCTTTGTAATATAACTTTATATTGGGTATGGTGATGCCACCAGAGGTATTTCTTTTGCTGAGGATATGTTTGGATATGTGAGGCCTTCTGCCTTTCCATATGAAATTTGAGATCATTTTTTCTATGTCTGTGAAGAACACTGTAGGGATTTTAATTGGAATTGCATTAAATCTATATATTGCCTTTGGTAGGATTGTCAAATAAATTAACAAAAAAAGAAAAAAGAAAGTTCTCACCTTCCTGAGCTTTTGGTGCAATCTGAGGTCATCTGAGGTCTTAGAGCTCTTGGAAGCTACTAGTTAGTTAACATGGTGACTACAAGATCAAGTGACCCTGGCTCCAGGGCATGTTTTGGCTTGTGTTAAACACTGACCCGGAGCCAAGATGCCACCTTTCCTTGGTCCCCTCTCTTCTATCGCTGAACCTCTGCATGCTGGGCACATGTGTGACCCAGTGGGTGACTGTCGCTGAACACCCAGTTTGCAGAGCAATAAAATGACTGGCGTTGGAGTTCCCTTCTCCTCTCCCCTTCTGTATGACAGCTCGACCTCGGAAATCTACGTTGAAGAATAGAGACCATCTGAAGCATCGCTCTCCAAATCCTGGTGTATTTAAAGGGACAGTGAAATGGAGGGAATGCACTTTAGTGCTGACGATGCATCTCAGAAGTAGAGTGCCTGCTTAGAATTACCCACGGAAGGGCTATGGGTATGGCTCAGTGGTAGAGCACTTGTCTAGAGTCCACAGTGAGGGGCTGGGGGCGTGGGTCAGAGGTAGAGCACTTGTCTAGAATCCACAGTGAGGGGCTGGGGGCGTGGCTCAGAGGTAGAGCACTTCTCTAGAATCCACAGTGAGGGGCTGGGGGCGTGGCTCAGAGGTAGAGCACTTGTCTAGAATCCACAGTGAGGGACTGGGGGCGTGGCTCAGAGGTAGAGCACTTGTCTAGAATCCACAGTGAGGGGCTGGGGGCGTGGCTCAGCGGTAGAGCACTTGTCTAGAATCCACAGTGAGGTGCTGGGGGCGTGGCTCAGAGGTAGAGCACTTGTCTAGAATCCACAGTGAGGGGCTGGGGGCGTGGCTCAGAGGTAGAGCACTTGTCTAGCGTCCACAGTGAGGGGCTGGGGGCGTGGCTCAGAGGTAGAGCACTTGTCTAGGATCCACAGTGAGGGGCTGGGGGCGTGGCTCAGTGGTAGAGCACTTGTCTAGAATCCACAGTGAGGGGCTGGGGGCGTGGCTCAGAGGTAGAGCACTTGTCTAGGATCCACAGTGAGGGGCTGGGGGCGTGGCTCAGTGGTAGAGCACTTGTCTAGAATCCAAAGTGAGGGGCTGGGGGCGTGGCTCAGAGGTAGAGCCCTTGTCTAGAATCCACAGTGAGGGGCTAAGGAGAGGCTCAGAGGTAGAGCACTTGTCTAGAATGCACAGTGAGAGTTGGGATGATGGCTCAGAGGTAGAGCATTTGTGCAGAATCTACAGTGAGGGGCTGGAGGCGTTGCTTAGTGGTAGAGTGCTTATCTGTCATGCGAAAGCCTGAGTTCCATGGCCAGCACTGCAAGAGAAAGTGGACTATATTTAACCCTGTGTCTTCCAGCTTCCAGCTGAGATTGGCTGATTACAGCTAATTCTTTTTTTTTCTTTTTTTAAAAATTTTTATCTATTTATTTGAGAGAGACAGACACAGAGAGAGAGAGAGAGGCAGAGAGAGAGAGAGAATGGGCACGCCAGGGCCTCCAGCCACTGCAAATGAACTCCAGACGCGTGCGCCCCCTTGTGCATCTGGCTAACGTGGGTCCTGGGGAATCGAGCCTTGAACCGGGGTCCTTAGGCTTCACAGGCAAGCGCTTAACCGCTAAGCCATCTCTCCAGCCCTACAGCTAATTCTTTTAGTACTCTCCCAATGCCCAGTACCTGGGAAGAGACAAGTTATCAATCTCTGTCTGTGAGATGAGGAAAACTAGGCAATTAGGAGGAACAAGTGTGTCTCTGAGTTTGCCATGGTCGCAGGATGCCTTGAGGAGGAGGCTCTCCTGCACGTGATTATTTTCCCCAATGATGAATGTCAAAGGAAGTGGTGGTCATGCCCGGCAAGTGATCCTGAGCACATGAGGCCTTGTGGGAATCTTGGTGTGGGCTTTCTTCTCAGCCACGTGAAGAGTGATTGGTGACCTCACCAGAGAGGACCTCCTGAAGGGTCCTTTCCAAGTCATGTCCCTGGGCAGGCTTGGAACGCACCGAACACTCGCCTCTGTTGCCAGCATCCTGCCTGTGGCTCCCCTGTCAACAGACGCTCACAAAGCCATCTGGAGGCGGACTCTTCACTTCCTGGTGGAAATAGTTTAGGATATGGGGTTTCTGAACACTCAAATTTTTATCCCTACCTTCCTCAGAATGTAACGCCAATGATGGGGTGTAGCAGACCCACCAGTGAGTGCCATGGCTTCCCGCTTGAGTGGGGGAATGCCCTTGTCGGACACATTGGAAAAGTATTCAATTGAAATGATTCTAAGGATCTGTTATTAAGCAACACACTCTGTAGAACATAATGGGTGATTGTCTTTTCAAATGTACAAGGTGAAGGCTGGGAGCAGCTGAGATGAAGTGATTTGACATTTTTCTTTTGGGTTCTTTTTCTCTTTTTTTTTTTAAGAAAAAAAAATTTATTATTTGTGTGAAGAGGGTGCCAGGGCCTCTTGCCACTGCAAACAAATGCCAGATGCTTGTGCCACTTTTTACATCTGGTTTTATGTGACTTTTTACATCTGGTTTTATGTGGGTGGCTTGGGAATTAAACCGGGGGCCAGAAGGCTTCATAAGTAAGTGCCTGTAGCCATGAAGCCATCTTTCAAGTCCCATCTTTTGGATTCTTGACAATAAGAGGAACAATAAACTGTGCTGGAAGTTTCCACTGTGATCCCCAACCCCAGGAAACAGAGTTTAGTCATCTTGTAGATGAGATCTGATGCTCAGCCTGACCTGTGTGGGAATGTCGGCAATACACACCCAGGGACCCTTCCTCATCTCCCCTGGAGCCCTCCACGTGGCAAAGTAAAGGTCTATTATTGCTGGGGACACCTTCATCCTGCTACGGTGTGTCCCCCAGACCCACCACCTCCTTGAAAACATGGTTGATTAAAATGCTGCTGCTAACTGGAGAGATTATGCAGTGGTTAAAGACACTTGATTTCAAAGCCCACCAGCCTGGGTTCAATGTCCCAATACCCACATAAACGCAGACTTACAAAGTGGCACAAGCATCCAGTATTTGGTTTGCAGTGGCAAGAGTCCCTGGAATGCCCAGTCAACTCCCTCTCTTTCCTCCTTCCCTCCCTCCCTCCCTTCTTCTCTCTCTGTCTCTGTGTCTGTCTGCTTGCAAACAAACAAACAAAAAATCCCCACTATTTTTAAAAGAAGCTACAATAAAACTGCTGCCCTTATTTCCCTCCACAGTCTGTGATGCTGTTGGACACAATGCGACAAGGGGCAAACTCCCAGTCCTCTTTCCCAAAGTCCCTCAGGTGAGAAGGAAAATCCTGAGTCCCAACATGCTAGCTTAGTTCTAGAAACTTCTACAAGGCACTTATCGACAGCAGGATGATCACCTGTGAAATACAGCCCCAAACTGCAACCGAGACTGTTGATTCAATAAAACCCATCTTATCCACTTGCCCACTTAAGTGGTCAGCACACTGCCCAACATGTCGAGGTCGCCCCTGAGACTGCGTAGGACTGGAGAAGCCCCATGCACAGGCTTCACTGCCGACCGCTGTTTAAGGTGGGAAGAGAAGGGAGCAAGAGAGAAGTGCGAGGAAATTTGCTGTTCCAATTAACAGAATTATTTGTATATATCCATCTCGTTTCACAGTGTAAACTCAGCTGCGACTGTTTGGGAAGTTTGGGATTTATCCAGTGTGCCGCCACGCGGTTCTGACATGAGTCTCATCTCTCTTTCCATCATCCTTTTGTTTCTTGGTAGTGCGGCTCTACAAATGGAGAATGAGGATCAATCTGTTGTTCATAACCGTGCCCTGCCCTTCTTGTAAGCTCTTCACGGGACCCAATAAAGACCAGGTCTGGTTTCCGTATTTAAGACAATTTAACCCACTCTGAGTCCAGCCTCAAGAATGCTATGGGTTCTAAAGTAAAGTCCCCATTCTTGTGGGTGTCAGTAGATTGGAAAGGGAAGCATTTATCCCAAAGCTTTCTCCTCTGGAAGCCAGCCAGGAGGGAGGCCCCTCTGGGCTGCCTACACGCTGACCCTTACGGCTGTGTGTAAGCCTTCTGTGAATGTGGGTCAAGAGCAAAAGAGGTACTTGTTTCAGCTGGTGCCGGGTTAAGAAGGCTACCACTTAGGATGCAGGCAGGGGTTGCGGCTTGCCACCCCAGATAAAAACAATAGAAAAGAAGAAATAGATTAAAGCACTTTATGGTTTATGTTAAAATTGTTGAATTGAAGCCACGAGACAGACATTGTCTAGCAAGCAGACTCTTTGGGTCTGCCTTAAATTACACAACCTAATGTCCTAAAAATAAGCCCAGATTTGGGATCCTACCCCCACGGACTGTCTCTCGTTCACTTTTCTTCTGTCGCTCACTCTTGCCCTCTCTCTCTTGAAATATAAACTAAAAGGAACGGTAAATTGCCTTGGATGAGGAAAAGAGAAGGAAGTTGGCTTTTTTAATAAAAAATTAAATGTTACTATTTGTGTAGTTTTTGTTGGGGAGGGGATGTCTGATTCTAGGAAGAGAATTTTACCTTTCTTTGGATCACAAAATGGTATCAAAGGCCAAGACTATGACACTAGCTGAATTGTCTGTTTTATGTTACTCTAGTGAAATACCTGTGATGTGCTCCTTAAGAACTTTGGGAGGCAGGGAGTCTAGATAACACAGCTCGGGCTTTGGTGAGCCTCCCCCTCCTTTGGCTGCACTATTTCATGCTAGAGAGCAGTGGGAAGAGTTTGACCTAGGGAGCCAGAGAATAGTGGGAGGGACTGAGTGGAGGTTTTTATTATTAAGACCCCTCCGACAAAAATTATCATGGGCTCTTGTGAAAGGGCAACACCTTCTGTTGAGCAAAATTCTTCTACTGGGCCCCACCTCACGAGTCACATACGAGCACCCTACGGTTACCCCAAAGAGGACCAAGTCCTCTTCACATGAACTTTTGGGGAGCACCTATGCAATGTCCACACCAAATATCACTGATGGCCCATTTGGAGGTCACCTCCCCTCTGCTCACTCATGCTACAATGAGGGGCCACACCTCATTACATATATCATGATGGTGGAAGGGAAGTAACTTAGGCTTAGCAGAGGCTAGGGTGTTGGGAGTGCTCACAGGGAGATTTGGGGTGCATCTTCCCTTCCCTTAGCTTCCCTTCCTCCCTCTTTTTAATTTTTAAGGGTCTCATGCATACTAGACAAATGCTTTACCACTAAGCCTTCATCCTAACTCTCATTTTTTTTTTTTTTCTTGCTATGTCACTCAGGCTATCCTTGAACACCTCTGTAGTCTAGGCTGGCCTCAATCTCCCGATGTCCTGCCTCAGCATCCCAAGTGTTGGAATTTCTAGTCTGTGCCACCACGCATAGCTGGCATGTTTCTGAACACCTCTGAGACCCGTGCTGCCTACCCACAAGCAAGTGTGGTAAACTCCACCTCAGTAGATTATTATAAAAAACAAAAGGAGCCAAGCATGGTGGCACATGCCTTTCATCCTAGCACTAGGGAGACAGAGGTATTAGGATCGCTGTGAGTTCAAGGTCATCCTGAGACTACATAGTGAATTCTAGGACAGCTTGGGTTATAGCAAGACCCTACCTTGAAGCCCCCCGAAGGGGATCCATGAGACCCCACACTTCTTTTTATTTTTTTTGCCTGAAGTATTTTTATTTATTTATTTTATTTATTTTTTATTTTTATTAACATTTTCCATGATTATAAAATATATCCCATGGTAATTCCCTCCCTCCCCACCCCCACACTTTCCCATTTGAAATTCCATTCTCCATCATATTACCTCCCCATTACAATCATTGTAATTACATATATACAATATCAACCTATTAAGTATCCTCCCCTCTTCCTTTCTCTACCCTTTATGTCTCCTTTTTAACTTACTGGCCTCTGCTACTAAGTATTTTCATTCTCATGCAGAAGCCCAGTCCTCTGTAGCTAGGATCCACATATGAGAGAGAACATGGGGCGCTTGGCTTTCTGGAGACCCCACACTTCTAATGATAGCTAGTGGTGCCTGGGGAGGGGGTCAGGTTCATTGGTGGTGTGGCCTCTGGCAAGGTGTCCACTCCATGGTAAATAATCTTCCACCTGTGATCATGCAAGC
Source organism: Jaculus jaculus (assembly GCF_020740685.1). Classification (NCBI taxonomy): domain Eukaryota; kingdom Metazoa; phylum Chordata; class Mammalia; order Rodentia; family Dipodidae; genus Jaculus; species Jaculus jaculus. The sequence continues at coordinate 6,149,576 of NC_059108.1, read as the reverse complement.
AGCCCAAATTTAACTCAACGTGTTAAAAAAAAAAAAAAGCTGGAGCGATGGCTCAGTGGTTAAGGTGCATGCCTGCAATGCCTCATGACCCGGGTTTGATTGCATGGTACCCACATAAATCCAGATGTACAAAGAAGTGTGTGCATCTGGAGTTATTTGTATTAGCTAGAGGCCCTGGTGCACCCATTATTTCCCTCTCTCTCTCTCTCTGCCTCTTTCTCTCTCTCAAATAAATAAATAATAAATTTAAAAGTCATAAAAGTAAAATGGGGACTAACAGGGAACAGGTGCTCATGAGACGGGGAGGGCATAAGAGAGGTACTGAGGAAAATCAAAATACATTATAGACATATATGAAAATGTCAAAAGTGGAAAAAAATTAAAAAGAAAAAAAGATATGATAACTCTAAAAAGAGAAATGTCACATGCCACCTCTCTCAAACTCTGAATCTGACCGTGCTCTGCATGAGGCAGGACCTGTGGTGAGCCGGGAGCCCACTTAGCCGCTACCTCAATCGGTAGCCAATTTCCATGGAAACAACGGTATTCTAGCTGTACACTAGGAGGAAGAAGGTGTTTGGGTTAAATACTCCAGCCAGAGACCTAAGGCTGTCGCGTGCCTGTCTTCCTCAGCATGCCCCCCCAGGCCAGAGGGGCCAGAATCAACGATGCCCACCATGATGGGGAAGGGACAGCTGGGTGGCAACCTCTTTACTGTGCACAGCCCAGACAGAGTTGGTGTCTTTAGCTCGTCAGCTTTGCTAATGCAGGGGCCCCTTGGAAGGGAGGATGCTGTCTGAGCTGGGAAACTGGCTCTGAACAACCCACCTATCCTCTTGACAAGGAAGATTCCGGGCAAGACAGAGGGTGTAAGAGGAAGATAAAAGTTCCCCTCCCTGGATATGGACGTAGGCAGGGAAGTCCCAGCAGAGATTCAAAGCACTCAGAGCTGTTTCCCTTAACAAATAAAAGTTTCACACACATTTCAGCCTTGCTGATTTGGGGATACTAACGGTGTCTGTTAAAAGGGAGAGTGTTTCTTTAAGACTGACTGCCTGCCATGTAAAATAGGTTGCCATGGTAAGGGCCTGGCTCATCTACCTAAGGGCCCTACATGTTTGCTGATCGCTGCTTGATCATAACAGACTTGGAGGTGAGACCTGTCACTGTCCCTCTCCTCTGCCCCTTATCCGCACATGAACTTTTTCTCATTCTGGCCCAGTTGTTCTTGTATACAAGGTTCCACTGTACATGGAATGTATCTCTGCTGAAGGTTGGCAAGCAAGCCCGAGGAGGAATAATCTCTCTGTTGAGGCTGGGGCAAAATAAGAAATTGGCCAAGGACAAGGTCAGAGAGGGTCAGGGGCAGGAGCAGCCCCAGCCACGGGCTGAGCAGAAGCCATGTGTGCGCTCGCAGGGTCCGCCGTCACCCCACAGGGGACTTGCGCTTTTCTGTTTGGGAGGCCAGTGTGATCTCCATAGACCTCTCTCTCCACCTATCTGAAGCTGGCCTTCGCAGACTTCAGCCTGGGCTGGGTTTCAGCATGTGGGACAGAAGTGGCCTAGAAGATCTTTAAAGATCGGAGAGCAGTTGATTGCCCCCATAGCTTCTGGGCCACTGTTACACACAAGGGTACATCTCTGGTTAAGGATTTCTATAGACTCACAATACTGTACTTTGTGTGTCTTTGAGGCAAAAATAGATTAGTTGCCAAGCAATCTGAAGCATCTTTGCTTCTCAGATGGGAAGTAAAACGACATAGATCTCCATAAAGGTTGACCTTGAGCTTAATGGTCCTACATAATCCTAGAAGGGTTCCCTGAAACTGGCAAAGGCTGTGTCCCACCACCAAAACATCTTACAATAACTCCAAGCTAAGTGGTCCTGAGTTGCTCTGAAGACCCCATCCTATGCGGCACACCCTTCTGGTGGAGTAAAGTTCTACCACACAGTCTGAGGCTGAACAAACATGCATTCTCCATTTTTCCATGCCAAGAGCCATTCAAGAGAAAACCCATTCAAACCAGGTTTCCCATCATGTGCCTAGTTACATAAGCTCTAAAGGAGCTTACTGTTCCCTATAGGAGCTTGGCTTCCACTAGGGGAAAAAGAGAAGTGTCTTTGTTCCTTAGAAAAGATGCCAAGTACATGCAGACAAGCCACCATTTCACCCTTCATCATGAGCCTTCTTTTCAGATGAGACTAGATCAGCCTCCTGGAAGCCGCTATCAGGGCTCTAAGTAAAGACCCCAAGACCCCTCGATGGATGCGTCAGCCCACTCCTCCCAAGCTCTGTGCACAGGCACACTCACTTTGCAGCTCAGCGGGCTTCAGGTCTCTCCATCGAGGGTGGGAGCTCTTACAAACATCTCATCGTATGCCAGCTGTAAGCTCCCGGGAGGCTAGTGTTACGCCCCGTTTAACGCGGGTCTCCACATGCTGTAGACCTGGGCTAAGGGTCGCTGGGCTGAGTTCTTTTTATGATGTGGAACCATGTGAAGTTGCAAATAACCAATCATTTCCTTTTAACTTGCAAACGTGTGCCTTTGCACACGTTGTTTGTTGTTTGAGCTCACGGGAATGTATTCACCTGGGCTAGCGTTTATCACTTACTAGACAGTGACTCTAAACTTCGTATTTTGAGATGTATACATTGTGTAAATTTATGATGTTCTTTAAAAAAATATCTTAGTAGAGTTCATTGATTATAGAAAGTCCTTTCTAGACATTTCTATCATGTACATATAATATGTTGATCATATTTAATTCCTCCCTCTTTTTATTGTCCTCACCCTTCCCCCCCACTCTCTCTCTTTCTTTCCCCTTTCAGATGCCTGTTTGCTCTTGACTTTCCTACCCCTGTCCCAGATTCCACATAGGACAGATGAAATGCAGTATCACATGTCTTTGTGAGTCTTTCTTATGTCACTTAACACAATGATGTCATTTTTTGTTTTCTTTTGCTAACGACATCACTTTATTCTTGTTGAGGGATGGCTAAGTAAACCTTCCATATATATGACATTCTTTTTATCTGTTTGTCTGCTGATGGACATCCAGGCTGGTTCCATCTCAGAGCTATTGTGACTAGGGCAGCCATAAACATGGATGAGCGAGCCTCTGTTCTAAGACTGACTTTGATTCATTTGATACCCCGGGGTGGGGGGGGGGATAGCTGGATCATATGGACGGTCTATTTTTATTTTTAGTGAAACCTCCATACTAATTTCCTTACTGCCTACACTAATATCCATTCCCACCAGTAGTGGGGAAGGGTCCTTTTTTTTTTTTTTCTTTTTTTCTCTGCATCCTTGCCAACATTTATTAGTTTTGTTTTCTTGATGATAGCCATTCTGACTGGGCTGTGATGGGAACTAAATGTGGTTTTGATTCACATTTCCCTGGTGACCAAAGATGTTGAACATGTTTCCATGTGTTTATTAGGCATGTGTATGGAGAAGAGTCTGATCCCATTCATTTGCCCACTGCATGACTGGCTCATTTGCTCTTTTGTTGTTTAATTTTTGAGTTCTTTACATATTACAGGCATTGGTTCCTCATTGGAATATGCAAACACTTTCTCCAGTTCTGCAGGCTTTCTCTTCACTCTGCTGAGTATTTCTTTTGCTAAGCAAAAATATTTTAATATATAGAAAAGCTACCGAGCTTTTCTATGCCCCAACAATAATCTTGTTGAAAAGGAAGTCAGAAAAACTATCCCATTCAAAACAGTCTCAAAAAAATGAATAAAATGAGGGCTGAAGAGATGGCTCAGCACTTGCTTGCAAAGCCTAATGGCCTGGGTTCAATTCCCCACTACCCACGTAAAGGCAGATGAACAAAGTGGCAATGCATTTTGAATTCCTTTGCAGTGGCAGGAGGTCCTGGCATGTTCAGACTCACTTTCTCCGTCTGCCTCATTCTTTTTCTCTCTCAATTGAATAAATAAATAATGTTTAAAAGAAAAAGAAAAAAAATGCTTATAAGTATCTATCTAACTAAGAAGGTGAAAGATCTGTACAATGAAAACTCTAAAGAAAATTGCAGAAGAATCTGGAGAGATGAGAAGAACTCCCATGTTCATATTCAAGACAGCTTAAGTACAGTACCCTGTTGCCAGGGATGCATGGATCCTACTTGTCCTTTTACATTTAGGATCTTCAAATATGCAAGCTTTTCATGAAAATAAAGACAAGAGTAGAGTCACTCCTCACCCCGTACCAGCAGCTAGTACAATCATGATCAGTCTAGTTCAGCTCTAGACCACCTGCTTTCCCCCATCCCCGTCACAAAATTACAAAGGTATTCTCAAACATCAAGTGTTGTAGTCAGCTCCACACTTCTGGGATGAGCTTTCAAACAGACACGGTTTATGGGAGGAACTGGATTTATTTCAGCATACAGATCCAGGGCAAGTTCCCTAATGGCAGCCAGCACACACCAAAAAAAAGCAACAATCAGCAGGGGTCCAGACAGAGCCCCCCAAACCTCTCTTTAGACCTTTGGGCTAGAAATCAGGTCCACCTCCAGTGACAGCTCAGGGCTGGACCTCAGGATTCACCCCCAATTTCACCTCCTCCAGCCAGGCAACAGGAGGCAAGCTTTAATAAAACACCTGAGTCTATTATGGGACACACATATTCAAAGTACCACATCAAGATATCAATTCAGGGCTGGAGAGATGGCTTAGCAGCTAAGGTGCTTGTCTGAGAAGCCTAAGGACCCAGGTTTGGTTCCATGTATCCCCATAAGCCAGATGCACAAGGTGGTACATTCGTCTGGAGTTCATTTGCAGTGGCTGGGAGTCCTAGCACACCCATTCTCTCGGTATATGCCTGTTCTCTCTCTCTCTTTCTCTCTCCTACCAAGGACGTCTTACCATGGATGTCTGCATGTTCATGCTGCCTGGAACATCAGGCACCATAGTCAAGCTGTGGGACCTGACAAGATGTTCATCCACAGATGAAGGGATGAAGAAAATACAGTATTCCCACGGAATGGATTGTGAGTCAGCCATAGAGAATAATGAACTCATGTCACTTTCAGGAAATGGATGGAACCTGGAGATCATCATGTTAAATAAAATCAGTCAGACTCAGAAAGACCAAGTATCACATGAATTCTCTCAAGTTTTCTCGATTGAAACAGAAAAAACAAAAATTCATAAAAAGGTTATTTGGGGTCCAGCCATGGTGGAAATCAGTGTGGAGGTTCCTAAGACAGCTAAAAATTGATCTACCATATGACCCAGCTATAGCACTCCTAGGCATATATCTGAAGGACTCATCTCATTTCCTTAGAAGTATATGCTCTACCATGTTTATTGCTGCTCAATTCACAATAGCTGGGAAATGGAACCAGTCTAGATGTCCCTCAACTGATGAGTGGATAATGAAGATGGGGCACATTTATACAATGGACTTCTATTCAGCGGTAAAGAAAAATGAAGTTATGAAATTTGCAGGGAAATAGATGGATCTGGAAAGGTTTATACTAAGTGAGGTAACCCAGGCCCAGAAAGCCAAGCAATGCATGTTCTCTCTCATATGTGGTTCCTAACTACAGATGACTGGGCTTCTATGTGAGAAGGAAAAATCTCAGTAGCAGAGGCGAGTAAGCTAGAAAAGAGATATAAAGGGAAGAGAAAGGAAGGGAGGGGGTACTTAATAGGACGGTATTGTATATATGTAAGTAGAAGAATAGATTAATGGGGATGAAAAGGCCCAAAATGAGGTCTGGGATAGAGATTGAGTAAAGGAAAAGTGGAAGGACAGTTAATCAAAATCTAAGAAGATATAAATAAAACATATGTAGTCCTACTTTTTTGGACAATGGAACACTCAGAAGCCATAGACTGTTGTGAGAAAATTTTCAGTGTCAGGGATGGGATATCTTCCAGTGAGTTGTTGGCCAGGGAGATCCCTGATGCCCTCAAAACATTATAGGCCATTGCCGAGGCCCTTGGTTTCACACCAGGAATAGATGGTAGGACCCTATTGCTTAAGACTCCATATAATGGGGCTGCAAGCCACTGAGAAATCTTCCTGGAACTGAGCTGATAACCTTCTTCATGTAGACCAGCTAACAGAAAGCTGGAAGAAGCCATTCTGCATGCAGTTCAATGGGAGAAAGAGAAATCACCAGTGAAGGTACTCATCATTGGACACTGCAAGCCTTATAATTGGCCAGCCAGGCCAAATGAGCCAATGGGTGCAATAGTGGCACGTCTGTTATGAGGGAAACCAACTGCCCTCTAATTGGACTAGAGGCCCGCTCCATGGGAAGGAAATACATCCCTGATACTGAAAACTTAAAACAGGGGTAGTCATAAGCCCTAGGGGTGTAATGTCTGCTGTTGTCTGGCCAAATGTATATACTATGCTTATCAAACTGCCCAGTAAGCACTTCTGTTAATGTTCACTCCCTTATATTAATGCTACTCTCACTTTTGATTGAGTATCTTCTCTTTTCAGATGGAAGTGACCTTGGGACGACTCAGAAGGTATCATGGTGATAAAATGAAATGACCGCAGTGCTCAGTACTGCAATATCTGTATCACACCTTCCAAGGCTCAGGGTTTATTGTGGAAGAGGTGGCAGAAAGAATGTAAGAGCCAAAGGAAGGGCAGGACTCCATACAACATGCCCCCTCCAGACACAAAATTGCCTGGATATCCATGGCCTCACAGTGTCTGACACTACCTGCATATGACCATCATAAGAGGAGGAAAAGATCAAGACATCAAAAGAGAAGGAGAGACTGATTGAGATGGGGAGGGGTATGATGGAGAGTGGAGTTTCAAAGGGGTCAGTGGGGGGTGGGAGGGTATCACCATGGGGTATTTTTTATAATCATGGAAGTTGTTAATAAAAAAAATTTAAAAAGGAGATACAAGAATAATTCTCATAGTTGGTATTATTTTGAAGGAATAATTTAAAATAATCTTGGTTTTATGGAACTCTAAATAAATTATACATTTAAATTTAAAAAAAAGACTATCTGGGAAGAAGAAAGGTACCAGTGGAGAAGCAGGAGAGGGAGACGAGGAAGCATGCTGAAAGTACAATGTGCAAATGCGTGAGACACACCGACGGCATTGCTTTCGGACAATCAGGATAAGGCAGTGGGCTGGAGAGACGGCTCAGCCGTTAAGGCACTTGTCTGCAAAGCCTAAGGACCCAGGTTCAATTCCCCACTACCTAGGCAAAGCCAAATATGCAGGGTAGTGCATGCGTCTGCAGTTTGTCACTGGCTAGAGGTGTGGTGAGCCTATTTTCTCTATATATCTGCCTCTCTCCCTCTCAAATAAATAAATAAATAAAATATCTCTCTCCTTCAAACACATAAAAAATTTCTTAAAAGCTAGGACAGTAAAGACAGAAAAAAAAATGAATTCCAAATAATATCTATAACAATAAAAGTAAAGCACATATTCATTTAAAAACAAGAGTACTTTTCTCAAAAGATGAGTTGCCTGCTTTTGAAAATATAATCAGGGCATGTAGAAAGAAGGAAGCAACAATTTCTTAGTGTCATCAATATGCACACACAGAGAAAGTCAAATGACCACGGGGGTGGGGAGGTGGGGGACAACTGCTTTGTCTGTAGCATCAAATGCATCAGGGCCACACACGGTGTTTGGTGGACATGTCTCTTGATATTCTTTTCGTCTTTATGTTTTCCTTCTAATCAAATTAGTTCTCTCAAAGTTCCCATTGATTCAGGAAGAAACTGAGGCCCCAGGAGGTTAAAAGGCTGTGCCCAACCTCTTAGGAGAGCCACTGCCTGGGCAGGGATGGAGCCCAGATGTTTGGCAGAAAGCAGCCTTCCCACCCAGCCTCGCGCAGAAGGGCAGACCGAGTGCTCCGGACCCCTCGGGTCAGCAGGCCAGCCCTCCACAGATCACTGCTTCCTGTTTGTCTCCCCCGAGGCAGCACACACCACTGTGAGAAAGGTTCAAAGGGTTTCCTGACACAAAGCCCCTAAAAGGCAATATTTTGATGATTTAAGTATAAATGATCACAGACATGTGGGTTTCATTTCCTTCAGAATACACTTGGGTATGAAAATGAAGGGGAAACATGCCTGGCAGAACACAGTCTGGGTTTCCCAAGCCCCTGAAGTGGTTTAAGATGTGCAGTGCCTGTGAAGGGAAGCCAGGCTGCCCCTTTCCCTACCGTCTCCCACCAGGCTCTCACCCGCGCGCTAACTCTCCGCAGATTGTGCTACTGCCTGCCGGGGCCTGCGCCTTGCTGAGGAGGCGGAGGAAGAGGAGCGTGAGGAAAGAGGAGGCAGGCTCGGGAGAGGCTGGAAACAGCTTTTTCAATTCACCCTGTCTTTCTAAGGACCAAATCCTTCATTATCTTTTTGGCAATGGCCCCAGCGAGTCCCACGCAAATCTACAAAGTCCCAAATGGGGTCTGCCCCTGCTTCGACTTCCTTTTCTCTCTCCCCACCCCCCAGAAGAAGCCGGTGAGGTTAAACAGAGCGTCTCACACTTCCTGGGTAGACCCCATCTTCTCCATCGCTAACGTTGAGGTGAGACTATCCCATGACCGCGGTCTATTGTCTTCAGAGCATTAGACAAATCAGAGAGGGCGTCATGGTGACAAGAAACGGGACGTTGCTAAGGCCTGGCGAAGGCACGGGAGGAAGAAAGGAGAGCTGGACAGGAGAGAAGAAAGGAAAGGAGGAAAAGGCAGGAAAGAGACATAGGAAGAGGAAGGATGAAGGCACCAGGGTAAAGGGAGGAAGGAGAGAGAAGGGAAAGTAAGGCAGGGGGAGCAAAGGAGAGGTAGAGAGGAAGGAAGGAAGGAAAAAAGGAAGGAGAGGGATAAGGAAGTACAGGAAGAGGAAGGGAGTGAGGGAAAGAAGGAAGATGAAAGAGAAAATGACGATTGAAGAGGGGCATAAGGAAGAGAGAGAGGAAAAGTCTGTGATGTCCAGGGGGTTGGGGGAACAGATGGAGAAGTGGTCTTTGGACCTGTGGCTGGGATCCCTGGCTTTTAATAGGGTCATCATCAGCAAGCATGTCAAGAAATCCCCCTTTAATTGGGTACACCGTGGAAAGTGTACAGTGCTATTTAGTTGGGGGAACTTTATGGACCTGGACAGTCTTTGTTCTTTCTGGTAAAAACAAGAGTAGAATCGTCACAGTGAACAAAATCTTCTACAGAGTCCTCGCCTTTCTGTGCTTAGGGTTGCGGGGAATGGGAGGTACAACCCATGCTGCCTCCCAGGCAACCCAGCCGACAGAGCAGCAAGCTTGGAGGCTGTTGAATCGGGTGAAAAAAATGACACTAGTAACCTGGCTCTCCAGCGCCTGGCTGGGAGAGGTGTCCCCAGGGGTGGATCTGAATTCTAGCCCAAAGGTGTGGAGAGCTGCCGCGTGAGCTCTGGGGGCGTCCCAGGTCTTGCCGCGTTGGTGTTGGCTGCTGTTTGGCTGTTTCTCTCTGCTTGGATGCATGGAAGCAGCTTCACCTGCCACTGATGGAGGCCCTGGGATACACAAGCTTGAAATAAACCCCTTCCTCCCGTAAACTGCGTCTGATTTGGATGTCCATCCCAGCAATATCTAGTGATAGATACTGTTGCATAGGATCCTGGAGACAGGGCAGAAGGCTGCCAAGCAGGTCCATTTCTGAGAGACGCTGGTAGAACAAAACCATTTTTATGGGTAGAGTAATGTGGTCAGGAGGGGCAGCATACGTTTCACAGTAACAAACTGTTATGGACTGTTATGTTATGACATGTTCCCCAGAAAGGTTCATGTGCTGAAGGCTTGGTCCCCAGCTGGGGTGGGAGGCTGTTGAGAATATTGCGAGGTGATTGGATCATGAAGGTGTAATCCATCGAAAAGTTCTGGCTGCTGGGATGAGGGAGTTAATGAGAGGAAGTGGCTCCTGGGAGGCATGTCTGAAGGGTGCATCTGGATGGTTTGCAGCCTCTGATCCTCCCTCCACAAGCCTTCTTCCCAGCCAGAGAACCCCACCAAGAAGTATTGAATTTGACTTTCTGTTGCTATAACCCAATGACACAGACTGGATCAGTTATAAAGAAATAGGGTCTATTTAGCTCAAGATCAAGATCACGGCTGGAAATCTAAGAGCAAGGTGGCCGCACCTGACCAGCGCTCGCTGCCGTCCCATTGTAACGTGGCAAAGTGCATCATGAGGCCAGGCAAGCAAGGGTGTCAGCCCGGGCCCCCATCCTCTTCCTCTCCTTAGAAAGCCCCCAGTCCCATTATAAAAGGCACATCCAGATGACCTTAGATAATTACCTAATCCTAACTGCCTCCCAAACAACTCACTTCCAAATATCACCAACATGTGAAGCTTACGGAAATTCAAACTGTAGTAGATGCGAGGCCATGGGGCCGCAGGGGGACAGTTTTCAAAGGATGTCCGAATTCCCTGTGCATGTCTGAGGCTGACTAACAGAAGCGGCTTGAGGGAGGGAAGTTGGTTTGGCTCACGGCACCTCAGGTCACCGAAATGAAGAAGGAATGTTTGCAAATCTTGATCCATGGTGGTGGGACAGGTGGTGGAAAACATCAATTACGTCACGACAGACCACGAAACAAGGAGTGAAGTTAAAGTATGGGTCAGGTGAAGGCCTGCCAAGACCCACCCCTGGTGGCAAACAGTTCCACCCCCTTCTTAAGGCTCCACAACCTTTCCAGACAGAGAGACCAGCTGGGTATTAAGAATCTAAAACATGACTTTGTAGGGGACATTTCACATTCAAATCACGACAGTTGGCTTCCAGCGCGGGCTGAATGAGATACTGATCATATCTTTACTTAACCTACCTGGGAGATAAATGCCAACATCACACATTGTCCAGATGAAAAGTTGAGCTGGTGGCTAGTGGGTGGACTGGCAGGTGTTGGAAGCTATGAATTGGCTCCACTGAGTAAGAGAACCTTTTGTGGTTCCACCTTCCATGAGGACCCCAGCCCCATGTGGAGTGACCAGCACACTGGACTACAGACATTTCCACCCAGACCCAGATGTAGAGGTAAGACAGAGCTGAAAGGCCCTTTGCTTGGGGTTAGGGGAGGCTGGTTCAAATTCATTGCTAATTAGACATAAACGCAAAGTATATTTAGAAATGGACCATCCATGGTCAAGTTCAGGAAAAGAATAACTAATGTATGTTTTCCTTTAAAACAGTCTTTAATGAGCAAAAGGCACACATCCCATTATTCATCTCCTTTCTATTGCAATGGAATAGTTTTCAACGACAAAATCAAATTTCTGTACTTACAGAAAGCCAGCATATAGTATTTGCTTGATGACTTGTTTTTCTTTAATATAGGAATTTGGTAATTATTACTCTAATGATTCATGAAAATGTGAGCATAGATCTCTAATGAATGGATAGGCTTTATTTATTTATTTATTTATGTGTTTCCAGAAGAAATAGCCAGCTCCTTTTTGAGAATCTTGACTTTTGAAATTTTGGCAAAATTAGCTTTTGTGAGGACAGAGATAGTGCTCTTTCATTGCACCTGGCAGATGATCAATCTAATTACTTTAACAAAGTTTGTTGATTGAATACATTGCTGAGAATTAGGTTTCATCATCTAACTTCGTAGGCAAAATTGAGGTCACACCATGAAATGTATGCCACAGGTAAGACCCTCTCATCCAGTCTAGAGGACAAGAGGAAGTATGCCACACAGTAATCATTCAATTACATTTATTTGTTTGTATCTTTTTGAGGAAGGGCCTCACTCAAGCTCATGCTGATCTGGAATTCACTATGTAGTCTCAGGGTGGCCTCAAACTCATGGTGATCCTCTTACCTCTGCCTTCCGAGCGCTAGGATTAAAGGCGTGTGCCACCACGCCCGACTTGATTACATCTTTAACCTGGCAACAATGTTGGGTAGGATTGTGGTGCCAAGTGACAAAGGACGTGGAAGACGAAGGTCAGTAAGCACATAGCCTCCCGAGCTGACTGAGCAACCATGAGGGTCTGCTTTCACATGCACGTGACAACATTTTTGAAGCTGCAAACGAACTCCAGACACGTGCGCCCCCTTGTGCATCTGGCTTACGTGGGCCCTGGGGAATCGAGCCTCGAACTGGAGTCCTTAGGCTTCACAGGCAAGCGCTTAACCACTACGCCATCTCTCCAGTCCTGCATTCTATTTTTTTTTTTTTTTTTTTTTAGGTAGGGTCTTGCTTTGGCCCAGGTTGACCTGGAACTCACTCTGCGCTCTGAGGCTGGCCTCTAACTCACAGCGGTCCTCCTCTCCACGCCTTCCTAGTGCTGGGACTAAAAAAGCTAAGAGGTTGACTTAGTGTACAGTTTTGGAAACTAAAAGTTTAAGATCCAGTGTCTTTCAACTCTAACGATGGATGCTATCATGACGGGTCTGCATGTTGCAGGGACCGGGAGAAATCCCAGTGAAATGGGAAGCCATAGTGTGTGGAGGAACCAAGTTCTGTTTTTTCAAAACTGTCACAGAAGAGCTAACTGAGGTTCTGTGAGAACCTTGGACAGTGATGTGCAGTGACCTCCTAACCACCTCTTAACAATGACCAAAATTGCCACACATGAACCTCTGGGGGACCCGTTTGAAACATCCTGAAACCACAGCAGCCACTGAGACTCTGTGCCCGAGCTGAAGGGTCTCTGTGCCGCAGGCATCTCTCGAATCTGCTACCCACAGGCCTGGTCCTGAGAGACGAGGGGCTTAGAGAGAAGTCAGCCACAAAAGGGCCTCACCGTGGAAAGTGGCCATGACATTTCTTTTCATCTTATTAAGAGCTGTAGGACATGAACATATCGCAAACTGTTAATGGTCCCCTGAGGTCCCCTCTCCCTCACTCCCATTCTACTAGGAAGTTATCAGTGATTACTGTGGGGTCATGACTGCCAGCCTCTGTGGGAGGGAACAAGGCTTCAGGGTGAACCTTCCTTTCTTGTGGCTTTCATATCCCCCGCCCCGCCTCAGTGTTCCTTGAGCCTGGGAGGGTGTTTTCAGTGTCCTTCAGTGCTGGGCCTGGAGGAGGTTCTCGGCGGCAGTGAGCACAGCCCTGGTGCTTAAGCCACCACTTCCTCTGTGATGCTTCCTGGGCCCTGGAAGACATTCTACAGATGGGTTGCTCCTGCCGGGCCTTCAACTTTCTTCTGTCACCATTCTCATGGGCCTTGGGTCTCGCTGGCATCTGCTGCCCTCTGACCAGCCATGCTCGTCTTCCAGTGTGCCCAACCTAGACCCACACAGGCGGACCTCCAGCCAGCGCCAGCCCAGACCAGCGCAACCCAGGCTGCTCAGCACACCCCACCGAAGCTGCAGTTGCTGCATTCTCTGCAAGTCAAAGGGATGACCTCCAGACGGGCAGACCCCAACACAAAACAAGTAGAGAAGAAACCGAGGCAAGATGTCCCTCCTCGGAATGTCCCACAGTGGTAGCCGCCAACGGAAACTACTTAGAGGAAACTCCAGGCAGAGAATTCCAAAACGCTGTTGCGATAAGCTTGTTTAACCAACTTAACGAGGTCACAAGCAAACAGCTGAATGAAATGGAAGAGAATCAACAAAATGAACTGGGTCAATCTGAATGAATGTCCATGAAATTCCTAAGCCAGTCCCCGCAGCTGAGCACAGAGGGCGAGTGCCAAGGATGTGCGGTGCTGGCTGACGTCACCGAGGGCAGCCATGTGAAGGGCCCAGGTGGAGGCCAAAGTGACATGTGTTTCAATGATAACAGCGGCCTCATGACCCCAGTGATGATGTGTAAACCCTTGTTTACAGAGACTTCCCTTTGAATCCAGTGACTCACATATGCCGTAGTCTGCAAACTTTGCTGTGAGCTTCATTTGGTCCAAGTTTCTTACATTTGCAAAAATTCATTATAAAAGAAGGAGGGAGGGCTGGAGAGATGGCTTAGTGGTTAAGTGCTTGCCTATGAAGCCTAAGGACCCCGGTTCGAAGCTCGATTTCCCAGGACCCGCGTTAGCCAGATGCACATGGGGGCGCATGCATCTGGAGTTCATTTGCGGTGGCTGGAGGCCCTGGCGCGCCCATCCTCTGTCTGTCTCTATCTGCCTCTTTCTCTCTCTGTGTGTCGCTCTTAAATAAGTAAATAAAAATGAACAAAATCTTTAAAAAATAAGGAGGGAGAGGAAAAGGAAGGCACAGAGGGAGGGAGAAAAAGAAACTTCTTGAATACTCCCTACCTGGAAAAGAAATTTGGTTTGAATCCTCTGTCATGTGTACTGCCTCACCAGATACTGTCATCTTTCTGGCTTTCTGGAAACAGTCTTAGGCACTGAGAAAACCAGGGAGGCTGGGAATGCTGGCTGTGGGAGCTGCGCAGCTCTGGGCCCCTCCGGTTCCTAGTATCTGGCTTGAGCGCAATTCACAGTAGTGGTTCTTGGAGCCCAGGCTTGGTTCTACTCATGTCTGTATTAAGACAGGAGCCCAGAGCAGCCCACAAGCTCTTAAGTGGACTCACGGTCTCCACTTTGGATACTCTCTCTCCCTCCCTCCCCTCGCTCCATTTTCTCTCTCTCTCTGCCTTCCTTCCCCTCTCCAGCTTTCTCTCCTTCCCCCATCCCACACCTTTTCTAAGCAGCTGCTTTCCTTGAATTCTCAAGTTTTTGCTTCCTGGTAGCTGCCATTCCAAAGCGCTCTAAAAACCAATTTTACACTTAATAAAGTTTAACTATTCAATATTTTTCATTTTAAAACTAAATAACAGACATTTAAAAGAATATTTCTTTTTTAATGACACTCATGCCACTTTTTGAGAAAGCCAAATGACAGCCACAGTGCATTCCTATCTCCTTAAGTGCCAAATACTCTATTAGTCAAGTTTGTTCATATTTACAATATTTTTTTTTGATGTTTTACTGCTATCAGAGAATCTAACATCTGTTTCTCCAGGGATTCTCCATGTGTTCTGTAGTTCTCAACAATTGAAACCACTGTTTTCCAAATACATTTGGATTAAGCTCAATGTACTGACTTCATTTCATGGGGAGCCCTGTGCCCACATCTGCAGGTTTCTCTCAAGAAAAAATTTCAAGATGCTGGAGAGCAACGTGCACTCTGGATGTAAGTGTGTGATGTATAAAAATAACAGAACTCAACGGGTACGTACGTGAGCCGGGGTCATGAGGACACTGGTGTGAGGGGACAGCTTCGCGGCTGTGTGTCTGTGCGGAGGGAGGCTCCGTTCTCTCTGCTCCCTGGGAACCGTGGGGGCAGGGGCGTGCCCGGCCCATCTCCCTGTCTCCAGGCAGGAAACCCTTGCCCAACCATTTGCTCTCTGCCAACATCGTCTGCAGAATAGTCTGTGCTGACGGATGCCTTGCACACCTGCACACAACGTGATGCCATGAGCCCCAGGCAGCCGCTGAGTATCGGGACATGGCCAGATGGACAAAGTTGCTGAGGGAGATTTTGAATAACTTTTCAATTTTTTAGTTCAATGTTTGATATCTATATACAACCACTGGGTGCCATATTGGACAACAGAGACCTAGGTTAGCTCCCATGTAAATGCTCTGAGACCGGCCACTCTCTGACACTTGTGTTCAGAAGTTTCTTAGGTTTCTCCAGAGTGATACTTTCCGCCACCCACACGCTCTTCTTCCTTGCAGAACGCAGAAGGCTCGGTGCCCCAGTCCCAATTAGCAGGGGCCTCTTCAAGGATGTGTCTCTCTTGGGTTCCAAAGTGATGTCATTTGCAAGTCTATGGTGGCTGCAAGCACGCAGGGGTGGTGGTTTGATTGTAAATATCCCCCATAACCTCAGGTATTTGCTTTTGTTTTTTCAAATTAAATTTCTAATTTTTATTGATTTATTTTATTTTTATTTTTTGGTTTTCTGAGGCAGGGTCTCACTCTAGCTCAGGCTGACCTGGAATTCACTATGTGGTCTCAGGGTGGCCTCGAACTCATGGCGATCCTCCTACCTCTGCCTCCCGAGTGCTGGGATTAAATATGCACGCCACCACGCCCAGCATTATTTTTATTTTTTTAATTGACAACTTCCATGATTGTAAACAATATCCCAGGCTAATCTAGGTATGTTCTTATGGTGGAAGCCAAAAGACTACAGGTCAAAGAAAAAAGGCCTCTGGAGGTCCAGACTTGGTGACATAGCACCACTTTTGCCATTTTTTAAAAAATTTATTGATTTATTTTTTTATTTTTTTATTTTTGGTCAAAGCCTGCCACATGGGACAAGAGAAGACATTGTGCCTTTAAGAAAGGAACTTAGCAGACAGGAGACAAGAGATAGGAAAGTGTGGAGATCTGGCCCTTGGATGCAATTATCTCTCATAAACTCTAATATGATACAAGCCACAATGTGCAAAGTGGGCATCTCTTGACAATGAGAATATGGTTGTTTGTCTGTGTTCTGTCTGTATTCTGTCATTCTGTTTTATATTGTCAAATTGTAGAAAGCCACCTGTGAAGGTTGACAGACTCATGGAAATGCTTTGGGAAATACCGAAAAGTAGGGAGGACAAAAGAAATAACCTGGACTGTGGTCATCACCAAGAACAGAACTCAGAACCAGGTGTGGTGGCGCATACCTTTAATCCCAGCACTAGGGAGGCAGAGGTAGGAGGATTGCCCCGAGTTCGAGGCCACCCTGAGACTACATAGTGAATTCCAGGTCAGCCTGGGCCAGAGTAAGACCCTACCTTGAAAAACCAAATAAAGGAATTGGAGCTCAGTTGTGAGTGCGTCACTCCCTTGCTGGGGAGGGTCACTTGACCTGCAGGCATTTAAGTCTTTGGCTCTGCAAGCTCAGAGGCACCACAGTGGCTTTTAGTCCTCCTGGCTGGGGGCCCCATTGCCAGCACCCACTTTCTAAGTGGCCTCCAGCATCCCGCCTCACTGGAAATCACTGAGATGCACACAGATCCTTCTGCACGTCGCCCTCCTGGCTCCCTTGTGTGACGGCGTTCAGTCCCGCAGTTTTTAATCTTTTGCCTGTGTGCTGAGCTAGGGTGTGCGTGCGTCCTGTGTGCTGCTTACACTTGTGTACACAGCTGCAGCACACCAAGCGGGTGTGTGTGGAGGCCGGGGATGTGGTTCCTTGAGATGGGTTCTCTACCACAGTCAGCGAGCGCCAGAGATTCTCTTCTCTGCCTGACCCCTGCCCCTGTGGGATGCTTTTGATGTAACTGCTGACCCATTTCCCCAGCATCCATTCCCTCACTTTTATTATTTTATACTTATCTGCTTTGTAATTTCTGCCCAGTGGTAGGATATACTATGTGCAAAATGTTGAATTTCGCTATTAAAAAAAAAAATTAACTCAAAAGGAGGATCCTACGTGTTACCTCAATGTTCCAAGGAACTGTGACCTCAAGTCATTGTTTCTTTAACCTTTTATAAAATATTTATTTGTTTATTTTCAAGCAAAGAGGGACATAGAGAGACAGAGAGAAAAGGCCCAGCAGGGACTCCAGATGCATGTGCCCCTTTGTGCAGCCACCTTTACATGGATACCGGGACTAGAATCCCATGTCATTAGCCTTTGCAGGCAAGCGCCTTAACTGCTGAGCCATCTCTCCAGCCCTCTTTTTTAGCATTTTTAATAGGGACCTAACTGGCTTTTCCAAAGCCATTTTATGGGTTCCTCAGGGCGGGGAAGGGGTGCCCGCTCTCTCTTCCTCGTGGCAATGGCTATAGCCACCCGTCATGGGCTCTCCTGCCAGAATCCCAGGCAACGGTGTCTTTCTGCCTTCTAACCCCTGCTCTCTGTTCTTGCCACTTGCCACACACATTTCTCATCTCTTCATTCAATTCCCAAGGAGTTCCTTTCTCAAGGCCCTTGCAGGTGGTAGAACATTGCTAGAGAGTTGGTGCTAATGGGAGGTGAGGATTGTATGGGGCTGGGAGTAACTTCCAAGTGCCCAAGTCCTCCGGCACTGTGTGCTTCGGTGCACACAGGGGGGTATTTGATCTCCACTCTCTTGCCTGGAAGTTCTGAGTGGGCTGAGATTCGGGCACATGCTCCAGTGAGGTAACAAGATAGCAGCCAAAGTGCTGGAGAACATAGCTTGAGCCTGGCAGCCAAAGGAACAGCAGCCTGGAACCATTCTGTTGGGTTTAGACCTTAAGAATTCTGACTCTTATGATGGAGAATGGAATTTCAAAGGGGAAAGTGTGGGGGTGGGGAGGGAGGGAATTACCATGGGATATTTTTTTATAATCATGGAAAATGTTAATAAAAATTTAAAAATTAAAAAAAATAAAATAAATAAAGAACAACAACAACAACAAAAGAATTCTGACTCAGCCAGATAAAGAGAAGTCTGACTTGTTGAGGGGTGTGGAGTGGGGAAGAGGAATCCCAGGACTACCTGCAGATCCTTTAATGCATTAATCCCACCTACTAGATAATCAGAGATTAATGAAAACCTGGCTCTTTCCATCTGCTTTTAGACTAGGCCTTCCCTTTCTTTAGTGCAGATCACATAAGCGTATATTGGAGTCTCTTGTGGCCCAAACTTTTCTTTGGTTCCAGCCCCTATCTAGCTACTTTGTCCTTTCTCATGTTAATCACCAAGGTCCAGTGATCCCTACCTTTCCTGCGGCCACTGGGAAAATAAAATATATTTGCGTATATGTATATATGTGTGTGTGTGTGTGTGTGTGTGTGTGTGTCTTAGAAAGTAGCATCCAACCTGATTCTGAGTTCTTAGCACAGCACCAAAGAATTCTTTTGAAAAGTCTAAGAAGTTCTCTTTCGTAAATAACGTGGAAAGTGAAGGGGAAAAGAGACTATTAAAGACTTAAATTATCTTATACATGATATGAAACTATACTACATAATTTCAACCAGAAAACCTGCTGTGCTTCTTCACTCTAGCACGTAGATACCCTTACTAACAGAAATGAATAAAATATGAACAAAATTAAGAAAATGGCTCCAGTAGAAAGATAAACTTCAGAGGATTAGACATAGCAGGCTCCTGGGGGCTACTGACGCAAGTTGGTAACTAAAACTCTATGAGCGAAGTGACGCAGGCATGGCCGAGTCTGTCTGAAATAAATGGGGAGGCAGAGGCAGGAGGATCATGAATTGAGGTCACCCTAGGCTACGTAGTGTGACTCTGCCACACGAGAGAGAGAGATTAATTTAGAGTAACAATAAGCCATTTCACACCAACCTTAAATTAATAGAAATTATGCTAAACGAACTTAATATAGAACATAGAACATCGGTATCACAAAACAGAAGAAAATGAATTCACAGGGACCCATAGTCAACAGGAAGAAGATGGCATAGAGTGAGAAGAGCAGCTGAGTCTACCCAGCAGCCTTGGCAGGGCCCTGTCTCCCTTGTCTCACTTGCGGGTCTCAAGAATAACTGGACTCTGTGAGACGGTGACATCTGAGATGTGGGACGGGTGCTGGAAGAGCCATTACTTAAACAGGGTGGCCTTAAGTGCTTTAGCGGAATAACCCAGTGGCCCCCGGGTATAAAAGCCAGGCCAGACAGGATGGTGGGGTTTGCCAAGTGGAGCATAACACGCAGCATGGGAAGCAAAGCTGATGCACACCTTGGACAGACTGGGCTGCCAGCTGCCCCATGCCAGGCTTCCACCGTCCCTCGCTGCTCCCCGTGGGCACGGCAGTTGCTCACCCGTGTTCAGTGAGCAGGTCAGAGCCCCAGGGATGTATCACGCCTCACAACCACAATTGACCTGAAGAGTAAAACAAATGTAGAGACCTTCCAAAGACCAAAAGAGGAGCCACAGGCAAGCAGTCAGGAACACAATCAGGAAATTGCACTCACAGCAGCTGTCGAGAAGTCCCCTCCTCACCTTGTTCTGGTCCACTACATCGCTGAGCCAAGTGCCCATCAGTTGGGTCCAAGAAATGCCTGCTAAGAAAATAAAGCTCCTAGGCCAGGTTTAGTAGCCCCAAATCCCAGAAGAAGCAGAGAGGAAGCAGAGAGGATGAGGAATTACCAAGTTCCTAGCATAAAATAACGTCATGAACTTTTCATGCGTTCATTGTTCATTCGGATTTTTCCATGAAGTTTCCATTCAGGAACTTAGACCACTGTGATGAGGTTGTCTGTCATCTACACGTGCCCCGACGGCAGGGCCCTTCAACAGAATCAAAGTGACAGACTGCGTGTCTGCATTATAACAGTCGTTCCTGCGTTGGCTTGCACAGCGGGGGCTGGAGAGTCCAACAGTGGCCATGTGCACATACGGAGGCTAAGAACCAGGTAGTTTTTTGGTCCATGAAGCCAGATGCCTCAGCAGTCCTGATCCAGCACTGAAGGCCTTGAAGGTTCCTGGAGAGTCACCGTGTTGAGTCCAGGTCAGGCTGAGGAAGCAGGACTCTGAAGCTGGCTGGCCGGGGCAGCGTGATTGAATGCGCTTGAACAGAGGGGCTTGGTGTGGGGCATATATGCTGGCATCTTCCCTCAACTGCCTTTACTCAGATAGCCACCTGAAGGTGCCTTTCATATTCAGGGCAGACCTTTCTCCCCAGTCACCATGTCACATGTCCGTTCTCTCTAGAAATGTTCCCATGGGCACTCAGGTGCATTTCACAAGTCCTAAACATCCTTTAATCCCATCCACATGCAGACAATTCTTCATATGCAATTCATATTCTGGGTGAAAATAGTCTGGTTAGTTACAAACATGTTGCAAATACGGCTCCCACTTAACGGCTTCTCTTCTGAGTTTTACACAGTATATGGAACTTCCTAATTTTAATGTGACAGAAATTATCAATTTGTTTCTTTTTAAATTATTACTATATTTTGTGTCAGTTTCAGGAAATTTTTTTTTTCAGAGACACCAAAAGTCTTGAACATATGTTCCTATATTCGTTTATAAAAGCTTTAGAGCTCTGCTTTCCATTTTAGCTCTCTAATCCACCTAAAGTTGGTTTCTGGGGGTGGAGAGATGTAGGGATCAAATTTTAATCTTTGTTTCCGCATGAATATCATGTTGGTCTAAAAGAATTTATTTTAGAAACCTGATTCTCTCCGTTGCTCTGCAACAATGTATCTATTTGTGAATTTTTATTCTATTGCGTTGCTCTAACAGACATCCTCTAAGCTAGCTTGCTAACGGTGGCAGATGGGTGAATAGGTCAAGTCCTCTCACCACGAGCATTGTGGTGACACTGGACATTTCATTGTTCCATATAATTTTACATCACCTGGTCACTCTCCACAAAAATCAATACACACACAGTTTGAGGTTTTTTTGCTTGTGTTACATTAAATTTATAGGTCAATCTGACAAAAATAACAGCTTAAAAATATAAGATTAAGATTAAAATATCTTTTAAAAGCACAAACACCATCCTTATTTTTTCTTCCAGATTTCATTATCTTCTTGTGCGATTTTGCAGATAGCACCAGATGGTCTTCATCTTTTGACCATGAGAGAGTGGTCTGATGGTCACTCCAGGCCCTTCTGGGAGATACCGAGGAGCTTGACTTTGGGCCTCCGCCTGATTCCGTGTTTGTTGCTTGATGCCTTTTCCTTCCTCTTTCTTTGCTTGTGTGATCATGGTGTTATCCATTCTACCTTTTCCCTTTACAAGAAGAAAGTCTCTCTACTAAGACATTGTCCCTTTATTATGAAGAAGTTCCTGGGCAAGAGAGATGGTTCAGTAGTTAAACGTGCTTGCTTACAAAGCCTGCAATTCTCCAGACCCTCATGGAGTCAAATGCACACAATGGCCTATACATATGGAGTTCATTTGCAGTGGCAAGAGGCCCAATCACTCCCTCCCTCTCTCCCTTTCACTCTCTCTTTCTCTCCTTGTAGATAGATAGATAGATAAATAAATAAATAAATAAATAAATAAATAAATAAATAAATAAATGTTGCATTGCCTTGATGGCAATTTCCCTCTGTTCTCCTATAGCCGTACAGCACTGCCCCACTCATAATTTCCCCCATGGAAACAAACTATTTCTTCCACTGTTTTGCTCTAACTTCCCCCTGTTTCTTTTTCTACTTCTTTAGAGGAGAGCTGTGGATCAAGTCACTTCCCACAACTCTCCCCATGTGGTTTCTTGTTAGAATCGTTGACAAGTTTTCTCCTCCCCTCTATCACTTCCACCCATAG
Organism: Jaculus jaculus; assembly: GCF_020740685.1. Lineage (NCBI taxonomy): Eukaryota > Metazoa > Chordata > Mammalia > Rodentia > Dipodidae > Jaculus > Jaculus jaculus. Next base: position 6,127,477 of record NC_059108.1, on the reverse strand, counting down.
AATTGCATGAAATAGTTTACTTATTAGGATGTCCAGTGTCTTCTCTGCTTTCCACAATGCTTCTTTATAAATACAATTTCTTAGGGAGGTTCATAAATAAACTTGCAAAGGTGATGTGCTTTCTAAATCCTTTGGAGCATTTCCCTTGTGACATTCATGATGGCTTTACTGGGCCTGGACTGCAGGTCTCTGAATTATCATGGGTCCAGTTCCACTGCCCTGTGGCTTCCAACATTGCTGATGAAAAGTCTGATGTCACTAACTTGTGTTTTCTACTTGGAAACATACACAGCTGCTTTTCTATGGAATTTATGAACCTTACCAAATGGGTCTAAGCATGTGTTTGTGTGCACATACATGTCCTTTAATTATGTGGGACTTGCTAAGGAATGGCAAATCTGTAGGCTTGTGGTTTCAGGGACTCCATGAACTTGGTCCACTCGGTACTTGGACATTTTTCGTTCTGGGTCTGCCTTCGCTCTTCCCCCACTCCCTGTCACTCACATGTTCAATCTCCTAGGTTGATCTTATAAGCTTCTTATCTTTTCCATCCTGTCTATAATCTCCTTTTATTTGTTTGCTCTGTTCTTTCAAGTAGCTCTTAATCTATGACAGTATGAATTCAGTTGTAATAGTGACCATTCTCTTCATTTATGTACTATTTTTAAACTCAAAATCATGTTTAAGCCCCCAAAGTATTTTATGCTATTAATTATATTACTTAAATATCACACTCACATTTTATCTCGATATTTATCTGTCTCCTCCAGCAGTCTCTTTTACCAGGTGTTCACACTAATTGATCTACCTTATTAAGGTTTCTGAGCTCTCTTAAATTGGACATAGTGCTTATTTATGGGCTTATAAATGTCTTATTCCATTCTGTGTCACTTTACAAAAACCTGAGGTTGGGTACTTATAAGGAAAATAGGTTCATTTAGATTCATTGTTTAGAAGTTGAAAACTTTAAAATTGGGGGCCACATGTGTGAGAACCTCATGATGTGTACTAATTGAGCAGGTGGATCACAAAGTGTCCATGTGTGTCAAAGGAAGAGTGTGAGCCAATAAATCTGAATTCTATTTATTTCTTATCATCTATTTATTTGTGTGCATGGGCTTGTGTGTGGATGTTTGTCTCTTCGTGGGTGTGACAGGGTTTCTTGCTGTGGTAAATGAACAGCAGATATAAGTGCCACTTTGTATTTGGCTTCACATAAGTACTGGGGAATTGAACCTGGGCCAGCAGACTTTGACAGCAAGCACTTTTAACCACTGAGTCATCTCTCCAGCCCCTGAATTCACTTTTGTGATAACCAGTCCAACCCTACAAGACCTAAACCACTCTGAGAAGATGGCATTTGGCCTTTCCACTGACTTATCCACCTCCCACTGGGCTCCACTTCTTACAGTCTCCATAACCTCCCAATTCAATGGGGATGAAGCTTCCAGTACATGAGCCTGTAGGAGACTGATGGTGTCCACACCCTAGCAACCGAGTTGACTTAGTTGTGCATGTTGGTGTAGTATGAATGGCAGGAATTATGGAGATGGTTAAGGACACAGTATTCCTGGAGAGCCTGGACAGGAACCACAGCTGTCACCTGCCAGTGAAGCGTCTGGAGAGAGCTCTTGCTTTTGCGTGTCCTCACGCACTCCCAGCTTGCAGTCAGAGAAGTCTCTGCCCACCACCCACACCAGCTTATTCTTTGTGCTACTATCCGAGAGCACAGTGGGTCCTGCCACTGCCCTGTGGTCATGTACCCAGCCCTAAACTCCCTGCCAGATCCCGCTGACTTGAAAGGATCATGCCATCAAGCCAACGTTCCCAGCAGCAAGTGGCTCAGGAGAAACCAGTAGCTTTCCTGGGAAAAGAAGAGACAAGAATGGAGCTGGGATCACTGTGTGGGCCCTAACACCTACCACCATCGACCAGGGCTTTTCAAATAACACTCATCATCAATTCTGCCTGGAAGTCAATGGAACATTATCCATGAATCCTGCTGGAAAATCATGTGGATTTGGATGTGGTGTGTGTGTGTGTGTGTGTGTGTGTGTGTGTGTGTGTGTGTGTGTCTAATCATCACTGGAGGAAAGAAGATGTTCTCACTGAATGTAGTTTATCTGAAATATGCTTAGGAAACCTGGGAGAAAGTCAACATGACTTGGGATCAGGCAAAAAGTTTTTCAAAAAGATACAGAAAACACAATCTCTTTAAAAAGTTAATAAACTAGAAATCATCAAAATGAAACTTTTGCTGTGAGAAAGTTACCACTAATAGAGAAAGAATATAAGCAATAAAATCAAGGAAAACATTTAAAACTCAAATCATATAGTCGATAAATAACTTGTATAAATATATATATTGTATAAATCTACATTATTTGTAGATGGACAGACTATGATACACCATATAGTGAAAGAAAAAGATAAATTATTAATACAGGTAAAAACTCAAATGATTCTTATAACAATGAGTGAAAGAAGCTAACCTCAAGAGGATGTCCTCTGACTTACAAGCATTCTAGAAATAGGGAACTGTAAAAATAGAAGAAAAAAATAAAATTAAAAACAAATTTTTTTCCAAGTGATGTTTCTGGTTGGAAGCAGGACTCTTGGGACAGTGACACCTCAGAACTCATGAGACAGAATCCTGATACCCTCTCCTCTGCAGAGGAACCCGCACTGGGCTTTCAACACACACCGCCCATCCAGCCCCTGCAGTAGATGCCGCAAGAGAGAGCACAGAGGGTGGGTGGAAGGCAGAGAGAAGACTGAAAGAACGCAACAACACTTTCATGCTCTGTGACTGGTGGGAAAATAACCTCAAATCTGAATAACAATGCACTCTGTGTCGCCTATAAGAAAAGAATAAAGACATCTAAGACTATACAGATTCTGAAATTTTACCTCAACTATACTTTTTCCCTTAGGATGTTAGAATATTTTTTCTTTAGGATAAATAAATTTAAAACTGAAGTCAGGCTGGAGAGATTGCTTAGTGGTTAAAGCACTTGACTGCAAAGCCAAAGGACCTAGGATCGATTCCCCAGCACCCACATAAGCTAGATGCTTACAGTGGCACATGCATCTGGAGTTTCTTTGAAGTGGTTGGAAGCCCTGGCATGTCCATTACCTCTCTCTCTCTCTATCTCTGTCTTTCTCTTTCTTTCTCAAAATAAATAAATAACATATGTTTTTAAAATGAAATAAACTAAGAGAAAGATGTACGGTCCAGGTAACACAATATACATACAGGAACAAAAGCTATGAACTCATCCAGGATACCAACAAGCACCCAGACCACAAGTAGCCAGCTCATATGTTAGGAAAAGAGAATAGCTCAGAAGAAAAGGAAATCTGGAAGACCACACCACGTGACGGGAACACTGGGAGAATGGGAGAGTGCGCTAACGCCACTGGTGAAGTTGTCTGCTTTATTCTGAATTAGAACTAAGGCAAACTTCACTTCGGATACCATCTTCTCTGAGTGGCTTAGTGGTCATGACGTTGGTCTTATAGGGAAGAAGATGCCTCTTGATATCTTACTGTATTCTGCTGTCTACCCTGGTGATGTGGAATCCATTTAGCAGCCTTTGACTCAAAATCACCTGCGAAGACAAGCCACGGAAGACCTAGCTGTTATTACATGGAGAAACCTAAATGTTAAGAATCTTGTCAATATAAACGTACATTTGAAAGAGGCTGTGAGAACTAATATCTTCATTTTACAGTGTCAGAAATCAAATATTTCAGTCCACATGTTACCCTAACTCGAAGTGGTCCGGGGGGTTGGTAACGGCGGTGCGGCTCCTCCCTCCGGGCTTCCCGGGACTGTTGCCACCACGAGGCTGAGCGGCTGTGGCTGTGGCTGTGGCTGTGGCTGTGGCTGTGGCTGTGGCTGTGGTGGCCTCCTGCACACACTGGCTTGCAGTCATGGCAACCAAAGAAACAGAAGCCGACAGCAGATACAGATGCTGGATCTACAGTGCAGAACCGATAACAGCCCCTCTTGAAGGGAAGGTCACGAGACCCTCATAGGACCCTCCGGGAGATCCCACCTGCCACTCTTCCTACCTCCACATACATGATCTTAGAAATGTTGTGTGTATGTAAGATGTAAACACTTAACAGGAGATGGGAATCTTCACTGATGCCACTGCTGTGAGTCACCCATGCTCCTGTCAGTGAACCCATTTACTCACTGGACCTGACCCCGTGTCAGCTCCTTCCTTATTTGGGGGTGAGCCTGGGTTGCTTTTACATGTCCCCAGGAAGGCTACAGAACAGTCGATCCCACCTGAAGTGGCTTCATATGCAGTGCCCTTAGAACTGTGCGTGGAGCGTGGCTGGCAGTGAATCCGCGTTTGCTGGAGCGTGGGTGGGGGAGGGTGGCTGGCAATGGGTGAGTGAGTGGAGCGTGCTGGCAGGGTGCACCTGAGCCATCGGGCCACGCTGTGCTGAAGCCAAGGAAGAAGTCGTAGGTGGCGTCTCCTTCCCATAAATCAGAAGCGGCGATTTGGAAATACAGAAGATCCAACATGGAGATCTAGAGGCCAGGGGCCTGCTTCTGACAGATTACGCTGGCTCTTGAGAGTGTGGGGACTGAGGCCTTTGCTTATGAAAGGGTCTCTTGGGGCTGGGAGTTGGTGTTGAGTGGGTGAAGGCTTGCTGCATAAACAGAGGGCCCGAGTCTGGGTTCCCAGTACCCACATAATACCAAGCATGCTGCTGTGTGCTGGAATCCCCTCACTGGGCAGGTGGACTCAGAAAATCCTTGGGCCCCACTGCGTGGCTAATCTAGCCAAATTAGTGCTCTCAAAGATCACCGAGAGACTCTGCCTCAGCGAATAAGATGGAAAACAACAGAGGAAGAGATCCAATGTCAACCTCTCGTCTCCAAGAACACATGCCCGTTCACACTCACACACGGGTTCCCACACATCTACGGACATGCACACACACACGCCACACTCATACCTTCACAGAGGAAAGAAAGAAAAGCTCTTGAAGCGTTTGAGTCTTCATTCATGGCAACTGTTCATTATTTTGTTGATTTTTCCACTATACACATAAAGTTAAAACAGTTTTACAAATATGATGACCAACTTCTGAATCCCTTCTGTGATGAAAGAAAGTGCAGTAAATCTAGTAAAAAGGAAGAAAGAAATACAAACAAGAAAAGCACAGAGGCTGGGAAGTGAAAGGCCAGGCAGAAAGAATTAATATAAATATTTTTTAAATGGTGACTGCTGAATGGTCCAGCAGTCCTATGGGTAGCCATGAGGACATTGCATGCAGGGTGCAGAGCGGCCTGACAGTCCACCCGTGGCCTTTCTGCATGGCCGCACCTCACCCTCCACGGCCTCACCTTTCATGATGGCACTTCCCACGGCCCTCACACAGTCCTTTTTGTTTCATGTGCAAGCAGAAAGAGAGAGAAGAAGGAGGAGGAGGAGAAGGAGGAGAAGGAGGAGGAGGAAGAGGAGGAGGATGAGGAAAAGGAGAAGAAGAAGAGGAAGAACAAGAGGAGGAAGAGGAGGAGGAAGAGAAGAGAAGAGGAGAGGAGAGGAGAGGAGAGGAGAGGAGAGGAGAGGAGAGGAGAGGAGAGGAGAGGAGAGGAGAGGAGAGGAGAGGAGAGGAGAGGAGAGGAGAGGAGGGGAGACAGAGAGATAGAGAATGGGTGCACCAAGTCCTCCAGCCACTGCAAACAAACTCCACACGCATATGCTACTTCACGCATCTCACTTTACGTGAGTTTTAGGGAATCAAACCTGGGTCATTGGGCTTTGCAGGTAAGTGCCTTAACTTCTGAGTCATCTCCCCAGCCCCTGAACAGTACAGTCCCATTTCTATAGAGTGGGATTTCTTTTGCCAATGGGAAACCTTGACTCAAGGTATGATGGTATCATGCTGGCCAGGCTAGAAGGGACCTGTGCTGGAGCCTAGGGCTCCATCTCCTCAGCTAGCCTCCCTCTTCCCTCTGCTTTTCTCCAGGTCCCACCAGCTGCCTGCTCTCCAGGTTCTCCCTGACTTCTACTTGGGAATCTAATTTGTGAAGCCTTGTACTCCTCTCACACAATGCTTCCTAACCTGTTCTGCACTTGCTTCGTGAAGAAGCACTGAGGGGTCCTTCAGTAGGTGCAGCTGGAGGTCCAGTCATCAAACAAGATGTAACACGTGTCTGGCTTTAAATACTTTGTTTGTTGTAATTTATTTAACAGATAAATACGTAGAGGGAGGGGAAAAATTAGGCATGCCAGGCTCTCCAGCCCCTGCAAACGAGCTCTAAACACATGCACCACCTGTGCTTCTGGCTAACGTGGGAAAGGGAGGGAGAGAGGAGAGGAGAGGAGAGGGAAAGGGAGAGAAGAGGTAAGGAGAGGAGAGAGGAAGGAAGGGGGAGGAGAAGGATGGGAAGGGAGGGGAGAAGAGGAGAGGAAAGAGGAAGAGACGTGGTTCAGAGATCTCCTTCTTAAACAAACCCCAAGTAACCTGACTTATGTCCAGTAATCCCCACCTCGAAGTTCCCTCACCTCCCAATAGGGCCACAGCACAAGGGATTAGGCAGGGATGCTTATTTAAACCAGAACCATCCTGTCTTATTACTTCAATTCCTATGAGACCCGGCATAATTTTTATTCATTTGTATTTCCCTATAGTTTTCTCTAAATCAATACTTAACTCATATGGAATAGAAGTTACTATTTTAAGTACAGCTGCTCCTGGACTTAACATGGGACCACATCCCTCAAACCTGTCTGAGTTGAAAATAGCACTAGGAGAAAATGCAGTGATCCTCCTGTTCTGTCAGACCGGGCTCAGCCATCCTGGACACCACAGAGTATGGAGTTCCCTGCATGCTCTCATGGCGGCTGGGAGCTTGGGGCTCAATGCTCATGACCCAGCATCTCGAGACAATTGTCCTGTCTCTTACCCTGGTCAGAGCAAAGACCAGAATTGAACATTCAGAGGGCAGTTTCTACTGACTTTGCACGCATGTATATGACTTGGTACCATTGCACCTCACAACATACTAAGTCAGAAAGCATGTGCACACAGCTCATTGTAACAACATGCACACTGCATGGTCAAGATAGAGAACAGTGGGCTCAACCGCCACATTCCTACCTGCCTTTTAAATCAATCTCCGTCATCCATCCCCAGCCCCTGGCAACCATGTCCATATTTTGTTGATGTAATGTCTGATATAGGTAAGACCATACATACTCGTTCATGGCTGACTTGTTTTGCTTGTAATGCTTTTGAAATGTATGCATAGCATTGCATTGACAGTAAGTGATTCATTCCTTTTTCATTACTATGTAGTAGTCCGTGGTGTTTACTGTTTTTCTCCAGTAGATAAACATTTTGGTGATTTCCTCTTTGGCCATCTTATGAATCTAGTGCTATAAACACACATGTAATTGTAACACTTTGGGAGGGCACTTGCCTTTCTTTCTCTTGTAAAATGCATGGAAGGAATGGAAAAATTATTTGGCAGGCATAAACTGATTATGAGATACGTTAACCCCAGCACTTTGGAGGCTGAAGTAGGAGGGTCATTGGAAGTTTGAGACCAGTGTGGCCCACATTGTGAGTTCCACGCCAGTCTGGATAATAGGGTAACACCTTTTTTTGGAAAAAATATATTTTAAGAAATGGCAAAGTGGATAGATGTATGAGCCCCCAAATTTTCCCCTTTCTTTTAGCTGTTATTATTGTATATTTTCCTTTTCATAGAAGTTTCATGACATATCATTACTAGCTTTATTTTAGATAACTGTGTTTTAGAGTGATGAAAGTGAAGAAAAGTACCAGAGAATTCATTTTTAGCATTTCTACAGACCTTCATTTCATATGCAAATCCATTTTCTGCATGATACTACATTCATTCTGCCTGAAAAACTAGTATTTTGAAGTGTGGCTCCTGCTGGCTAACAGTGATTTCGCTCAGGCTATTTTTCTTTTTCTTTCTTTTTTTTTTAATTTATTTTGGTTTGTTTCCTATGCACTTTTTCTTTTTTATTTATTTGAGAGCGACAGACACAGAGAGAAAGACAGATAGAGGGAGAGAGAGAATGGGCGCGCCAGGGCTTTCAGCCTCTGCAAACGAACTCCAGACATGTGCGCCCCCTTGTGCATCTGGCTAACATGGGACCTGGGGAACTGGGCCTCGAACTGGGGTCCTTAGGCTTCACAGTCAAGCGCTTAACCACTAAGCCATCTCTCCAGCCCCTATTTTTCTTTTTTAATGAAAAGACTTTATTTCTTGTTTACTTTTGAAGACATTTTAGCTGGATATAGAACCATAGACTAGAATTTTTTTCTGGTACATTAAATAGCCTTTATTCCTCAGCATTGACATTTCTCTTCTTCTATTTGGCTGTTATTGTACATTCAGTTAATTTGGCTAAAAGTTGGATTTATTGTTGTCATGGTTTTGTGCTTGGGTGAGAGCTGAGGAGCCAAAAGATCTTTCTCAAAGTTTCTGCCCACCTTCCGCCCCCGCCCGGCCCTGGCTCCAACTCTGAGCCAACTTTTTGCAGATTCACTTGGAAGGAAACTCCAGGCCTCCGTCTCGTCCCCTGTGACCATCACTGAGGCTTGTTTCAGGGTTCACTAGGTTGGGGGTGAATGTCACTGGGCCTCCTCATGGAACTTTCCTGCCCTAGTCTTAGGAAGGGTCCTGTCTAGGCCTGCAAGGTATTTAAAACAGACATATGGGAATAGAAAGTGACACAGCCTAACCTCTTTAGATAAACACAATGTAACATCACTTGGACATACCAGGAAATACACGGGGACAAAAATCCTGTAAACACCAAGCATTGGCCAGCGTGTGGAGTCACCGGAACCCTCATGAGCTGCTGGTCACCAAATGAAATAGGACAGTCAATTTGAGAAAACACTTCATCATGTTCCCACAAAGCCAAACCCATGGTTATCATATGGAGTCCTCTTTCCAGTGTTTATCTAGGAAATAAAAGCTATATGTCATCCCACGCTCCCTCCCACCTTCCCCGACTTGTGTGTTCCTTGCTTCCCCTTAACACTTTCATGTCACATGAAGTTACAGTCTACATATATATATATATATATATGTATATATTAATATTGAAACAGGGTCTCACTTACTTGCTCAGGCTGGTCTTGAACTAACTGTATTCCAGGAAGACCTTGAACTCCTGATCTTTCTGCCTCAGCCTCCTACATACCTCAAATCACAAGCCTACACCACCAGGCCTGGCTCATTTATCTTTGTCAAGTGTTATTCCCTCATGACTGAGAAGGTGCATATTTTGATATGAAAAAGTAAAACAGGGCTGGAGAGATGGCTTAGTGGTTAAGTGCTTGCCTGTGAAGCCTAAGGACCCTGGTTCGAGGCTCCATTCCCCAGGACTCATGTCAGCCAGATGCACAAGGGGGCACACACGTCTGGAGTTCATTTGTGGTGGCCGGAGGCCCTGGTGTGCCCATTCTCTCCCTCTCTCTCTTTCTCTCTCTCTCTCTGCTTCTTTCTCTGTCACTCTCAAATAAATAAATAAAAATAACACAAAAAGAAAAAGTAAAACAAACAGAACTTTATTTATGGAAGTCACCCCCCACCCCAGCCTGCACTGTCCCTACCACAGCTGGGTGGTCACCAGAGCTGTCCCATCATGAACCTGTCCTCTTGGGAGCTCCACTGAGAGTGAAGATGGGGTGCTGCCGCGTCCTGTGCCCGGAGGACGGGGATGGCAGCAGAGCTCTGCATTACAGAGGTGCAACCATTGCCTTTCTGGGGAGGGACCACCCCTTTGCCCAAGATTAGATTAAATTTAAAGGAAAAACGGATTGAAGAAACGTGTGATTTGGGGGCCCTTGCCTTTTCCCTCTTCCTGAAGAGACGGCATGCTGGAGACTTGGGTCGCGTCAGCCCCGCCAGCTCCAGCGCGGACATGGTTCACCACACCCCCGGCTTCCCCTGGCCGCGGGGATTGTATTTCATTCCCCTGGGGCTCTGTGATGATGCCCATCTAGCTCCCTTGCTGCCCACCCCCTTTATTTTTATTTGTGTTTTCTTCCTTTATGTTTTTGTTTTTCCTCTTTGTCCTTCTGGGAGATAAGGATGGGGGAGGAGGAAGCTTTGTCACTTAATGGACATGTCACCAGGTGTCTCTTGGTTATCATGTTGGCAGACAGTCTCTTCTATGTAAATTGTACTTAAAAAAAAAAAAAAAAGGAAGGAAAATTCTCCCTGGGCTCATAAGTAAGTCTGTGTCTTCTTTACTCGGAGGGAAGTTCATCCTTTGGGAACAGCCCCATTCAGAACCGTGAGGAACGCCAAGGTCGCTGCCTCCTGTGCACGCCATCACAATTGAAATGCGCTAAAGTGTGTGATTATCATTCGGCCTTAAGCGCTCCATGCCTGCTCCCTCATTCCACATCAGTTTTAGAAATAAACTCGGGACCCATCTTCCGGAGAGATTGATGCTTATTCTGTGTCAGAGGCCTGGTCCCCAGACGTCGCCATAAATTTGTCTGCGGCAAGCCCATAAACATAATTCTAAGCATGGAAGTTATTTAGATTTGAATTAATTGCTTTTTCAGTTGTTTTCAAATATGCAAATTGAAATAGCCAAGGAAACCTGCCCATAAAAAAAAAACGGAAGGCGGTCCCTGCTCCAAGAGAAATTCCGGGACGTTCTTTGCCAAGGTGATCTACCTTGCCTCCTGTGAAGCTTTGATGGAGCGGCCTCTGTGGGGGCAGGTGCCTCAGCTTGGGTGGCCATTTTCCTAACAGAGTGGCCAAGTGCCCCAGGCTTCTCCAGCCTCCTTGACACTAACACAGAACTCCAAAATAAAGGAGGGCCATTAAGTTACCAGTAGAGAGTAATACAGGGAAATGGTCTTTGCTGGTCCTTGGAGCACGTGAGTAAAAGTGATGTCATAGATGAGCCTGTGTGGAGAGGCTGGGGGAGAATCGCTCACTGTCATGGAAGCCCCCACGCGGATTGCCAGCCATCCTCAGGCTCAGAGACGCCTCAGGACTGACTGATCCTGTGTAGAAGCCTGACTTAGATGGAGACCCCAGCAGACCCCCTTGGGGGGAAACATGGTGATTCATCCAGGGACACAGTTTTTGTAAACATCCCTCATTTGGAATTTCTCTAAAACCTTCTGAGCTTGGAAAAATGCCCAGCTTGTGCCAACTCCCACATAACAAGTCACAGCTGCTTCCTCTCCACTGTGCCAGGGGGGGCTCTCCGAGCCTCCCCTCGACCTCGTCCTCAGAGGCCGCAGCCCGGGCTGTGGAAGTTCCAGGTCCCACGCGTGTACAGGGCTGGGTGGCCTGTTCCACACCCTGCTGCCGCCTCAGCCTCTGCTCCAGTCTGCTCGGCCCATCTTCCCCGACAAGGGCCAGTTCGGGCTGGAAGAGCAATGTGTTCCCGATCGTGACCTCCCTGCTCAGGAATCCCAGGCTGGTCGGTGACATAAACGGACAGTTTCTTTAGGGATTGTCATTCAAGTCATGTAGCAGGGAGTATAGGCTTTGAAGAAGAGTGGACCAGGAACCCCTCCCTGTGAGTTAGGATGCAATTCCCCAAAGAACAGCCTGGACTGTACTCTCAGGGAAAATCAGGAAGGGACAGCAGATTGGGGCAGAGGCAGCAGGAAGATGAAAGGCCAGTAATGGCTGGAGACTTGCCCGTTTGAGTACCGGGGAGGTTCTGATTGTTCTCAGGGTGGTTTTGTTCTAAAGTGAATGAAGCGTCTAAGCTTTCAGATCTCTGTGTCACCCAGTCATGGGCTGCTGGCTGTCACAAGGAGGGCCTGCTAGTGTCCTGCACAAGCCTGCTTCCGAAACCCATGTCCAGCTCGGCCTGGAGAGTGCCCAGGCCCACTTAGGAGAAGCTGAGAGAAGTCTTCGGATTGTGGTGATGCAGCCGTCAGTTTGGACATGTGGCCAGAGGAGGCCTCGTGATCCCACCCCAGGGCTCGGGCTCAGGGCTGCATAGGGTGAGTAGTCAGGGTACCTTTAGAGGAGACCTTCCCCCAGCCAACACACGCAGCCCCACGCCCACCGGAGGCCAGGCGGTCTGAAGCCTGGACAGAGGAGAAGACAGAGGCGGAGTGCTGCTTTCATACCACGTGGAGAAATGACTTCGGAGAGAGGCCAGTGGCCACAGTCCTGCTCAACTGACTAGAAAAGTAGGGCTGGAGAGATGGCTTAGCGGTTAAGCGCTTGCCTGTGACGCCTAAGGACCCCGGTTCGAGGCTCGGTTCCCCACATCCCACATTAGCCAGATGCACAAGGGGGCCCACCCATCTGGAGTTTGTTTGCAGAGGCTGGAAGCCCTGGCACGCCCATTCTCTCTCAATCCCTCTACCTGTCTTTCTCTCTGTGTCTGTCACTCTCAAATAAATTAAAAAAAAAAAAAAAAGAAAAGTAAAGTTTGCTCCTACAGGGCCTGGGGTATGTATAGAAGATGTATAGAGCAGTGATTTTAAGAGAGAGTGGATGGATGGAGAGATGGCTTAGCTGTTAAAGCATTTGCCTGCAAAGCCAAAGGACCCAGGTTTGATTCCCCAGGACCCATGTAAGCCAGATGCACAAGATGGCACATACGTCTGGAGTTCATTTGCAATGACTGGAGGTCTTAGCATGCCCATTTTCTCTATATATCTCTGCCTCTTTCTCTTTCTTGAATAAAGAATTCACTGCTGGGTTCCAAGCAGTGGTGGGGTTGTCTGGGAGGGACCAGGCATCCCATGAGAATACCATCCATGTTCCCCCTACCTCCCAGACACAGGCTCTGCCCTCTGTCACTGGTCACTTACTGGAGTCTGTGTGTCATGTTAGGCCCTGGGGACAGAAGTCCTCTGGGTTCTTTCTGGATCACAGATTGCGAAATAAGCACCCGAGTTACGTCCTGCAGTGGAGTGTGTGGGTATGGGAGGAGGGACTGGCACTCATGTTTTAAAAAATAGATGCAATCATACGACAACATATAAAATGTAGACTTGCCACCACACTAGGGCTTTTGGGTGTTGCTGCTGCTGCCTCATGAATGTGACATTGTGGGGGCCTCACCTCTCCCTGTGTCCAGTGCCATGCCCTTCAATCAGCGCGCCGCTCTCTGCTCGATCACGCTTCCTGACACTGAACATGTCCAGCACTTCGGCCCCACAAAATCCGCATGGAGGATCAGCGATCAGAGCTGGCAGATGGACACCTCTCATGACATTAGCATGCTCATGTAGTGAGAGAAATGGAGAGCTAACACCTTCATGCCTTCCTTGATGGCCTGTGGTTTGGACACTGTCCCTGGCTCACTTCCCTGCAGCGCTGACT